>NC_069501.1:453292025-453661400 GCF_027579735.1 Bombina bombina | reverse complement strand
TCCATAACCCTGTCCACCTGCTCTGATGAGGTGGACAGGAATCGCCAGAATTCAACCTGATCGAGTACGATTGGCTTGATTGACGCCCCCCTTCTGCAGGGGGTGGCGTTGCACCAGCAGCTCTTTTGAGCTGCTGGTGCAATGCTGAATACAGAGAGCGTATTGCTCTCTGCATTCAGCGAGGTCTTGCGGACCTGATCCGCACTGTCGGATCAGGTCCGCAAGACCTTTGATATTTTGGACCCAAAAAGTCAATTTTGAAGTGCACATGAATGCATTTCACCTTTTTTTTTTGCAGTACACATGTAATAGTAAAATATAAATTATATCTTTTACTGTGTACAGAGCATATTCCCCATTTGTCCCCCCATTTCCCCGTAGGTTTCAGGGCAACTGCTGAAATCCATGCAGGCCATAAATTCACCTCGCACATCGTATGAATCACATATACAGTGCTGGCAGATCAGATACTGCCATAAGTCGGATAAACATGCGAGGTACAGAAATGTGCGGAAATATACATTTCTGAAGTCGCCAGTGACTTATATATGTATATGATCTGCCAGCGCCTAAGCAAAAAACAAAAAAAGTTTAATCGTCCATAAACGTTTAACCCGTTCCCAAAAAATGAACCCGACACATCAAAACCCTAATCCACAATCCCCCCCACATCGTAACTAATAATAAAATGTATTAACCCCTAATCCGCCATCCCTCAACATCGCAACTAATAATAAAATGTATTAACTCCTAAACCGACATCTTCCCCACAATGCAAAGTATTAATCTAATTACTAAAACCCCTAACCTAACACCCCCTAAGTTAAACCCAATTACATAAAATTTAAAAGACTATCTTCTTTAAAAAATAAATTAAAAATTACCAAAATTAAAAAATTCTATCTTAAAATTACAATAAAAAATTGTAACCTAAGATTAAATTAAAATACAAAATCTAATATTACAAAAAATAAAATATCTAAAGTCACAGAACAAAATAAACAAAATTATCCAAAATAAAAACAAAAAACAAATCTAATACCCAAACCAAAAAGTCACCCCAAAATAAAAACACCCCCTAATCTAAGAATAAACTACATTAATAGTCCTTAAAAGGGCATTTTGTAGGGCATTGCCCTGAAGCAATCAGCTCTTTTAAATAATAAAAACTACAAATTAACCCTTAACAGTAAAACCCCCCACCCACCCAACCCCCCAAAATAAAAAAAGACCTAACTCTAAAAAAATCTAATCTTCCCATCGCCCCTAAAGGGGGATTTGTATGGGCATTGCCCTTAAAAGGTCAATCAGCTCTTTTGCTGCCCATTAAGACATAAAAAAGCACTAATCTAAAAAAAAAAAAACCCAAACCCCCCAAAAAAACTAACACTAACCCCAAAAAATGTACTCACCGTTCCTGAAGTCCAGACATCCATCTTCTTCCAGGCGGAGAAAAGTATTCATCCAGGAGAATCCATCTTCATCCATTGCGGGACCATCTTTTTTCTTCTTGCTGGAGGTGCAGAGCAGTCTTCCGATGTGCTGATCCGGAGTGCTGGTTCTCCTCGGCGGCAGCGGCAGTCACCAGTGACGTGGTGTTCCTCTTCCTGCGATTGTCTGCCACACGCTGAAGATTGAATGCAAGGTACCCCTTTTATATTAAGTTCCTTGCATTTCTTTTGGCTGAAATTTTCAAATCAGCCAATAGAATGAGAGCTACTGAAAGCCTATTGGTTGTTCAATGTTAGGTTGTTTGCAATGTGGGGGTTGGCAGATTAGGGGTTAATACATTTTATTTAGTTATTGCAGTGGGGGGGGGGTGGCGGTTGACAGGTATTATATTGCGCATGCATTAGATGTTTGTTAAAACTTCCAGGGAGTTACAGTGCACATATACTCAGTGCAAGACTTGCTGTGCCTACCTATGTGTGGTGAGGTGAAAATGGAGTTAAATGTCTCCATTTTCGCTGCGTAAGTCCTTGCGCTGAATATGTGATACCGACTTTTGATGCCGGTCCTATGTTAGTTTCTGGGAGTAAAAATAACAGGCAACGGGTTAAATATACACTCCGCACTTGTATGTTACACCGTATATGTGATCGTTACACCCATCTAAAAATATATAGCGAGCAACGCCATATATGTAATCTCGCCCCTTATCTCCTGAGAGAGCCAGTGGTGGCATGTATGCAAACTGAATTATCCCCAACTCAATATGGGTCCAATTATCTAAAGCTCCCTAGTCAAAGCTCCCTAGTCTAGTGAAATTAATTGAGAAATTCTAAGAAGCTACTCAGCTCTGCAAGGTAGACATGTGCAAAGACAAAAATTAGTTTTTTGGACAAATTGTTTATCACAGAAAAAAGTATCTATAGTTTTTTTCCCAAAAAAATGTGTTATTTATGTTGTTAGGTTCAGCCAAATTTTGACAACATTATTAATTCATCTGTGAAAACTCATTAGCCCCTTATTTTCTATGGCGAAAGTCTTGAGGGCAGTTAAGGAGTAGCTGGACAGCAGATTTAAATAAAGTTAAAGTAATAGATAGACCTGTTGCTACAAGCCAACTGCTGCACAAAAAATATTGTTGCTTTTATTTCTAAATTATTATTATTATTATTTTAATGGGGTTAGGATTGTCAAGAGCAATTTGCATTTGCCCAAATCTGAATGTACGTGTCTACTGCAAGGTCCCATAGATAATTTTAGAAATGCAAATTTAGCTTGAGAGCTGTTTATCAAGCTGAGTGGTACATGAAAGGCACATACATCACAATAAAATGCTGGTAAAAAAAGAGTGCTGACGTGTTTTTGATAACTGGGCTCTATATGATTTCTCAGAATGTAAGTTCATGGGACATATGTACATATGCTTAGTGCACAGTAAAAGCTATCACTGAACTAGTCATAACTTTTACTAAAATCATTTGATGGTAATATGTGTCTACTCTTGAATTGTATTCATGTATATTTTAAATTTGAGTTTTATGTCCCTTTAAACTCTGGTCTCAAAGCACACATGCATGCAAATTAATAATTTGCAAAAAGCATTTATTGAATTATGTCCTTTTAAGATTATCTTTATAATGTCCTTCATAAACCCCCAAAAAGTTTTCAAAGTATTTTTAAAATAGCACCTATATCAGCCATTTGTCAGTTGTGAGAGATCTCTATGTTAGTAAGTTTAGACACCTAAAACCTTTTGGTATCTAGGGTTGCCAGCTTCCATCCATAAAAATACTGGGCACAATGGTAGGGGGGTCACAATGCTCCCCCTAAAAGCTCTACCTTATTCCCATTTAAATCCCATTATGTATTAGGAGCAGTAATTTTACCCTGTAAAAAACAAATTTAACAATATTCACTCTGAAAGAAAACAAATAGAAAGCGCCTTCTGGGGCAGCACATTTACATATAGCCCAACTCTTCTAAGGTAAATGTAAACAGATATACTCACAAGTAATAAGTAGTGAGCTGGAACACCGTGAGACCCCCTTCTGTGTGAATCAGCCCAATCGAGTGCCGCCCTACTTGTGAGTATATCTGTTCACATTTACCTCAGAAGAGTTGGGCTATATGTAACTGTGCTGCACCAGGAGGTGTTTTGTTTCAGAGTGGGAGTGGAGTGAACATTTTTTTGAGTAGAGCTGCCATGGTAGAACACTTTGGACATCTGTATATCTATTAATGGACATGAGTGGTCATATAATAATTGCTTTATTCTTTTACAATAACAATTTAAGGTTATACTATTATTGTGTCTCTTTGTAGATTATTACTGTCAGTCAGGGTGCCCCCTTTCTATCTAAGATTGTATTTCTTGGATTTATTTATCAAATTAATAAATGTTTGGCAGCCAGTAACATATGCAAACAGAAGTAATTTGACCCCCTTGATTGCAACCTCACTTATTTCTGCTCTATATTTGTAATGTGTTTAGTAATAGGAGACATATTTAGCTATCACTTACTGGTCAGCTTTCTAAAATACTGGACTGACTAGTTGAAAACTGGACACATGGCAGCCCTATTGGTATCATGAATGTAGACAATGCTTCAAATTTTATATGTAGAAACGTTTCCTTGAATCTAGCATCCTTTTTCTGTTACATCAGTAATATAGGTAGGGTGCCTAGTTACTTGCCCATGGGGGAAATAATTGTACCACAAAGAAAATCCCATGGTTTAAGATTAGGAATATGATGCAGTTACATTTTTTTTTTACTAATAATAATTAGTGTTTTGGTTTTATATAAAAAAAAAGGTCAACCTGTATTTATATACAATGATTTTAAGAAAAATAAAACCCATTCATAAAACTAATATCTCATGGGAAACAAATTGCAGCAACATCACAACTCGACAATTACAGAAATTATAACTATTTGTACTCACCCCTCATCAAATCTACTTGTTATGAGTCACTCTCCATTATAATCAATAGAATAGCATCCATCTTGTAACCGTTCATCTATTGGAGCATATAAAAAGTTCTACTGTGAAGGATACTGGCATCACATAACCACCTTTAAAACATTACAGAATAAATAAATTAAAAAATAAAGTACTCCCTTAGTCAAGCAGTCCAGTGTCTCAAATGAAAACTCAAAAGCAGTTCAAGAGAAATTCGAGAAAATTAGTAAGACAACCTTGTTAATAGAAACACGTCTATGAGACAACATAGTTCACAAAGGCTAAAGAGACTTCAATATTTCCAAATGCTGGGCTTATATGTAGGTGACAAATCCTGGTGATGTACCCTGAACGGCCTACATCCGCATCCATGAAATCACTGAATCACCTTTTGTTAAAGACAGAGCAGGAGAGGCCTTATAATAGTTCTTGATGGGACCAAGGTAGAACTTAACAGTGGCAGCACACAGGGAGAATATGGTTGACTTAAAGGGACAATCTACTCCAGATTTTTTATTGTTTAAATGCCAATTCCCCAGTGTTCCATAACCAACGCTGTTATATTAATACAATTTTTACCTCTGTGATTACCTTGTATCTAATACCAATATTTTATTTCCTACCTAAAGTCCACAAAAATATCACAAATCCCCGGGAGACCAATTGTCTCAGGGATAGGGTCTTTAACAGCCAATTAATCCCAGTATGTGGACAAGTTCCTACAGAAATATGTAGTAAATCTAGACTCATATTTAAAAGATTCTACTAGTATACTCAGAATATTAAAAGATATAAAGTGGGAAGGAGGATTTATAATGGCAACTTGTGACGTTACGTCATTATACACTAATATAAACCATAATCTGGGGATAGAAGCAGTGGAGAGTTTTCTAATGAAGGATGATGATGTGCCTGTAGAACAAAAAGAGTTCCTGTTAGAAAGCATCCATTTTATCCTGGAACATAACTACTTTTCCTTTGACAACAGATTCTATTTACAGATAGAGGGTACCGCGATGGGCACGAGATTCGCACCGAGCTATGCAAACCTGTTTGTGGGGGACTTGGAACAAAGGTTCCTCCAGTTTGCAGAGCTCGGTGCGAATCTTGTGCTTTTCAAGCGGTACATAGATGACATTATCATCATCTGGAGAGGTGATAATGAAACCTTGGAGGAATTTTTTCGGGCAATGAAAAATAATGATAGAGGCCTAACTTTTACGTACAACATAAGTAGAGAGATGATAACATTTTTGGATCTAGATATAATGGCTGAAAAAGAGGGGCTAATAACTAAAACACATTATAAACCTACTGATTCAAACAATTATATTCATGCATCAAGCTGCCATTACCACAAATGGAAAGAGAATATACCTGTAGGGCAGTGCCTCCGAATTAGGAAGAATTGTACTAGGATGAGTGACTTTGAGGAACAAATTGTATCATTAGAAAACAAGTTTAAACAACGCGGATATAAGGAAGATAATATAAATAATGCCGTAATAAGAGCAAGGAACACTAAAAGAGAGTCCCTACTAGAATATAAGAGAACAAATATTCAAGAAGGGGATCAGTGTAATGTGCCTTTCATAACTGAGTACAGTGATGACCATGGTGTGATAAGAAAAATTATACAGAGACACTGGCATTTATTAAAGAACGATCCTATAATCAGAGATGAATTACCCCCATACCCAAGAATAGTTTTTAAAAGAACAAACAATTTTAAAGCATTATTAGCTCCGAGTGAGTTTAAAAGAAAGAAAGGAAGTAGAAAGAACAATGATAAAGATCTTCTCTGGAATGCCATAAAAGGGTTTTTTTTCCATGTGTGACATGCAAAGCTTGTAGATATAGTAACAAAAAGAAAAAAGTCCTGATCCCTGGTACAGATAAGGAATATGAGATAAGATACACAATTAGATGTAGTAATAAAGGGGTTGTATACATGAAACAATGCACATGAAATTTAATCTATGTGGGGGAAACGACCAGGATGCTCAGGGACAGGATAAGAGAGCATATATGGAATATAGAAAAAGGCAACCTAGATACTCATCTTTATCTACACTTTAGAGAAAAACATAATTATAACAGAAAATACTTAAAGTATTGGGGTTTATGTAAAGTACAAGGGAATTGGAGAGGAGGTAATTTCGAAAATAAACTGCTGGAAAAAGAAGCGGAGGTCATTTATAATTTTAATACACTGTACCCTAATGGGCTAAATTCTGAAATGGATATAAGCCCATTTTTAATTTGAACAATAGAAGCCAGAGTAATAGTCTTATATATAATGAATCAAAAATTTACAAATTATTAAAAATTAGAGTCCAAATATGATATGATTGGTAAGGACTTTTATTTCTAATAAAAGGGGCAAAAGAATGACTCAAATTTATGGGCAATGACTCAAGGTTAAATAATGTTTAAACTTTTTAAAATAACTCTTTAAATATAATTTTTTATATAGAGAATATTTTATATGGGAGGTTTATGGACTAATAAGGAAATTGATAGATTTATAAAGGAAGGAGGAAGAAAAATCTGAGAACCCTTTTGTGATATATCCCTTTAATGATTGAGGAGGAAGTGTAACAAAGAAGAGACCAATCAGCAGAAAGAGTGGGGGATTTAAAAAGAGTCTGACTGACTTACTGTATCTTGACAAAGCCCTGTAAGAGGGTGAAACGCGTAGAACTGTGGCAGTGAAAGACATTGAGAGACACAAGTGATTACAACAGAAGTTGGGAAAACCTCTGTGACTGAGAACCTGACAGGAGGCGAAAAGGTCTGCATGACAGTTACTAACTCTGCGTACAAAGTACTTAAGTGCAGAGTGAGACCCGCCCTAGAAGCAGGAGACTGGTCAGAGGAGGAGGAATCCAAAGGAATACTTGCGCAAATATATTCAGGTGCCAGCATTAAGTGACGTCACACTAACAACAGCAGCGTGGAAGTTTCAGAGGATAACGGCTCCGTATAGCCAAATGCAGGAGCAGCAAAGACGGAGAACAATAAGGTTAGACTCATAACCTCAGACACATAAGGAAGAGAGGTAAGAAAGACTCCCAGCATACATTGATTTACAAAAAACAAAATACAAGTGTGAGTGAACATAAACACGGATCCAAAGAGTGCCTGACTCTCCGAGGAATTAGAAAAGCCTCAGGAGATACATTGTATTTGCAATAGTATAGTACGTTGTCGTTGCCATTAATTGTTATAAGTGGAAGGAAGATATGAAAGCATTTTAAAATTTGTATACAGATGTAACCAATAAATCGTTTTTCTCACATTTAATCTGTCTGATCTTTTGATAAGAGACTGAATAATTTTCACCCTTTATTTGAGAATTAACAATATTTAGAGAAAACCACTAAGATAATATCTAATTTAGTCCCAGGACTATATATCTATTATAATTGAATCAATAGTGTGCTAAGTACGTATATAATCAACGTTCACTTATATTAAGGGACCACGATAATAGGATAAAGTATACAAGGTTTAGAATAAATCCAATTTAGCCTAACAGCTTCTAGCGCCCTCTCTACTTTTTGTTTTCCAATACCTTGTATCTAAGCCTTTGCAGACTGCCCCTTATTTCAGTTCTTTTGATAAACTTGTATTTTAGCCAATCGGTGCTGACTTTTAAATAAGTCCACAGGAGTGAGTACAACATTATCAATATGGCCCACATGAACTAGTGCTGTCTATGTAAAAAAAAAAACTGTCAAAAAGCAATGAGACAAGAGACGGCCTTCAAGGGCTTAGAAATTAGCATGTGAGCCTACCTAGGTTTAGCTTTTAGCAAATAATACCAAGAGAACAATGCAAATTTGAAGATACTAGTAAATTGGAAAGTTGTTTAAAATGTCATAACCTATCTGAATCATAAAAGTTTAATTTTGACTAGACTGTTGTTTACATTATGTAAAGAAGCCCAAGTTTTTTTTACCATTACAAAACAGACACACAAATATTTATAATGACAAATATTTACAGATATGTTTTTCCAAACTGTTGCAAATGTAATCATTTTTTGTGCCACTTGCAGTTCTCATTTGATGTGTTTGTTGTCATGTATTGATATCTCACACACCTATAGGTGCTAATGGCAAAATTCCTCTAACTAAATGCTGTAAATATAGATTATAGGAGACTCAATTAAAGAGACAGTAAAGTCATAATTATACATTCATGATTTAGACAGAGCATACAATTTTAAACAACTTTTCAATTTACATCTTTTATTTAATTTGCTTCCTTCTCTTGTTATCCTTTGCTGAAAGGTATATCTAGGAAAGTTCAGGAGCATCAAATAACCTAGGTTCTAGCTGCTGATTGGTGACTGCATATATATACTGATTGTCATTGGCTCACCCATGTCTTCAGTTAGTAGTGCATTTCTGCTCCTTCAAAAAATGATACCTAGAGAATTAAGGAAATTTGTTAATAGAAGTAAACTGGAATGTTGTTAAAAATTGAGTGTTCTACTTAAATCATGAAGAAAATTTTTGGGTTTCATGTCCCTTTAATATCGATGTTCACAGATAGGCCCCTTTGCAAAGTCACAAGCATCAATGAATATAAACCAATGTCTTTAAAGGGAAATTAAACTCCCCATAAAGTTGCAGTGCATTCTGCAGAATCACAAATCCTTACGGCTAGATTTAGAGTTTTGTCGGTAACGACCCGCGTAGCTAACGCTGGCTTTTTTCTGGCCGCACCTTTAAAACAACTCTGGTATTGAGAATCCACAGAATAGGCTCCAAAAAAGGAGCGTAGAGCACATTTAAAGCAACTTCAACTCTCGATACCAGAGTTGCTTACGGACGCGGCCAGCCTCAAAAACGTGCTCGTGCACGATTCCCCCATAGGAAACAATGGGGCTGTTTGAGCTGAAAAAAAACCTAACACCTGCAAAAAAGCCGCGTTCAGCTCTTAAAGCAGCCCCATTGTTCTATCAGCCAATAGAATGCGAGCTCAATCTGATTGGCTGATTGGATCAGCCAATCGGATTGAACTTGATTCTGATTGGCTGATTCCATCAGCCAATCAGAATATTCCTACCTTAATTCCGATTGGCTGATAGAATCCTATCAGCCAATCGGAATTCGAGGGACGCCATCTTGGATGACGTCATTTAAAGGAACCGTCATTCGGCTAGTAGGCGTCGGGAGAAGAGGATGTTCCGCGTCGGATGGAAGATGGCTCCCGAAGAAAGAAGATTGAAGATGCCGTTGATAGAAGACTTCAGCCGGATCATGGACCTCTTCAGCTCCCGCTTGGATGAAGACTTCAGCCGGATCATGGACCTCTTCAGCTCCCGCTTGGATGATGACTTCAGCCGGATCATGGACCTCTTCAGCCCCCCGCTTGGGCTTGGATCAGGACATCGGAGGAGCTCTTCTGGATCGATCGGTGAACCTGGTATGGTGAAGATAAGGTAGGAAGATCTTCAGGGGCTTAGTGTTAGGTTTATTTAAGGGGGGTTTGGGTTAGATGAGGGGTATGTGGGTGGTGGGTTGTAATGTTGGGGGGGGTATTGTATTTTTTTTTTTTACAGGCAAAAGAGCTGAATTTCTTGGGGCATGCCCCGCAAAGGGCCCTGTTCAGGGCTGGTAAGGTAAAAGAGCTTTGAACTTTAGTAATTTAGAATAGGGTAGGGCATTTTTTTATTTTGGGGGTCTTTGTTATTTTATTAGGGGGCTTAGAGTAGGTGTAATTAGTTTAAAATTGTTGTAATATTTTTCTAATGTTTGTAAATATTTTTTTAATTTTTGTAACTTAGTTCTTTTTTATTTTTTGTACTTTAGTTAGTTTATTTCATTGTATTTATTTGTAGGAATTGTATTTAATTTATTTATTGATAGTGTAGTGTTAGGTTTAATTGTAGATAATTATAGGTATTTTATTTAATTAATTTATTGATAGTGTATTGTTAGGTTTAATTGTAACTTAGGTTAGGATTTATTTTACAGGTAAATTTGTAATTATTTTAACTATTTTAGCTATTAAATAGTTCTTAACTATTTAATAGCTATTGTACCTGGTTAAAATAAATACAAAGTTACCTGTAAAATAAATATTAATCCTAAAATAGCTATAATATAAATATAATTTATATTGTAGCTATATTAGGATTTATTTTACAGGTAAGTATTTAGCTTTAAATAGGAATAATTTATTTAAAAAGAGTTAATTAATTTCGTTAGATTAAAATTATATTTAATTTAGGGGGGTGTTAGTGTTAGGGTTAGACTTAGCTTTAGGGGTTAATACATTTATTAGAATAGCGGTGAGCTCCAGTCGGCAGATTAGGGGTTAATAATTGAAGTTAGGTGTCGGCGATGTTAGGGAGGGCAGATTAGGGGTTAATACTATTTATTATAGGGTTAGTGAGGCGGATTAGGGGTTAATAACTTTATTATAGTAGCGGTGCGGTCCGCTCGGCAAATTAGGGGTTAATAAGTGTAGGCAGGTGGAGGCGACGTTGAGGGGGGCAGATTAAGGGTTAATAAATATAATATAGGGGTCGGCGGTGTTAGGGGCAGCAGATTAGGGGTACATAAGTATAACGTAGGTGGCGGGCGGCAGATTAGGGGTTAATTATTGTAGGTAGCTGGCGGCGACGCTGTGGGGGGCAGGTTAGGGGTTAATAAATATAATATAGGGGTCGGCGGTGTTAGGGGCAGCAGATTAGTGGTACATAAGTATAACGTAGGTGGCGGTCGGCAGATTAGGGGTTAAAAAAATTGAATTGAGTGGCGGCGATGTGGGGGGACCTCGGTTTAGGGGTACATAGGTAGTTTATGGGTGTTAGTGTACTTTAGAGCACAGTAGTTAAGAGCTTTATGAACCGGCGTTAGCCCAGAAAGCTCTTAACTACTGACTTTTTTTCTGCGGCTGGAGTTTTGTCGTTAGATTTCTAACGCTCACTTCAGACACGACTCTAAATACCGGAGTTAGAAAGATCCCATTGAAAAGATAGGATACGCAATTGACGTAAGGGGATCTGCGGTATGGAAAAGTCACGGCTGAAAAGTGAGCGTTAGACCCTTTTTTGAATGACCCCAAATACCGGCGGTGGTTTTCACGGCTACCGCCAAACTCCAAATCTAGGCCTTACTTTGCAAAATGATGCACAGTGATTGCTCAGTCAGTGGAGAAATTAATTTATTTTTATCCCTAACAATCTACAACAGAGGAATTTAAATGAA
This sequence comes from Bombina bombina, assembly GCF_027579735.1. Lineage (NCBI taxonomy): Eukaryota > Metazoa > Chordata > Amphibia > Anura > Bombinatoridae > Bombina > Bombina bombina. The sequence goes on along the minus strand of NC_069501.1, from coordinate 453,649,759 downwards.
CAATACTCAAGATGCATTTCAAGGATTATTTGTCTGGACTGCAATATATTATAAATAACAGCTATAAATGCTAATAAAATATTTATATTGTATGCAGATCTTTTCCAAAGCTGAGTTAAGCCATTTTCACTACAGTTTATGCTTAAGTATTCCTATGTAATATATATATATATATATATATATATATATATATATATATATATATATATATATACACACACATTTTGTGCTTACTGTGTACATAAAAAACAAACAAAAAAACAAACATTTTAGAGCAATTGGACTTAGTTCAGGGAATATAGAGACCTGGCAGATGCAAAGTGCAGCCAAATAGCTTAATAAAAGTCTAATGTTCATTACAAAAACTGTTTAGGATCCCTAATTGCATTTTAATATTTGAACAATATAATGTATATATTAAATATAATGATACTATATTAGTGAGGGTATAGAAGCCCTAATAATACAAGGACAATACATTCTAAAGTAATGACAAATGCATAATGCAGTAGGTAAAAGTGCTGACATAGCACGTGTAGTAGTCTGCAAAACGGGTTTAGGATGTTTTTTTAACAATGTGATACATTTCAGAAAATGTTTTGACAGCATATATTTCAAAGAAATATTCAGGAAAGTTATAATGAGAAATTGCTGCCGCACTTTATTTTTGTCTCATGGAGATCAAATTTAGGAGCCAGAAACATTGGTAATAAATCCATGAATAAAAATAGTGTTACAGATGACATACGGCTAGATTACGAGTTTTGCGGTATGAGTGAAGAAACAGCGTTAAGGTTCTTTTTCACTATCGCTGGAATTACAAGTCTTGCAGGTTTAGCTGCATTGCACACTTTTTTGGCCGTAACGCAACATAAGTACCGCAGCTTTCCAAAAGTCCTTTTTCAATGGGACTTCCTTTGCGCTGGTATTACGAGTTTGCCTGTGAGGCCAAAAAGTAAGTGGTACAGCCAATACCATCAAGATCCGTACCGTAAACTGAATGTCAGTAGTTATGGGTTTTATGCTACAACGCCGTAATATAAAACTCATAACTAACGTGCTAAAAAGTACACTAACACCCATAAACTAACCATAAAACCCATAAACCAAGGCCGTCCTGCATCGCAAACACTAAAATAACATTTTTAACCCCTAATCTGCCTCTCCGGACAACGTCGCCACTATAATAAACATATTAACCCCTACACCGCCGTACTCCCGCATCGTAAACACTAGTTAAATATTCTTAACCCCTAATCTGCTGTCCCTAACATCGCCGCAACCTACATTACTGTTATTAACCCCTAATCTGCTGTCCCTAACATCGCCGCTACTATACTAAAGTTATTAACCCCTAAACCTAACTCTAAGTCTAACCCTGACACCCCTAACTTTAATATAATTAAAATAAATCTAAATAAAATTAGAATTAATACCTAAATAATTCCTATTTAAAACTAAATACTTACCTGTAAAATAAAACCTAATAGTTACATTGTAGCTATCTTAGGTTTTATTTTTATTTTACAGCTAAGTTTGTATTTATTTTAACTAGGTAGATTACTTAGTAAATAGTTATTAACTATTTACTAACTATCTAGTTAAAATAAATACAAATTTACCTGTAAAATAAACCTAACCTGTCTTACACTAACACCTAACCTTACACTACAATTAAATAAATTACATTAATTAAATACAATTAACTACATTACAAAAAAACACACTAAATTACACAAAATAAAAAAGAATCTATCAAATATTTAAACTAATTACACCTAATCTAATAGCCCTATCAAAATAAAAAAGCCCCCCAAAATAAAAAAACCCTAGCCTACAATAAACTACCAATGGCCCTTAAAAGGGCCTTTTGCGGGGCATTGCCCCAAAGAAATCATCTCTTTTACCTGTAAAAAAATAATACAAACAACCCCCCAACAGTAAAACCCACCACCCACACAACCAACCCCCCAAATAAAATCGTATCTAAAAAAACCTAAGCTCCTCATTGCCCTAAAAAGGGCATTTGTATGGGCATTGCCCTTAAAAGTGCATTTAGCTCTTTTTCCGCCCAAACCCTAAGCTAAAAATAAAACCCACCCAATAATCCCTTAAAAAAACCTAACACTAACCCCCGAAGATCCAGTTACAGTTTTTGAAGACCCGACATCCATCCTCAATGAAGCGGCAGAAGTCCTCATCGAAGCCGGCAGAAGTCTTCATCCAAGCGGGCCGAAGTCTTCATCCAAGCCGGCAGAAGTCTTCATCCAGACGGCATCTTCTATCTTCATCTATCCGGTGCGGAGCGGCTCCATCTACAAGGCATCCTCTTCAATCAACGGCTCTTCCAGAATGAAGGTACTGTATCTAATGTCTTATTACCTGCCTAACCTGTCTACTGTATCTAATGTCATATTACCTGCCTAACCTGTGCACTGTATCTGCTGTCTTATTACCTGTCTAACTTGTCTACTGTATCTGCTGACTTATTACCTGTCTAACCTGTCTACTGTATCTAATGTCTTATTACCTGCCTAACCTGTCTACTGTATCTGCTGTCTTATTACCTACCTAACCTGTCTACTGTATCTGCTGTCTTATACCTACCTAACCTGTCTACTGTATCTTCTGTTTTATTACCTACCTAACCTGTCTACTGTATCTACTGTCTTATTACTAACCTAACCTATCTACTGTATCTGCTGTCTTATTACCTGCCTGACCCGTCTACTGTATCTAATGTCTTATTACCTTTCTAACCTGTCTATTGTATCTGCTGTCTTATTACCTGTCTAACCTGTCTACTGTATCTGCTGTTTTATTACCTACCTAACCTGTCTACTGTATCTGCTGTCTTATTACCTGTCTAACCTGTCTACTGTATCTTCTGTCTTATTACCTGCCTAGCCTGTCTACTGTATCTGCTGTATTAATACCGGCTTAATCTTTCTACTGTATCTGCTGTCTTATTACCTGCCTAACCTGTCTACTGTATCTAATGCCTTATTACCTGCCTAACCTGTCTACTGTATCTAATGCCTTATTACCTGCCTAACCTGTGCACTGTATCTGCTGTCTTATTACCTGTCTAACCTGTCTACTGTATCTGTTGTTTTATTACCTACCTAACCTGTCTACTGTATCTTCTGTCTTATTACCTGCCTGACCTGTCTACTGTATCTAATGTCTTATTACCTGTCTAACCTGTCTACTGTATCTGCTGTTTTATTACCTACCTAACCTGTCTACTGTATCTAATGTCTTATTACCTACCTAACCTGTCTACTGTATCTACTGTCTTATTACCTGCCTGACCTGTCTACTGTATCTGCTGTCTTATTACCTGTCTAACCTGTCTACTGTATCTGCTGTTTTATTACCTACCTAACCTGTCTACTGTATCTAATGTCTTATTACCTGTCTAACCTGTCTACTGTATCTGTTGTATTATTACCTACCTAACCTGTCTACTGTATCTAATGTCTTATTACCTGTCTAACCTGTCTACTGTATCTGCTGTCTTATTACCTGTCTAACCTGTCTACTGTATCTGCTGTCTTATTACCTGTCTAACCTGTCTACTGTATCTGCTGTCTTATTACCTGCCTAGCCTGTCTACTGTATCTGCTGTATTATTACCGGCCTAATCTGTCTACTGTATTTGCTGTCTTATTACCTACCTAACCTGTCTACTGTATCTGTTGTATTGTTACCTGTCTAACCTGTCTACTGTATCTGCTGTCTTATTACATACCTAACCTGTCTACTGAATATGCTGTCTTATTACCTACCTAACCTGTCTACTGTATCTACAGTTTCATTACCTGCCTAACCTGTGTACTGTATTTGATGTCTTATTACCTGCCTAACCTGTGTGCTGTATCTGCTCTCGTATTACCTGCCTAACCTTTCTACTGTATCTACAGTTTCATTACCTGCCTAACCTGTGTACTGTATCTGCTGTCTTATTACCTGCCTAACCTGTCTACTGTATCTACAGTTTCATTACCTGTCTAACCTGTCTACTGTTTCTAATGTCTTATTACTTGCCTAACCTGTCTACTGTATCTGCTGTCTTATTACCTGCCTAACCTGTCTACTGTATTATTACCGGCCTAACCTGTCTACTTTATCTACTGTCTTATTACCTGCCTAACCTGTCTACTGTATCTGCTGTCTTATTACCTGCCTAACCTGTCTACTGTATTTGCTGTCTTAATACCTGCCTAGTAGAAAAAAGCAGCCTCCAGCAGTGAGCAAAGTGACTTTTATTTGTTAAACACAGGTCAAATACAGCAACGTTTCGGGCTAACAATAAGCCCTTTCTCAAGCCTAACATAAATTGAATAAAACACCATTTAAATAGCCATATTGGCACCAAACAATTGTGAAAAAATAGCACATATATCGTCCTCTAGTGGTGGACTTGAATATTGCATGTCAAAATACATTTCTTGCAATTACAAGGATACAAATCTGTTACAAAATATTTTACATTATATATATTGCAAAAATTCAAACAACTTCAAAAAGTGCCAAGTGATCCTATAAAAATAAAAAATAAAGGGGGCGTGTCCGTGCAGCGTTCTGATGAGGACGCATCTTCTGAATGCTCCGACAGAAAAACTGATAATCCGCCGATTATTGTTAATAGCAGCAGGATTAAGATCATATCACACTAAGGCATCACACTGTCACTGATTGTGACCCGGCATTTAATTTCCTGTTTGCTTTTATGAACTCGGAGACTCAGATCGGAAAAAGGAGGCCTAGGGCGGCGGCCCATTGTTAGGCATACACCTCCCCCCCTGAGAAGAAACAGGGTGTCAGCGCTGTCGGTAGACTCCGACTTGCTGAAATTTCTTCACCGCATACTAGAAACGGGAAAGCAACCTGTACTGGGGGACAGCAACATCAGCACCCATTGAACAACTCTTTTTTTCTCCCCTGCTACGCCCGGAAGACATCTGATATAATGGACGCAGCAGAATTGGGACATACGCAGCAACCTGACAGCCACCTACGGAAACTTGAGCAACTTATGCAAAACCTGATGGATAAGGCACCGTATGACTTCCTGATACAGCGCATACAAATAAGCCCGTACAATCCTCCAGAAATGGAAACCATGCTTAATATAATGATGCAGACGCAAACAAGTACCTCCAAAAGCCAGCATGGCCACCCGCCATTACAGAGAACCTGCATGGAGTACAGCAACAATTTTCAAGGAGAACTGATTACGAAACCTCTCCCACAGCTCCTGCCTTCGTCTGCCGGCATTTCAAGGAAACACAGTGATCACACCTCCCAGCCTCAGGGGATACCTCTGGCGGAGGCGCCGAGCCTTCGGGCAAGCAAGAAGAAGGTATCATACACTACGGCAGATGGGGAGACAGGAATGCGCAACTTATTATTGCCGGCTATGCAGATAACGGACCAAATAGCGAGGAGACCCGCAAACATATCTCATGCCAGTGTCTGGCAAAACGTCCCCTGCTCGCACATAAGCGGTTGTGCCCGGAGGAAGGGAGAGGGGTAGTCGGCAGATGCTCACCTCAATCGGCATGTGGCCGGTTTTGCCTTTAGTTGCAACATTTCCCTTCAGCTAAAGCCACATGTAATGGACGCTGGTAACTTTAAAGCAGCCATGACTAACTTGCCTTTTATTGCTTTTCCTTTATGAACTGCTGAAAAGTTTGACGTTTAAGCCTTAGTTAATGATGTGCCACTTATTTATCCTCACTCTCCCTCTCTCTGTTCCGGGGATGCTTTAGCAGTAGTTTTATCATAAAAAGGCCTGCTTGTTACTTACATGGATGGGGTAAGCCAGCAAAGCCCTAGGGAATGAGGGTGAACGCATTTACCTAAAATTATAACACCTATGCTATTGTAGTATGCACATACTAGTGCCCCCTAACTGCACATTCACTCATCTAAGCAAGCGAACAGGATATATCATTTTAGTCCCCTGATCTCAGTCTTTATATAATATTCCCGCGATTAATTGTTAGTCACCCACTTTACTCCCTATACCCTACAATTAAGCTCCTACAAATACGTGAATCAGTATTGAAAAATGCATGCCTGATACAGCCTTAAAGCACATCAGTCCTGAGTTACCCCAATGTTCTGTTTTGGTTATATTATAGTTGTTGATTTTCCTTTCCTCTCAGCTTATCTTCACATCTTTATATATACCCAATACGTTTTTTTTTTATAAGTAATCATTTCGGACCCAAGAGTGGTCTGCATAACCAGATATAGGGGAACAGTTATAGCATACATTGAATTTAGAAGGTATCCTCAAGTGATGAAATGAATGTACATGACTATATCTCACACCTTTATACAGTTTTTATAATGGTTTACTGTGACAAAGCTTCCTAATGTTAAAGCTTAAATTTATGATGTGCACACTTAACCTATGACGTGTATGCTTAAAGTACCAAAATAAAGCTCTTTTGAAAATTAAAAAAAAAAAAAAAAAAAAAAGTAAAAAGTTAGAGTAATAATATTTGTGACAACTAAATTCAATGTGAATATATTAGTAAAAATAAATATATTAAATATCCAAATTTATTAGAATTGATCACAATACTCATATCAAAATTTCTTAATTACCATATATGTATATATAGAAACACAATCAATCGAATGGACTATATATAAAGATTAAAATTGATATATATGGGAATCCTTCAACAAAGGATACCCATATTACAATAAGTCAGAGATTTAAAAACTAATGTGTACTAAGTGAAGATGTAGGTAATGTCAAATGTCTATATCTAATAATGTCACTCAAATGATGTTTTTTTAGCTACTAGTTAAGGCATAATCTACTATAATGCTAAGTTTAAATGTATAACCAAGGTAAATTTAAACCTCTACTCTTAGAGAAATTACCTATTTGTCTTACTCAACATTAAATTACATTTTTTAGATTTTAAATGTTGTCCAGTTACACTCCTTATTAAGGCCTTTAGGCCATAAGGTGTTGAGTTCATTGATCCAAAAGGCTTCCCTTTTATTCAATAAGGCCTCTCTATCCCCACCTCTCCTAGGCATGTGTATATGTTCCAAAATTTGGAAGCGTAATTGGCTGATACTATGTCCTGCTTGTAGAAAGTGTGCAGACACTGGAGCATCCTTACCACATCTGATATTTGACTTGTGCTCAGATATCCTCTCACGTGCCTCTCTTGTCGATTGTCCAATGTATACCAATGAACATGGACACTTAATGGCATATATGATAAACTCTGACCTACAAGTCAAATATTCTTTAATACGGTATTTTCTACCTGTATAAGGATGAAAAAATTCTCCTCCCTTGATCATAGAATTACAATTTATGCAAGAGAGGCAGGGATAGCACCCTGTGCGCCGCTTGCCAGTGATAGTTTTCTGTTGATATTTGTGACTACCAACATCTGCTCTAACTAGTTGATCTTTAATATTTGGACTCCTTTTATAAGCCGGCATAGGTGGTTCATGGAATGCATTAATGTCAGGATGGCATTTCTGTAAAATGTGCCAATACTTTCGTATAATTTTGTTCACCTGACTACTCCTAGTGCTATATTGTGTGACAAACAATAGCCTATTGTTATTCCTATTCCTCTTGTTTCCAATGGGTTCAGACTTACCCTTTCTCGAAATAATATTTTGCTTTTCTCTATTCACAAGTTCAAACGGATAACCCCTTTGTAAAAATCTGTTTGACATCTGTTCCAGTCTCTTCGTTTTTAACTCAGTATCAGACACAATACGATCCACTCTCAATAACTGACTTTTTGGTATCGCTTTAAAAGTGGATGGTGGATGAAAGCTGCCATACAGCAAAGTGTTGTTTTTGTCTGTAGGCTTTGAATAAATATCCGCTCTCAATCCATGTTCCACTTTGTAAATGCATGTGTCTAAGAATTGAATAGACTGCTTATTCCATGTCAAACAAAATTTAATGCCATTAACAGAGATGAATTTTTCTTTCAAAAGAAGGGTACTGCTATGGGATCCAATGTCGCCCCAACATATGCCAACATTTTTATGAACAATTTTGAAGAGATTTTTGTCTATGAACATATATTATTTAAGAAATTTGGTGCCACATGGTGGAGGTTCATTGACGATGTGTTTGGCATATGGTATGGCGACATTGGATCCCTATTACTATTTATTGATGATCTCAATAAGTCTGTTAATGGCATTAAATTTTGTTTGACATGGAATGAGCAGTCTATTCAATTCTTAGACACATGCATTTACAAAGTGGAACATGGATTGAGAGATGTTGGTAGTCACAAATATCAACAGAAAACTATCACTGGCAAGCGGCGCACAGGGTGCTATCCCTGCCTCTCTTGCATAAATTGTAATTCTATGATCAAGGGAGGAGAATTTTTTCATCCTTATACAGGTAGAAAATACCGTATTAAAGAATATTTGACTTGTAGGTCAGAGTTTATCATATATGCCATTAAGTGTCCATGTTCATTGGTATACATTGGACAATCGACAAGAGAGGCACGTGAGAGGATATCTGAGCACAAGTCAAATATCAGATGTGGTAAGGATGCTCCAGTGTCTGCACACTTTCTACAAGCAGGACATAGTATCAGCCAATTACGCTTCCAAATTTTGGAACATATACACATGCCTAGGAGAGGTGGGGATAGAGAGGCCTTATTGAATAAAAGGGAAGCCTTTTGGATCAATGAACTCAACACCTTATGGCCTAAAGGCCTTAATAAAGAGTGTAACTGGACAACATTTAAAATCTAAAAAATGTAATTTAATGTTGAGTAAGACAAATAGGTCATTTCTCTAAGCGTAGAGGTTTACATTTACCTTGGCTATACATTTAAACTTAGCATTATAGTAGATTATGCCTTAACTAGTAGCTAAAAAACGTCATTTGAGTGACATTATTAGATATAGACATTTGACATTACCTACATCTTCACTTCACCTCTGACTTATTGTAATATGGGTATCCTTTGTTGAAGGATTCCCATATATATCAATTTTAATCTTTATATATAGTCCATTCGATTGATTGTGTTTCTATATATACATATATGGTAATTAAGAAATTTTGATATGAGTATTGTGATTAATTCTAATAAATTTGGATATTTAATATATTTATTTTTACTAATATATTCACATTGAATTTAGTTGTCACAAATATTATTACTCTAACTTTTTACTTTTTTTTTTTTTTTTATTTTTATAGGATCACTTGGCACTTTTTGAAGTTGATTGAATTTTTGCAATATATATAATGTAAAATATTTTGTAACAGATTTGTATCCTTGTAATTGCAAGAAATGTATTTTGACATGCAATATTCAAGTCCACCACTAGAGGACGATATATGTGCTATTTTTTCACAATTGTTTGGCGCCAATATGGCTATTTAAATGGTGTTTTATTCAATTTATGTTAGGCTTGAGAAAGGGCTTATTGTTAGCCCGAAACGTTGCTGTATTTGACCTGTGTTTAACAAATAAAAGTCACTTTGCTCACTGCTGGAGGCTGCTTTTTTCTACTTGGATTGTTTGGGCTTGGTCAGCCCTCTCCGTGCACTAGTGAGTAGTGGGTGCTGTATCCATCTTTATTTATTTGAAGTTATTACCTGCCTAACCTGTCTACTGTATCTGCTGTTTTATTTCCTACCTAACCTGTCTACTGTATCTGCTGGCGTATTACCTGCCTAACCTGTCTACTGTATCTGCTGTCTTATTACCTGCCTCCTGACATGTTACTTTCCTGACCTGACCATATAACAGAGCAAAAAAGCGGACGGCTGGGTATCATGAAAATTAAAAGTTCTTTATTCCAAAATTGTTTTAAAAACAGAAGGTCAAAAGTGAAACATTTGTGATCAGAGCACACATAAGCATCAAGGGATAGGCTTGCTTACGCGTTTCGGCTGTGAGCCGTAATCATAGCATAGGTGAGCCTATTCCAGGTGCAATTTATACACACATTGATTGTAGTGACGTAAGTAAAACAGGGAAAAGGTTAAAATAAAGTCACTCCCCTTAAAGTGCTAGTTACATCTACTGTGCCTGTTACTAACCACGGCCCTGATACAAAAAATATATATAGTATAATAGTAATCAAGATATTCGAAACATCAAGCATATATGGCCCATACCAGAGTGAAGGATTAATGATTAAAACAACTCTGGTATGTATAGTTGTTTTACATAATGCAAACAAAAGATGTAAGAAAATATTTTGAGTAATTGAACACTACTACACTGTGTGCAGTAAGCCATGTATACACTCATAGATAATACTGGCGAAAAATATATATATATTTATGTATTCAATAAGGCTCAAATATGGATACATCATTTGTACGTAGCCAATATGCATGTAATGAGGCTGTATGGTAAGAGATGGATTGTGAGGGTACCTAAGTTATCTACATAGAGTTACTGTACATATAATATGCAAACCTAACCTGTATAAATATCACTTGATAAACTAGTTATTGAACTTACTAAGATAATTAGAAAGTGTGTAAAAGGAGGGAGGTTTACATATACAGAATACAATGAGATAATAATAGGAAAGGTATTATTGGGAAGCGATAGACGCTGTGGATCCCCCTACCCCGGACATTCCAATCCTACTCCCAGTAGTTAAGGTCAAATTCGGAGTTGAGTCCATGGGGGACCCTAGTCTCTAATTTGAAGATCCACAGCATCTCCCTTTTTCCCAATATTAGATCTCTATCCCCTCCTCTCTTGGGATAGGGAATCATATCTATGGGTTGCCAAGAGAAGCAACTGAGATCTTTATTGTGAGTTATTGCAAAATGGTTTACCAACGGGGTACTTGCCTTACCCACACGTATGGTAGAGAGGTGTTCTCTCATTCTCGATCTGACATCCCTGGTCGTGAGTCCTACATATTGCTTACTGCATCGAGTACACGTGATGCAGTATACAACATACGTGGAGGTACAGTTTAGACAGAAGTTAACATTGTTTACCTTCCCTGTAACGGAGGACCTAAAGGTGTCAGATATGATCAAATAGTCACATGCCCCACATCTGGAGCTTCCACACCTATAAGAGCCCTTACTGGTAAGCCAAGAACTGGCCTGGGATGGCAATTTCTTCAGGACTGTTGGTGACAATATGTTGCCCAGTGTGCGGTTTCTCCGATAGGAGCATCTCACACCTTCCTGCACACATCCCAATAGTCTTTCATCTGCTACAAGCATTTTGAAATGATGTTTCACAATACTACATACATCTTCATATTGTGAACTGTAATCCGTTACAAAAGTGACCCCTTTGTGTGTCTCTAGAGCTTTTGATCTATCCTGGAGTAGATCCACTCTATGTATTTTGGAAACATCATTGTATGCCCTATTTACAGTTTTTCGTTGATACCCTCTCTGTGAAAGGCGTTTACAAACCTCTTTCATCTGGGCTTGGCCCTCAATCTCATCTGTGCAGTTTCTCTTTGCCCTGATGAGCTGGCCCTTGGCGATGGCATAGGGAACATGTTTAGGGTGGCAACTCCTTGCATGTAGCAAGGAATTGCCAGAGATGGGTTTCCTGTACAAGCTAGAAATAATTCTACCTTCGTTAGTGCCACTGAGGGTTATGTCAAGAAAGTTTATCTTGACCTTTTGGATCTCATACGTGAATTTGAGGCCTAAGGTGTTAGAGTTAATATTGTGTATAAATTCAATCACATCAACCCCACTTCCACTCCAAATAAGAATCAAATCGTCTATGAAACGACGAAAGAATACAATCTCTGACCTGTGGGCATTCCCATCCCCATAGATGTGGGACAGCTCCCACCAACCCATGAACAGGTTGGCATAGGAGGGGGCAAACTTCGCCCCCATAGCTGTCCCACACCTCTGGAGATAGAAAGTGCCCTCAAACTCAAAGAAGTTATGGGTCAAAAGGAAGCGGGTAACTCTCAATACAAAGGCCTGAAACTCTTTTGACAAGTCGGACCACTCCTGCAGGAAAAATGCGACAGCCTCTAAACCTCTATCATGAGGGATAGAGGAGTATAGAGCAGTGACATCAATGGTCACCCAGCTGTATAGGTCGCTATCCCATTTTAATTCATCAGTCAAATTAATCAAGTGTTTAGTGTCTCTCAAGAAGCTAGGCAGAGCTTCAACGAAGGGATTTAATACCATATCTAGCCACTGGGAGAGGTGCTCAAAAAGAGACCCAATCCCACTGACTATCGGTCGGCCTTTGACGTTTTCAAGCGACTTGTGGACCTTTGGGAGGTGGTGGAACACAGGGGTGACCGGGCATTCCACAAAGATATATGCCACTGTATCATGGTCCAGAAAGCCTTGTTCCACCCCATCATCCAAAAGGTCCCTTAACTCCCTCTGGAAACGTTTAGTAGGATTACCAGTGAGTACCATATAAGAATCGACATCATTGAGCTGTCTTAGGGCTTCATTAATGTAGTCGATCTTGTTTAGTACTACAACTGAACCCCCCTTGTCAGCATTGCGCACTACAATATCACTATTGATAGATAGTTGTTCAAGTGCTAGTCTCTCTGTTTTGTTCAAGTTCTGTTTGTTTCTTGCATTGGATCTAGCTAGGGTTCTAAGATCCCTTTCAACCCTACCAAAGAAGCCCTCTATAATGCCACCCCTACTATGTATGGGGTAGAATTTAGAGGGCCTCTTTAACCTTTTTATACTGGTGACACATTCCAGGTCAGTTGACCTAGTGCTTTCCTTCATTAGGTTGTTAAGTGAAATAAGATCACAAGATTCCACAAACGGAAGGCCAGTATTAAGGTTGGTGTTCACCCATTGTTTGGGTGTAGGTTGATCCAAAGCAATAGTGTCAGTGCTTGAGAAATTACCTTTTAAGGTGATGTTCCGGATAAGCCGGTTCACATCGATCATGGTTTTAAACAGATTAAAGTCGGTTGTGGGAACAAATCCCAATCCAAGTCCAAGCACCCGTAATTGGACATCAGACAGCTCGCAATCTGAAAGATTAATAACACAACTCATTTGTATTTGGTCTGTCTGTTTTCTCTTAACTTGTACCCCTGCCTCCCCTGGCCTGTCTTCCCTCCTCTGTCTGGGTTGCTCTGAGGCAAGGAAAAAACCTAGCTGAGATTGAACCCCTTCAGGTCTAGAGGATAAGATGCTATCTTGTGTAGCCCTCAATTCTAGTGAAGTAGTTGGCACATCACTTGGACAATATTTGCTTGTCATATTCGTATTAGATGTCTGCATTGGTGTAATCTTTGGTCTAACTACCTCCAATTGGCTGGTCACATTTTGAACTGCAGGGTATGTTAAAGGGGTATTTTTATTTTTAAGTATACCTTTTACCCCATTATTAGATGTTGCCTCATCTCCACTGGTGCCTGATCCATCGTCCCCTGATTCAGCCTCTGTATCAGAGAATCTAACCTGGGATTGTCTACCTGGCCCCCTTCTATGTCTACGGCCTCTGTTTCCTCTGTTCTTGTTCTGTAATCTCCTGTTAAGAGAACGCTTACTCTTGTTCCATATGTATACTGAATTGGTGTTATAGTCAGTTTGGTCACGTATATACTTAGCATGTTTAATATCAATTACCTGTTTCTTGATATTAACCATCACATCTCTTAATACAACATCAAATTTACCATAATCAACCTCATTTTGCCTAGAGTTCAACTCTAGTTGTAACAGACCAATCTCTTCTCTAACTAAATTAAGGAGCTTCGTTTTAAAGTCACATAATAATGCCATAAGTCTTAAAGAGCAGTCTGACAATATGTCATTCCAGGCCTCCATAAAGTCCTTGTCTTCTGTATCGAAGGTAGGGAACTTGTTAACCCTCAGGCCTCGTGGTATGATCTGTATTTCAATATACTTGCTCAAGGACCAAATATCCCACTGTAATTTGATTTCCTTAATTTTAAGCCTCTCAATGTCGTCAAATAGCTCACTCAAAGTAGAAAAGGACTTGTCTGTTGAGAAGATTCTTGAAAGTTCAGGGCCTGGCTCAGTAACAGTCTCTGAAGGCAATAACGAATAAAACTGTACTAATTGACCATCTTGGTTACCCTGCATGATGAAATCTACCCACAGGTGTAGCCTGATTACACCTAGTAATAGAAAAACCAAAAGAGAAATAGTGGATAGAGTTCACACAATATTAATAATGTCCCGACTCTGGCACTATGGATATAAGTATACCCTATAGTGTACACTGGACTGGGGGGGGGTAGCTCTCCTTAAAGTGGAATGTGCAAATAACAATTGACGAAACCGGTCAAGTGACTGCGGTTACCCATATACTACATGTCCCACACACATAGGCACAAAGACAAATGTGAGTTCTAAGCTGCAGAGAAAGAGGTGTCTCACCACCTAAATATAAGTCCGCACAAACTTACAGCTATCCCGGATATTCCTCGTCACAGAACCAGGCTGTGTAGCAGTAGCGTCTTCGGTCAACTCCCAAACCAGTCGGGAGGCGTGTAGCCTACACGCTGACGTCACTACGTCAAGGACCAATCTCTCGCACCGCTTCAATCGATGGACGAATCCGGGTGTAGGAGGTATGATGCTCACATGCAATTAAGCTGTCAGTCAAATTCGCTGCGGTTTTGTATCCATAGGACTCCTTCCCAGGTAGACAGGTGGTTTGCAAGCTTTATAGATGATAGAAATAAATTCCAATATGCGATCCGCTCCAATTACCGCAACAGGAGCAAATTCAGCAAACTCAAAAAGTCTTGTGTAAAGTGGTGATGGGAGAGTATCAACATACCCCTCGGTCCAGGAGTTAAATCATCCAAGTGGAGAAAGGGCTTTAGCAGGGAGCCGTTCCGCTTAAATCAGGCTGGAAAACACCTTACCATATAACAGAGCAAAAAAAACCCGGCCTAATCTGTCTACTGTATTTGCTGTCTTATTACCTGCCTAACCTGTCTACTGTATCTGCTGTTTTATTACCTACCTAACCTGTCTACTGTATCTGTTGTATTGTTACCTGTCTAACCTGTCTACTGTATCTGCTGTCTTATTACCTACCTAACCTGTCTACTGAATATGCTGTCTTATTACCTACCTAACCTGTCTACTGTATCTACAGTTTCATTACCTGCCTAACCTGTGTACTGTATTTGCTGTCTTATTACCTGCCTAACCTGTGTGCTGTATCTGCTGTCGTATTACCTGCCTAACCTTTCTACTGTATCTACAGTTTTATTACCTGTCTAACCTGTCTACTGTTTCTAATGTCTTATTACTTGCCTAACCTGTCTACTGTATCTGCTGTCTTATTACCTGCCTAACCTGTCTACTGTATTATTACCGGCCTAACCTGTCTACTTTATCTATGGTCTTATTACCTGCCTAACCTGTCTACTGTATCTGCTGTCTTATTACCTGCCTAACCTGTCTACTGTATTTGCTGTCTTATTACCTGCCTAACCTGTCTACTGTATCTGTTTTATTACCTACCTAACCTGTCTACTGTATCTGCTGGCGTATTACCTGCCTAACCTGTCTACTGTATCTGCTGTCTTATTACCTGCCTCCTGACATGTTACTTTCCTGACCTGCTTACAGTGCCTGTTCTCTTGTTACCTGCCTAACCTGCCTCCAGTATTTTCTGTACAGTTACCTACCTAACCTGCCTACATTATCTGCTATCCTGTTACTAGCCTACCCTCTCTTCACTAATCAATGTCCTGTTACCTGCCTAACCCTTCTACAGTGTATGTTGTACTGTTACCTACCTAACCCTTCTACAGTGTATGTTGTACTGTTACCTGCCTAACCCTTCTACAGTGTATGTTGTACTGTTACCTGCCTAACCCTTCTACAGTGTATGTTGTACTGTTATCTGCCTAACCTGCCTACATTATCTGTTGTGCTGTTATCTGCCTAACCTACATACAGTATATTTTGTACTGTTATCTGCCTAACTCTTCTACAGTGTCTGTTGTACTGTCACCTGCCATCACCTGCTAACAGTATCTGTTGTACTGTCACCTGACATCACCTGCTAACAGTATCTGTTGTACTGTTACCTGCCTAACCCTTCTACAGTGTATGTTTACTGTTACCTGCCTAACCTACATACAGTGTATGTTGTACTGTTACCTGCCTAACTCTTCTACAGTGTCTGGTGTACTGTCACCTGCCATCACCTGCTAACAATATCTGTTATACTGTTACCTGCCTAACCCCTTCTACAGTGTATGTTGTACTGTTACCTGCCTAACTCTTCTACAGTGTCTGTTGTACTGTTACCTACCTAACCTGCCTACAGTATCTGTTATACTGTTACCTGCTTAACCTACCTACAGTTTCTGTTGTACTGTTACCTGCCTAACCTGCCTACATTATCTGTTGTAATGTTACCTGCCTAACCTACCTACAGTATATGTTGTACTATTACCTGCCTAACTCTTCTACAGTGTCTGTTGTACTGTCACCTGCCTAACCTGCTAACAGTATCTGTTGTACTGTTACCTGCCTAACCTACCTACAGTATATGTTGTACTGTTACCTGCCTAACCTGCCTACAGTATATTTTATACTGTTACCTGCTTAACCTACCTAGTACAGTTTATGTTGTACTGTTACCTGCTTAACCTACCTACAGTATCTGTTGTACTGTTACCTGCTTAACCTATCTACAGTATATGTTGTACTGTTACCTGCCTAACTCTTCTACAGTGTATGTTGTACTGTTACCTGCCTAACTCTTCTACGATGTATGTTGTACTGTTACTTGCCTAACCTGCTGACAGTATCTGTTGTACTGTTACCTGCCTAACCTGCTTCCAGTATCTGTTGTCCTGTTACCTGCCTAACTATTCTACAGTGTCTTTTGTCCTGTTACCTGTCTAACCTGCCTATAGTATCTGCTATCCTGTTACCTGCCTAACCTGCCTATAGTATCTGCTATCCTGTTACTAGCCTACCCACTCTTTACTACTTGCTGTCCAGTTACCTGCCTAACCTGCCCACTGTTTCTGTTGTCCTATTACCGGCCTATATTGCTTCTGGCCTGACACCTTTCTACTGCATCTGCTGTCTTTTTACACCAAACCAAATACACAATGATTCCCCACTTTTTTTAGAGAAAAGCCCTCTGAAAGAGGGCACCTCAAGAGACCTTTTTCAGCTAGAAACAGCAACAAATCCCAGAAGAAAAAGGGGATTAGAGGAAAGAGAGGAAGGGGACTATCCAGAAAAAGTAGCAAAAAGAGGGAGATAACTAATCACCAGCAAGGAATATACAACTTAAGTAGTACTCCCTTAAACAAAGAGGAAGAAAAAGTTCTGAACCTAGGTCTAACATATGCACCTACAGCTAGAATCAACAAATTTAATACTTTTATACATGTAAAGAAATTTGTGAGAAATCTCACCTTGAAAAGGCATTTCCTAAAAAACCCCATAGAAAGACAGTTAAATACACAAACACCCGTCAAAATTAATCACTCTAATCTGAAACCTAAATCTAAATTTAACCCTATACAATCAAAAGGGAATTACCTAGACACCTTTGAAAAACTAGTTCTTAAAGACATCAAAAGATGTAATCCCCAACAACCAAAAAAGTTTAACCTAAGCCTGAAAGAAAAAGCCATCATAAATAACCTACAGAACAATAAAGATATAACTATAAAATCTGCAGATAAGGGCGGCGGTATAGTCGTGATGGACACCACAAAATATCTCAATGAAGCACATAGAATCTTAGATAATACTACAACATATAAAAAATTGGATCTTAATCCCACAAATAAATATGTACAAACATTGAATAAATTGTTGGTAGAAGGTAAAAGATCAGGTATATTAAATGAAAAAGAATTCCAATTTCTAACCCCTCAAAATCCACGAATACCGATCTTTTACTTTCTACCAAAAATTCACAAGAGCCTCACTGATCCCCCTGGTAGGCCCATCATATCAGGGATTGACTCTATCTCCTCCAATCTTTCAAGATATGTAGATGGCTATCTGCAAAAATATGTAACAAACTTAGGTTCCTATTTGAGGGACTCCACCCAAGTACTTAATATTTTAAATACTTTCCAATGGGAAGATGATATGTTTTTAGCCACCTGTGATGTAACGTCACTGTACACAGTGATAGACCACAAAAAAGGTATGGAGGCAATTAACCACTATCTAACAAAAGACACAGACATGCCAGAAATACATAAGGAATTCATTTTGAGTAGCATTAAATTCATTCTAGAAAACAATTACTTCTCTTTTAACAACAAGTTCTATCTCCAAATAGAAGGAACTGCCATGGGTACAAGGTTTGCACCTAGCTACGCCAATCTTTTTATGGGTCTATGGGAAGAAAATTTCTTTGGACCCGGCGGCTATGGTGCAAACCTTGTACTCTACAAAAGGTACATTGATGACCTTATAATAATTTGGAAAGGGCAAGAAATTGATCTAATCCAAATGTTTGAAAAAATGAATCAAAATAATCTAGGTTTGCATTTTACACATAACCAAAGCAAAGAGACAATCACTTTCCTAGATTTGGAAATCATGGCACTGGGCAACAAGTTAGAGACAAAAACATATTTCAAACAAGTTGATTGTAACAATTATCTACACGCCAAAAGTTGTCACCTGGATGCCTGGAAAGACAACATACCATTAGGACAGTGTCTAAGAGTCCGAAAAAACTGCTCTAGGTTGGCAGATTTTGAAGACCAGGCAGGAACACTAATTGAAAGATTTAACTCAAGAGGATATAACACATCTCATACCAAAAAAGCATTAGAAAGGGCAAAAAATACCAATAGAGAATCATTGCTAATATACAAAGAAAAAACAAATACAGGCGAAAATTTAATAAAAATTCCTTTCATAACTGATTACCATGTTGATCATAATATGGTGAAAAAAATTATAAAAAAACACTGGCATCTCATAAAGGAAGATAACATTTTGGGAGAAAAAGTAACAGACAACCCCAGTTTTGTTTTCAAAAAAGCAAGTAACTTAAAATCAGCTCTTGCACCCAGTGAACTAAAAAAACCCAAAAATAATAAATTAATACAAAAAGATCTTCATGGACAGAAGCTAACAGGTTTCTTTCCATGCCACACATGTAAGTCATGTAAGCACAGCAATAAATCCAATATGATCCAGATAGGTCCAAATAGCACCATACTAATTAAAGAACTCATAAGATGCTCACATAAAGGAATTATTTATGTCTTAAAATGCACCTGCAACCTTTTTTATTTCGGAGAAACTAAGAGAACTCTGAGAGATAGAATCAGGGAACATCTCAATAATATAAAGAATGGAATAGAGGACACACATCTGTATAAACATTTCAAAACCATACATAAGGGTAACACAAAAGATCTATCTTATTGGGGCATATACAAAGTAGAAAAACACTGGAGAGGGGGGGACATACAGAAAAAACTGCTTCTAAAAGAGGCAGAATATATCTTTAAATTTGACACACTATTCCCCAAAGGTTTAAATTCAGAACTGGACATCTCACCATTTCTTCTCAATTAGGGAATATATATATATATATATATATTCTGATGCATGATAAATATAATTAATCTAATTTCCCCATAACCTGTATCCTTTAGGCATTCAGACACATTTTTAAAGACATTTGGTCTATTTTAACTATATCTCTTTTATCGGTCTTATAGAAAAATGGTTTATGGCTCATTCAGGATCTCAAGTATGTTTAGCTGATCCATGTTTAACAATAGAATGGAGCAATGTATTAGGAGCAAGTGCAAAGAAATCATAACACCTTAAATATGGGATTACTATGAACCAATGGGATTCAGGATACACCTATTAAAGAGAGGAGTCTAACAGTCCAAATCATTCTTGATAAAGCTCCTGGAGGGAGTGAAACGCGTAGAAGCTAAAGACTGTTTTTTCTTGACTCCACTATCCTATCAGCTGTTTGAACCAACCCGGGTTGACTGTCAACAAAGGACACGAAGGAGAAATTGCATCGGAACCTGCGTGCTAACAGCACTAAGTGCAGGTGAACTTACTCACAACGGATACTTTTTTGCTGATTGGTGCCTAAATAAGTACAGATATCAGACAGAAGAAAAATTGTGAATACACAATATCGGACGTGAAAAGGCATTTCGGATACTTACAACTGTCTAAGCAGCGATTGGCCGACGCAAGACAAGCCCCCGCACATCGGGTGTGACGTCAGACGCCAACAACACGAGGACACTGTCAGAAGAACTGAGCCGCAGGACGCATAGGATTCCCTGCTGCTATTCAAGCTTACTATAAGGTACCATCTGCTTTAAGATTGCGAACTGTAATCCTAAACTACTAGCAGTATATATTACTGGACATTTCTCTTGGTTCATACGTATGGACATATCAATACGTTCGCTGAGAATACAGATATAAGGATTGACATAATCAGGGCTAGAGCATAACCCTATATAATTTTCCTCTTATGCACAGCTCCTCTTTAAGCTCCATTATAATTTTTTGTGTGCAATATATAGCCTTTGCAGAAGTTTTATCAAGCTGATATCGGTATTTTATATATTTTTATGCATAACTGTATACAGACTTAATAACTCACGAGAAATCTTGACTAACTGTTTAGTCACACCCCAAAAAATTTTTCTTTGTGACTACACTATTAAACAGTAATCTAAATTTCTCATGAAGTACTAATCAGTACCACTTTTTATCATTTTTATTCACCATCATTTTTTATGCTATATTTCATCATTGTTTTTAATTGAATTGTACTAGAGACGTCTCTATTTTTTCATATCATATTGTAACCAAATAAATCACTTGTTATCTTAGATACTTTTCTTATTTTTATTTTACTTTTGTACACATATTTATCACAAGTAATATTAATAATTTCACATAAGTATCTTCAGCTATTAGCGCCCTTACAAGACCTCCTTTTTCTTTCACTATACATTATTTTTAGACTGAAGGATCTAAAACACTGTAAGCGGTCTGATACTCTATACTCCAGCGCACTATTTTTTCCACAATCTTTCACATCACGATTTTCCTTCACATAGATAGTTGCAGCAGGTTTTTTGTTTCACACCACCTAACTAAATATGGAGGATATCTTTGACTTTAGGGATAAAATATTTCTAGACATGAGAGAGGAAAATATCCCCCTAAATCCAATCAGTTCAGATAAAATATCTGACCTGATGCAAAGTTTAGAACATGAACTCACAAAAGAATTAAAACAACAAATGGAATTAGTTTTCCTAAATAGATACACAAAAAAAGGCATTATACCTAAAGGTTTACTCTTAAAGAAAAATTGCACTTTCACTTTAAGCGACACCCTACAAACAGAATGGAAAGACACACTAACTAAAGCCTCCAACACACTAATTGAGATTCTGAAAAAATCTAGAAAAGAAACACTTTCACTGATTGAGAAAAATATTTTAGAAATTAAAGAGAAATTAAAGGACAGGAAAAACGAAAATGAATATAAAGAAAGACAAAAAGTAATAATGGATAAATTAAATAACTTGAATAAAGATTTGCTAAGAACAAAATGGGGAAAAATGGAAAGAGACATAAACAATAGTCAAATTCAACAAATCGAAGAAACTATTGAAGATAATCCTGATACATCTAAGACCCATACCAATTATCATTCAAACTCAAATACCTACAGAAATAAAAGACAACATAACACGTATCACCATTATGAGAATAATAGGTATCTAAATACATATAATAGGAATGCATACCAAAATGAAAGACCATCAAACTACAATAGAGATCATTATTATAATCAACAATCATGGGATAGAACTAGGGAACAATATTATCCACACAACAGGACCAATAACACTCATTTTAGGTCACATAATGAAAAACCCCATGAGTGGGAGTATCCAAGAACATATAGGAGGGAAAACAGACAATGGGACTCTTGGAGAACTCCAACATACAATAGGTTTGAACCCCTAAGAGACTTAGAGCACAGAAGAGAAAACCAAATACACAATGATTCCCCACTTTTTTTTAGAGAAAAGCCCTCTGAAAGAGGGCACCTCAAGAGACCTTTTTCAGCTAGAAACAGCAACAAATCCCAGAAGAAAAAGGGGATTAGAGGAAAGAGAGGAAGGGGACTATCCAGAAAAAGTAGCAAAAAGAGGGAGATAACTAATCACCAGCAAGGAATATACAACTTAAGTAGTACTCCCTTAAACAAAGAGGAAGAAAAAGTTCTGAACCTAGGTCTAACATATGCACCTACAGCTAGAATCAACAAATTTAATACTTTTATACATGTAAAGAAATTTGTGAGAAATCTCACCTTGAAAAGGCATTTCCTAAAAAACCCCATAGAAAGACAGTTAAATACACAAACACCCGTCAAAATTAATCACTCTAATCTGAAACCTAAATCTAAATTTAACCCTATACAATCAAAAGGGAATTACCTAGACACCTTTGAAAAACTAGTTCTTAAAGACATCAAAAGATGTAATCCCCAACAACCAAAAAAGTTTAACCTAAGCCTGAAAGAAAAAGCCATCATAAATAACCTACAGAACAATAAAGATATAACTATAAAATCTGCAGATAAGGGCGGCGGTATAGTCGTGATGGACACCACAAAATATCTCAATGAAGCACATAGAATCTTAGATAATACTACAACATATAAAAAATTGGATCTTAATCCCACAAATAAATATGTACAAACATTGAATAAATTGTTGGTAGAAGGTAAAAGATCAGGTATATTAAATGAAAAAGAATTCCAATTTCTAACCCCTCAAAATCCACGAATACCGATCTTTTACTTTCTACCAAAAATTCACAAGAGCCTCACTGATCCCCCTGGTAGGCCCATCATATCAGGGATTGACTCTATCTCCTCCAATCTTTCAAGATATGTAGATGGCTATCTGCAAAAATATGTAACAAACTTAGGTTCCTATTTGAGGGACTCCACCCAAGTACTTAATATTTTAAATACTTTCCAATGGGAAGATGATATGTTTTTAGCCACCTGTGATGTAACGTCACTGTACACAGTGATAGACCACAAAAAAGGTATGGAGGCAATTAACCACTATCTAACAAAAGACACAGACATGCCAGAAATACATAAGGAATTCATTTTGAGTAGCATTAAATTCATTCTAGAAAACAATTACTTCTCTTTTAACAACAAGTTCTATCTCCAAATAGAAGGAACTGCCATGGGTACAAGGTTTGCACCTAGCTACGCCAATCTTTTTATGGGTCTATGGGAAGAAAATTTCTTTGGACCCGGCGGCTATGGTGCAAACCTTGTACTCTACAAAAGGTACATTGATGACCTTATAATAATTTGGAAAGGGCAAGAAATTGATCTAATCCAAATGTTTGAAAAAATGAATCAAAATAATCTAGGTTTGCATTTTACACATAACCAAAGCAAAGAGACAATCACTTTCCTAGATTTGGAAATCATGGCACTGGGCAACAAGTTAGAGACAAAAACATATTTCAAACAAGTTGATTGTAACAATTATCTACACGCCAAAAGTTGTCACCTGGATGCCTGGAAAGACAACATACCATTAGGACAGTGTCTAAGAGTCCGAAAAAACTGCTCTAGGTTGGCAGATTTTGAAGACCAGGCAGGAACACTAATTGAAAGATTTAACTCAAGAGGATATAACACATCTCATACCAAAAAAGCATTAGAAAGGGCAAAAAATACCAATAGAGAATCATTGCTAATATACAAAGAAAAAACAAATACAGGCGAAAATTTAATAAAAATTCCTTTCATAACTGATTACCATGTTGATCATAATATGGTGAAAAAAATTATAAAAAAACACTGGCATCTCATAAAGGAAGATAACATTTTGGGAGAAAAAGTAACAGACAACCCCAGTTTTGTTTTCAAAAAAGCAAGTAACTTAAAATCAGCTCTTGCACCCAGTGAACTAAAAAAACCCAAAAATAATAAATTAATACAAAAAGATCTTCATGGACAGAAGCTAACAGGTTTCTTTCCATGCCACACATGTAAGTCATGTAAGCACAGCAATAAATCCAATATGATCCAGATAGGTCCAAATAGCACCATACTAATTAAAGAACTCATAAGATGCTCACATAAAGGAATTATTTATGTCTTAAAATGCACCTGCAACCTTTTTTATTTCGGAGAAACTAAGAGAACTCTGAGAGATAGAATCAGGGAACATCTCAATAATATAAAGAATGGAATAGAGGACACACATCTGTATAAACATTTCAAAACCATACATAAGGGTAACACAAAAGATCTATCTTATTGGGGCATATACAAAGTAGAAAAACACTGGAGAGGGGGGGACATACAGAAAAAACTGCTTCTAAAAGAGGCAGAATATATCTTTAAATTTGACACACTATTCCCCAAAGGTTTAAATTCAGAACTGGACATCTCACCATTTCTTCTCGATTAGGGAATATATATATATATATATATATATATATATATATATATATATTCTGATGCATGATAAATATAATTAATCTAATTTCCCCATAACCTGTATCCTTTAGGCATTCAGACACATTTTTAAAGACATTTGGTCTATTTTAACTATATCTCTTTTATCGGTCTTATAGAAAAATGGTTTATGGCTCATTCAGGATCTCAAGTATGTTTAGCTGATCCATGTTTAACAATAGAATGGAGCAATGTATTAGGAGCAAGTGCAAAGAAATCATACCACCTTAAATATGGGATTACTATGAACCAATGGGATTCAGGATACACCTATTAAAGAGAGGAGTCTAACAGTCCAAATCATTCTTGATAAAGCTCCTGGAGGGAGTGAAACGCGTGGAAGCTAAAGACTGTTTTTTTTTTTGTTTTTTTTTCTTGACTCCACTATCCTATCAGCTGTTTGAACCAACCCGGGTTGACTGTCAACAAAGGACACAAAGGAGAAATTGCATCGGAACCTGCGTGCTAACAGCACTAAGTGCAGGTGAACTTACTCACAACGGATACTTTTTTGCTGATTGGTGCCTAAATAAGTACAGATATCAGACAGAAGAAAAATTGTGAATACACAATATCGGACGTGAAAAGGCATTTCGGATACTTACAACTGTCTAAGCAGCGATTGGCCGACGCAAGACAAGCCCCCGCACATCGGGTGTGACGTCAGACGCCAACAACACGAGGACACTGTCAGAAGAACTGAGCCGCAGGACGCATAGGATTCCCTGCTGCTATTCAAGCTTACTATAAGGTACCATCTGCTTTAAGATTGCGAACTGTAATCCTAAACTACTAGCAGTATATATTACTGGACATTTCTCTTGGTTCATACGTATGGACATATCAATAAGTTCGCTGAGAATACAGATATAAGGATTGACATAATCAGGGCTAGAGCATAACCCTATATAATTTTCCTCTTATGCACAGCTCCTCTTTAAGCTCCATTATAATTTTTTGTGTGCAATATATAGCCTTTGCAGAAGTTTTATCAAGCTGATATCGGTATTTTATATATTTTTATGCATAACTGTATACAGACTTAATAACTCACGAGAAATCTTGACTAACTGTTTAGTCACACCCCAAAAATGTTTTCTTTGTGACTACACTATTAAACAGTAATCTAAATTTCTCATGAAGTACTAATCAGTACCACTTTTTATCACTTTTTATCATTTTTTATTCACCATCATTTTTTATGCTATATTTCATCATTGTTTTTAATTGAATTGTACTAGAGACGTCTCTATTTTTTCATATCATATTGTAACCAAATAAATCACTTGTTATCTTAGATACTTTTCTTATTTTTATTTTACTTTTGTACACATATTTATCACAAGTAATATTAATAATTTCACATAAGTATCTTCAGCTATTAGCGCCCTTACAAGACCTCCTTTTTCTTTTTACCTGCCTCACCTGCCCATAGTATCTGCTACGTACCTTTAAGGCTGCTGTCATGATTCCTGCCAACATTATCTACTCTAATGTTACCAACCTATAATTTTCCTGGCATGACTCCTGCCTATAGTACCCACTGTGCATCCTCTCCTGTTACATGACTTCAACTACCTTCAGTGTCTGCTCTCATGTTTACTGCTGTCCTAAAACCTGTGAAACAAACAATTTAGCCACATATATTTTGATACTGGGCACCACCATTTTAGGTATTTTTGCACTCTGTGACAGAAGTGGTGCATATTCAAAGATCAGTGATGTTGCTTTTTATTTGACAACTTTATTTCATGCTTCATCTTGGCATGCAGGGTGGTACCTGCATTACAGTGGCTATATTGGTTTATATTATTCCTGTGGCCCTTTTTAAACATATTTTATGTAACTTTTAAACTGTGTAAAAACTGTCCCTTTATATATATTTTTTTGTTTTGTAATTTTCCCTATGGGCTTTAAACCTAGGTTGGTCTGGGGTTAACTGCCAAGAGCTTCTGGGAGCTGTACAGCTGCCTATGGGTGATTATGAGTACCCAGCGCTGTAAGTTTTACTTTGACATGGGATGTGTACCTAGTCCAGTTTAAAACAGCAGCCCATTTCCGTGTTTTGTATGTTTCTAGGGTATTATAAATAGTCTGTGTCACCCTTGTTTGTTTCTCAGTGTGATTTATTGATAGCATGCATTGTGTAGTTGTAGGGGCTAAGGACCCATAGAGTAAGAGACCCTGATGTGGTCCTGGGCTTAAACCATTCAGAAAAATGTTCTTCCATTTTGCTTTTAACGTAGCTGTGTGCTTGCAAGAGAACGCCAGACTTTCTACGTGTTGTGATTACTACTTGGGAGTTGTCACTACACGGCTAGCATAGTAACCCTGTCCCTACAATACAAAACGTGTTTTTGTTTTTTTTTGCTTTATATTATTTTCATTTTCATTTAAAAGCTCCTTTAAGCAGCCAGTGAGCCAACAAGGTTTAGAACAAATATATAGGAGCCATTTTATTAAGTGCCGGCGGACATTATTCGCTGTAGAGAATCATGTCCGCACGGCATCGCTAAATGCAGACAGCATACGCTGTCAACATTTATCATTGCACCAGCAGTTCTTGTGAACTACTGGTGCAACGCCGCCCCCTGCAGATTCATGGCCAATCAGTCGCCAGCAGGGTGTGTCAATTAACCTGATCGTATTAGATTGTGTTGATTTCCGGCGGACAGGTTATGGAGCAGCGGTCTTTAGACCGCTGCTTCATAACTTGTGTTTCTGGCGAGCCTAAAGGCTTGCCAAAAACACGGGACTTCAAGCTCCATACAGTGCTTGATAAATATGCCCCATAGGGTTAAATATATAAAAACAAAGAGAAATTAATTTAATAATACAATTATATAACAAAGTAGAGTATTTTATTGTATTTTTACACCAGAATGTCCCTTAAAGGGACATGGAACACAATTTTATTCTTTCAGGATTCAGATAGAACATACACTTTTAAACAATTTAGTTTGAAAAGAAGCAAATGACAAATTGCCAACACATTATTTGCTCTCTGAACAGGTACAGTGTTAGCAAACAGGTGCACAAGAGCACAGGGTATATCTACATATGCTAAGAGCACGGTTAAAGCTATCCCTTTAAAGGGACATGAAACTTAAATTATTTATTTCATGATTTAGAAAGAGCATTTGATTTTAAACAATTTTACAATTTACTTCTATTATCTAATTTGCTTCATTCTCTTGATATCCTTTGCTGAAAAACATGTCTAAATAGGATCAGTAGCTGCTGATTGGTGGCTGCACATAGATGGCTCGTGTGATTGGCTTACCCATGTGCATTGCTATTTCTTCAAAAAGGGATATCTGAAGAATGAAGCAAATTAAATAATATAAGTAAATTGGAATGTTGTTTAAAATTGTATTCTCTATCTGAATCATGAAAGAAACATTTTGGGTTTTATGTCCCTTTAACAGTGATCATTTTGACTGGAAGTATTATGTGCTAATACATGTGTAATGCGAAAACTCCCTAATTCAATTCGGAAATGCTTTCATGTGCATTTCAATCTTAAAATGTATGTCGGTTTAAATTAAAATAGTTTGAATAGATAATGAAACAAAAAGAAATGTCATAGGAAGAATCAAAAAAACTGACTCATTAGGAAGGAAAACTATATATGTGTGTGTATCTTTATGTGTGTGTGTGTGTGTATCTATACTGTAAATATTTATATACTGTATATATGCATATATATATGTATATATATATATATATGTATATATCTTATTCTTTTTAATAAAACAGAACACCTAAATTTAAAGAAAAAATACAAAATTTAAGGAAAAAATACAAATTTAATATATGTTAAAATGTTAACATGGTAATATAAATATAATAATATTTATACTATTTTATATAACTTAATATTACATCATTTGTTTGTAGGTCCAAAATCATGTCCACTTACAGTTTGCAACACTTATACACTGATCAAATCTTTAATCTGCTGAGATCAACTATGCATTCAGGGTTAAAATTATACATCAAAAAACAGTAAAATTTTCAATTTAAGGATACATTGTCCAACTGCCCCAAATATAAATTGAATTTTATGTCCTTTTAATATCTGAGGTATATGTCATCTCAAATATATCTGATGAGTTGGCAGTTTATTGGCAGTTCAGGTGCATTTTGCATAGTTTTAAGTACAGCCATTCGTCTTCAGATTTTCTTGTCGTTTTGTCCCTGGGTTTAACCCAAAAACAGTTTAGCAAGGATGTGTCCTCTTCAGATGCTTCCATGGAAAAGTCTAATCTAACTTTCTTACTGAACGTTCATTAAACAGTGTTGAGCCATAAGTGAGTGTACAGGGAGCGGAAAGCTTTAAGAGAATATCTAATGCCATTCACATATAAGCCTGAATACATTAATGAAGCCAATAATTAGATTCACTGTAATTACATTTTACAATTCATTGGCTGAAGATTGTTTTTCTAACCAATATAAAATACAATGTTTAACTACTGATGTAACCATTACACCTTTTACTCATAGTCCTTTGTATGTATTCTTAAAGGGGCATAAATATGCTAAAATTAAATGTTCTAATTTGTTAGACCATTTAATTATTGTACTATTGCTTACCTATAATTATGTGTTTAACCCCAACAAGACTTCCGGTTGGGTGAGGTCAGCACTGTTAGGCAACGCTGATCAAGCGCTCTCAACATAGAAGGATGATACACTGCACCCCAAGTCAATTATCATAGGCTGTAACACAGTTTTACTAGCCCGGATACCTGGTTCTATGGAGCCACTCAGCTTCTGGAAGTCTATATAGGCTGCTTGGCTCGGTCGCAGAGCCTGCTTATACTGCACGAAGACAGTCAACACAGCGTAGGAGCATCAATCCTGCAAACAGTTGGAACACAGCTAACACAGCACAGATCTCGGAAGATATGTCAGCCATCTAACGGAAACTCATATTACAGGAGGAGTTGTGAGGTTTACATCTTGGCATCTGGGCAGTTTGGAAGTGGGACAGGATTGCACAGAGGGATCTGGCATCTGCAACCCTTACCCCCGCCTGGCTGGAGTGGAGTTGCTTGATCGCTTTACTGCTGGCCTGGTTCCAGCTACCTGCATGCTCGCCTAAACTGCAAGTATTTGACAAGCTTTCTCCTGCTTTTTTTCCGTTCTAAAAAGTGTTTCGTTGAACATTGTTAAGGGGTCTGTGGCTGTAGCGGATTAAGGGTATCTCTCAAGAGGTCCACACTAGTGTGGTGCAGGATTGCTGTCTGACGGGATCCTTTAAATAAGAACTGCGTCCTGAGTGTGTGGGATTTGCCTAACAGGCACATAGGGTGAAACTTATAAAGTAACTCCAGGATACCATTAATAAGCTAGTCCCTATACTGGGATGATTTGCCTACAAGTTTAGTCTCTTGCTATGCTAGTAACTCATCTGGAGTTTTGTTAAATAAAGTTAAATCACAACTATTGTTTTTTCAAACATTGTTTGGAACTTTGTTACCGACTTCAGAGGTTCCTGAATTGGATTATTTCCTGTGGATTTATTGGAACTGTCTCATTGTTTTTGTTGGTCCTAATATTTTCTTTGTGTGTTGGGACCTAGTTGGGAGTTGTTGATGGGACACTCTGCTGTCTTCTTGCTGGATCTGTTTTTTTCTCCAATGAACTTATGTGATCATACCAGATGTATACAAGTAAATAAAGCACTTCCTTGGATGCTGCATTTCAACCACTTGATTCATATTGCCTTATTATGTGCCCTATATTATATGCCCTAAGTCTTTAAATATAATTGTTGTGATCTGTTGTAAGGCCCTAAAGTTACAAGGCTGTACATGTATATTTAAACACCACTATTAGTAATATTGCTCTGAAGTGAGATCTGAATTCGATCTCTCTGTCTGCCTCTTTCAATTACATATAGCCTGTTTGCATTAAACTGCACTCAGGGGGATATTTATCAAGCCGTCAACCGCAAATATGCCGGAATTCCGCAGCGTATTTGTTGCGAGCTTGATCCAACCTAGTTATCAAACCCTGAAATCTGTGACGTAGCATACGATCCACCGGTCTCAATCAGACGCAGATCGATGCTTACGTCATTACAGATGTTCTGAATACACATTCAGCTCTATTTGACACCTTTTCCAAGTTATCAAATAGTTAACAGGTACGCTCGCGGCTATTCCAGCCCAGCGTACCTGGTTTTCAACCCGCCATCCTGGAGGCCTCAGAGGCCATAGGAATCAATGGGAGTCTGAAAGCAGCGAAAGCTTATGTTCCAGATATCCCATTGATTTAAATGGTAGAAAACATGTAACGTTTACACCTAACACCCTAACATAAACCCAGAGTCTAAACACCCCTAATCTGCCGCCCGATATCGCCGCCAGCTAAATAAAATGTATTAACCCCTATTCCACCGCTCCCCGACCCTGCCGCAACCTAAAAGTATTAACCCCTATCCCGCCTCTCCCAGACCCCGCCGCCACTAAATAAACTTATTAACCCCTAAACTTCTGGCCTCCAACATTACTACCACCAACTAAACCTATTAACCCCTAAACTGCCAGCCCCCCACATCGCCATAAACTAAATTAAGTTATTAACCCCTAAACCTAACAATCCGCTAACTTTAAATTAAAATTACAACATCCCTATCTTCAAATAAATTGAAACTTACCTGTAGAATTAAAATAAACTATGTTTAAACTATTAATTAACCTACCATAACTATTATACTACAATTAAATTAAAATACCAATTAAATTAACTAAATTGCATATTAAAACCCCCTAACCATACTCAAAACCATACTCAAATTAATTAAATATACTACTGAACCTTATTAAAAATTACTAATTACAAAAAAAAAGTTTTACCTGTAAAAAAAATACAAACACCCCCAACAGTAAAACCCACTACCCAACCAACCCCCCAAATAAAAACCCTATCTAAAATAACCTAAGCTCCCCATTGCCCTGAAAAGGGCATTTGTATGGGCATTGCCCTGAAAATGGCATTTAGCTCTTTTCCCTGCCCAGACCCTACTCTAAAAATAAAACCCACCCAAAAAAACCTTAAAAAAAAACTAACACTAACCCCTGACAATCCACTTACAGTTATTGAAGTCCAGCCGGCAAGAAGCCTTCATCCAGGCAGCCTCTTCTATCTTCATCCAGCCGTCGAAGTCTTCATCCAGATGGCATCTTCTATCTTTATCCATCCGGCGTGGAGAGTGGGTCCATCTTGAAGATATCCGGCGCGGAGCTCCTCTTCAATACAGTCGCCGCTGTAAACTGGAATTTTAATGCAAGTGACATCATCCAAGATGGCGTCCCTTCCATTCCTATTGGCTGAAAGGTTCCAATCAGCCAATAGAATTTGAGCTGCTAAAACTTTTTAAATTAATAAAAAAATTAAATTTTCAAGACAAAACTAACATATTAAGGAATTATCGTAAAAATAATCAGATCATGCTGGGTCACCACAAAGTTTTGATATTCCTGGACTTTTTATCAGAAACACTTCGCAATAGTGAAGCAAATATTAACGCCAGACTGTTGTATCCAGCTAAAATTGTCCTGGAGCTTCTTAGCCCTGAGAGCCATGCAACAGCTCCTCACTGTCCGCATGGCCCAGCGTTGTTATTTGTAAAAGCTTCACAAGGAAGACAGCAGGGCAGAAGATTTTATGCATGTTCAGCCTGTCGGCATAGGAAGGACTGCAATTTCTTCCAATGGGAAGATGAAAAGGTTTCAGAAGCAAGGCTTGCAGGCAGCACGAATAGATTATAACCAACGCCAACAGCCGCCTCTGACACACAAGCAGTACATGATAAGGTTTGAAAACTTTATTCAGCTTCCATTGCCCAAAAGAAAGTTTTGCAGAGATTGCCAACAGCTCCTATTGCAAGATGAGTGGGACAGACATTTTGCTCATCATGTGCTTGGTGACATCTCTGTATCTCAATTAAAAAGACCCAGCCTCCTGTTGCATCCTTTAGAAAATAAGAAGTCCAATGCTCAATATCTGTTTGCTGATCAAAGCTGTACATTTCTTCTTGATGCTATAACCTCTTTGGGGTTCAGACGAGTCCTCTGTGTTGAAACACCCAGGCTACATGAATTAATCAAACTCCGTGCCTCTGAAGAGCCAAAAATGAAAAGTCTTTTGCTAGACATTGACTTCAGGTATTCTCAGTTCTACAACGAGGAGGAATTATGCCACTACAACATGTTTAATCACCATTTCTTTGGTGGCGAGGAGACTCAAGATATTTGCCGGAAAATCCTTCAAAAAGACGATGGTGAAGGCGTCCTCCTGGTAACTGACCCACCTTTTGGAGGTTTAGTAGAACCATTAGCATTCAGCTTTAAAAGATTAAGAGAAATGTGGAAGACTTCATCAAACACTGAGAGTGGGAAAGAACTACCCATGTTTTGGATCTTTTTCCATACTTCTTTGAGCCTCGTATTGTACAGTGCTTTCCTGAGTTCTCCATGCTCAATTATCAGGTTGATTATGATAACCATACTCTTTATAAGCATAAGAAGGCTGGGCGAAAACAGTCACCTGTGCGTATATTCACTGATATTCCACAGGAAAAAATCCTACTTCCTGAAAATGAAGGATACAGGTTTTGCTCAGATTGTAAGCGATTTGTATCTTCAGAAAATAAGCACTGTGCAATATGCAATTCCTGCACTTCGAAAGATGGCAGATGATGGAAGCATTGTGTATTATGCAAGAAGTGTGTGAAGCCGTCTTGGACGCACTGTAGCGGATGCAATCGATGTGCACTTCCTGACCACTCATGTGGTGTTGGCAATGAGCCTGGCTGCTTTCTCTGTGGTGGAAAAGATCACAAACACAGGAGCTGTCCCCGTCAAACTGAAACTGCAAAAGGCAATAAGAAAAAAAAAGAACCAGAAAAAAAGAAATATCCAGAAGACAAATAAACAAGCCCATGCTACAGCTGGCAAAGGGAAAAGAAACCGAAAAAAATGATAGGGTTTGGAGAAGAGCAGTCTTGTTGAATTTAAACTCAACAACACACTGTGACTTAAGGACCTGAACAAAGATCTTACACCGTTGCTTTGTTATAGAGTAAAAGAGTTGTAGAACTTAACTTATCACTAAAAGTAAAATGCAGTGCACTGGCTGCATTGATATTATTGCTAGCAGGATTAATTGTTCTAGTACGCACTCTGCATGCTGCACCTGAACCTCACCATGCCCATGGAAACTTGAGATTTAGTAGGTGGGATTGGAGAGCATTACTGCTTTAGTGTCCAGCAACTGTCAAAACTAAATTTTTTAGAAAGCTAAACAAATGCTCATCATAAGAAAGGAAGTGGTAAGCTTTGCAGTATGTGACCTTAGATTCTATATGCCATTAGGCTGCCCTTGGGTAAAAGGGCAGATCAAAGTGTTTTTAGGAATCGAGGCTTTGATTGTAGCACATGCATTTAGTGTACAGCAAACAACCACGCTACTCATAAGACTAACACTATACAACTTTCACTTTTGTATCTACCAAATATCATCGTTCTCCATTTATACTGTCATCTTTTTTTTATGCAGTGATGTAGAGAAACTATTTGGTAATATCTGATTACTTAGCATTCATATGCAACAGGGATAATGTAGAATGTATTTTACTTTGCTTATAACAGATGGATATTGAAATAAACATGTATGCAGATTATATAAAAAAAAATAAAAAAAAATAAAAATAAAATTGTCCTGGAGAAGAACGGTGAACATATGACTCAGGAGAGACATGTCGCCCTTCT
Source organism: Bombina bombina (assembly GCF_027579735.1). NCBI lineage: Eukaryota > Metazoa > Chordata > Amphibia > Anura > Bombinatoridae > Bombina > Bombina bombina. The sequence continues at coordinate 453,615,429 of NC_069501.1, read as the reverse complement.
GCTCTAGGCTAATCAAAGCAAATATTAATGCCAGACTGTTGTATACGGCTAAAATTGTCCTGGAGAAGAAGGGCAAGCATATGACTCTTGATAACACAAAGGATGCTCAGGAGTACTGTCGCAAAAATATAGATTAGGTATTGTTTTTATACTGTATGTTTAGATCCTAATAGAAACTATGGCACTGTACATGTATTTGTAATTTTGTCTCTCTCCCTCCCGCTTTATTTACGGCTCTGGATCCCTCCTCATTTTAAGTAGACGTTAGACAAACAGAATATTATATCATGGAATGTGGGGGGTATTTCATCCCCTATTAAAAGGAAACTAATCCTAAAAGAACTTTGGAAATATAGGCCAGATATAGCACTAATACAGGAGTCACATCTTAAAATACAGGAAACCCCTAAACTAAAATCTAAATGGGTAGGATAAGTTCTGGCCACCCCTTATGACAAGAGGTAAAGAGGTGTTGCAATCCTATTTAATAAGCACCTAACATATAAAATTCTCTTCCAGGATAACAATCCAGAAGGAAGGTTTCAAATAGTTAAAATTTAAATACAAGATTGTAAGTTTGTTATCTGTAATGTCTATGGCCCAAATACCCTAGATAAAGCTTTTTGGGAGAAGATAAGTCTCAAACTGTTTCAATTTGCAGGGGAGAATTTAATCCTTTCTGGAGACTTCAACATGGTCTTCTCTCCCTTGACAGATCGTTTCAGCAAGAGACAGATTGAAAAATGTTTGTTATAAATTATCTCTGAAGGATATTTGGCGATTGCAAAATCCCGTCTCTACGGAATATACCTGCGAGTCTAAATCGTTTCAATCCTTTTCCAGGATTGATTAGTTTCTGATCTCTGCCAACCTATTGGGATTATAAATTAAGGCGGGAATAAAAGATATAATTGTCTCAGATCATGCCATCATCACGTTAGAAATCAATATAGATATCAGAGCCAAAATAAACATAGCTTTTCCTTTCCCAAATTCTTACTCCACAATATACATTTTAAACATTGTTTAAAACAAAATGGGATGAAATTTGTAAATTTAATATAGAATATAGCAATAAACCAGAGATTTTTTGGGAGACAGCGAAGTCTGTTCTCAGAGATGAAATCAAGGTCTTTCTTTTTAGATGAAGGAAAAAGACCAAATGCAGGGAAGAACAATTTTCTAATACAGTTTGGAATGCTTTTTGTTAACCCTACTCAAGTGCATTGGAATAAATATTTTAATGCTAAGTTAGAAATGGAATTGTTTGTTAAACAAAATATTACAATGGAAGAGCAGAATCAAAAGTTTCCATTTTTAGTGTCCATTTTGGGAAGTCTGCAAAATACCTTAATAAATTGGTGAGAAATAGGGGTCAAAAGAATTATATAGCAATGATTAAGTTTCAAGATAAAATACTTACTAATATTAAGGATATTAGGCAAGCATTCTCTAAATGAGATAAATAAGAAGAACTTTTGGCAGAGCTTAACACTGCCTCAGATTCTGAGCACAGATCTTCAAAGATTGAATGAGCCAATTACATCCACTGAGATCTCTGAAACTATTAAAAAGGTAAAATAAAACAAAGCTCCTGGCCCTGATTGCTTGCCAGCTGAATTTTATAAACTCTTACACGTTCAGATATTACTCACTCTTTCCCTACTTTTTAATCAATATTATATAGGGAATACAATGCAATCTAACTTTTTCACAGCCTCTAATATTGTTCTAATACATAAAAAAGATAAAGATCCAGAGTGTCCGGTATCCTATAGACCAATCTCATTGCTAAATCAAGATTATAAAATACTAACCTCTATTATATCACAAAGACTTAAGGCTTGCCTAGGTACAATAATACATATAGACCAAACCAGTTTTATGACAGGCCATATTTGTAGTAAACTTAATAGCAAGAAATCCCACCCAGTACTGGATTTAGCACTACTACTAAATGCAGAGAAAGCCTTCAACTCCATTGGGTGGGATAATTTTTTTTCATCTCTAGATGGTTTCGGGCTAACAGGACAATTCTTACACTTTGTTCATCTCATTTACCATACCTCAGCTTCATCTATAATTATAAATGAGGAGTTGTCAGATAGTTTCATTCCCAGAAGAGGTACTCGCCAAGGATATCCCTTGTCCCCTCTCCTGTTTAATATATCTTTGGAACCACTGTCAATAATGTTAAGAGAAGAAATTAAAGGGATCCGTCTTGGAAGTAAGGAAATTGTGTTGCTGTTATATGCAGATGACATACTTCTATTTTTTAGTTAGACACGGCAGACAATTCCTAAATTATTACAAATTATTGAGCAATATAGCTAATTTTCTGGTTATAAAATTAATTACGGAAAATCAGAGCTTCTCTGGGTATATAAACCCTCCTCTGCAGTAATTCATCCTTTCAAGGAAGTGAACCAAATTAAATATTTAGGTATTATTCTAAGTAAAAACCGTGCCTTATGGTATGATCTTATTTTTTCTAAGTGTTTAGATTACTTTAAGAAGAAGCTAACCTCCTGGAATAACCTCCCCATTTCTTTATCTGCACGTATTATGCTTATTAAAACCATTATATTCCCTAGGCTGTTATATCTACTGCAAAATCTACCGATACTTCTCTCAAGAAAAGATATAAGTGCTTTTAATAGGATGTGCTTACTTTTTATCTGGAAAGGGAAGAAGGCTCGAATCTCTATCTTTAAACTGTCACTTCCTAAAGATTGTGGGGGGCTGGCATTCCCCAATATTAAATTTTCAAACTAGGTATCGCTATGTAAGTTTGCCTTAGCTTGGATAACGGAAAGGAACTATGTTTCCTTTACTGAGATGGAATCTCAGCTAATACATCCGTATGCGCTGAAAGCAGTACTACATATACCAACTTCCAAATTGCCTGCAAATTTGATCCAATTATACACCTTTAAACATATAATCAAAGCTTGGCAAAGTGTTTGTACAGAAATGAAGATTAGCTATCGCAGATCTGGTTATTTGCCTTTAGTTGGGAATCCCGAATTTGGTCCTGGGTTGGAACAAGGGGTATTTACAGTATGGGCTAGGAGAGGTATCAGCTCTATCAGGGAAGTATGTGAAAATGGAATGCTTCAAGCAAAATTATTTCAGGAGAGCAACAAAGTAGAGGGACCTCTACTGGAAAAGACTACATATATAGCACTCAAAGGGTTAATATGAAGTGAATCATCATGTGTAAATAACACTATTATATTATGGCAACTTAGGTAACTGCAATAACTAAGTGTGCAAGGTTGATCAACGTTAAAACATAACTTTTATTAATCAAATTTGCATAAAAAATAAAGAAATTACAAGGTTAAAAACGCACTCAGGAGCTTAAGAGATCAAATGACTCTATTAGGATTGGCTGAGTATAACTTTAAAGTAATACCATACCCAAAAAGTAAATTTTTTAATAAGAAAAAAACAAAAAATAAAATAGAGACCATTGTTTTTATAAGCTTAAAAAGGCAAAATTAAATAAAAAGCTATCTTGTCCTTTTTTTCTTTTTTGTCTTTTAGCTCATATTACTTTGTATTTATGTTGTGTTCTATTGAATTTCTTGCAAGTCCAAGTCAAAAGTCGAAAACAAAAATTCAATCCAACTGTTTACTAAAGCCTGAAATCTACAAATCAGATATGAGATTATGCATCTTTTCTGGTTGTTTGGCCATGTGTTTGCATTAAATCATTGCAATCTATCTTGCTTCACTTGGTTGTATTTGATTTCATTATTCTCATATTCAACAAAGTAAACTAAACAAAAAAAAACCTCTTATACTAAGATATTAAAAGAGCAGTCATCAAAAACTGCACCTCATGTTTGCAAATTGAAAATTAGACTTTAAAGGAGGCAGCAAATTTTAAGGTGTATTGCTATGGCACAAAGGCCCCTATTTAAGAAAGGTCTTGTGGACCTGATCCGACAGTGCGGATCAGGTCCGATAGACATAGCTGAATGCGGAGAGCAATACGCTCTCCGTATTCAGGATTGCACCAGCAGCTCACAAGAGCTGCTGGTGCAACGCCGCCCCCTGCAGACTCGCGGTCAATCAGCCGCCAGCAGGGGGGTGTCAATCAACCCGATCGTACTCGATCAGTTTGATTTCTGGCGATTCCTGTCCGCCTGCTCAGAGCAGGCGGACAGGGTTATGAAGCAGCGTTCTTTAGAGCGCTGCTTCATAACTGCTGTTTCTGGCGAGTCTAAAGACTCACCAGAAACACAAGCCCATAAGCTCCCTACGGAGCTTGTTAAATGGGCCACAAAGTCTTCCCACTCCAATGCTGTCATATGCTCTACAAAAACTTTATTTAAAAAAAGACACAAAAAAAGAACACTTGTTGTCTAGTGGGGGTGCATGACCCCTCCATGTGTGTGTCTTCACTTACTGTATATATGACTAGACACACCTTTGGCTGAGGTGAGTATAACCAATTTCCCAGCCCCCCTACTGTTATTCTAAACTATTTATAGGGTGAGACAGTATTTTATCCGAGCTAACTAGTTACACTACAGTGCTCGCCCCAGAAAGGTATAAAGTAGCTCTGTGGAGGCAGTGTAATATTTTCTAATACTATACCATTTTTGGATATCCAAGACAAAAATGAATTGCCTAATTTAACATAAATAATTTGACCAATAATCATTGAACAATTTTAATATTAGTTATTTTTAACTTAATATTGCCAAACATTTTAGCTGTGTGTTCAGTAAAATCAGCTGGGTGGTGCACCCATAAAAAGGTCATGGGGAGAAAATTGCATCGGGCCCCACCTACAAAATGTCACTGGGAAATGTTGGACGGTATGTGATTGGTTAATTTTTGGTGCCTGTTAGCCTTGTGCATCCAAGACTGTTTATTTCCTTGTGACTTTTAATAGCAAAACATATACAATATTATCATTACCCACAGCACCGTCAGACTGGGGATAAAAAGCAGCCCTGGAAACATTAAATACTGGCCCTATAGTCAGTTGAGTCCATAGAATGTACATTTTTATTATATACAATATATGTATAAGCATGGTTTATATGACAGAAGGCAGAGGCTGAAAACAGGGTTCATATGACAGAAGGAAGAGAATGGACACATGATTCATAATAAGACATAAGGCAGAAGCTGGACACATGGTTCATATGGCAGAAGACCGAGGCTGGATACATGGTTTATACAATAAAAGGCAGAGGCTGGACACAGGGTTCCTATAACAGAAGGCAGAGGCTGGACACATGGTTTATACAATAAAAGGCAGAGGCTAGACACATGGTTCATATGGCAGAAGACTGAGGCTGGACACATGGTTTATACAATAAAAGGTAGAGGCTAGACACATGGTTCCAATAACAGAAGGCAGAGGCTAGACACAGGGTTCATAAGACAGAAGGCAGAGGCTGGACACATGGTTTATACAATAAAAGGCAGAGGCTGCACACATGGTTCCAATAACAGAAGGCAGAGGCTGGACACAGGGTTTATAAAACAGAAGGAAGAGGCATGGCACATGGTTTATATGGCAGAAGGCAGAGGCTGGACACATGGTTCATATGGCAGAAGACCGAGGCTGGATACATTATTTATACAATAAAATGCAGAGGCTGGACACATGGTTCATATGGCAGAAGACTGAGGCTGGACACATGGTTTATACAATAAAAGGCAGAGACTGGACACATGGTTCATATGGCAGAAGACTGAGGCTGGACACATGGTTTATACAATAAAAGGCAGAGGCTGGACACATGGTTCATATGGCAGAAGACCGAGGCTGGATACATGGTTTATACAATAAAAGGTAGAGGCTGGACACATGGTTCCTATAACAGAAGGCAGAGGCTGGACACAGGGTTTATAAGACAGAAGGAAGAGGCATGGCATATGGTTTATATGGCAGAAGGCAGAGGCTGGACACATGGTTTATACAATAAAAGGAAGAGGCTGGATACATGGTTCATATGATAAAAAGCAGAGGCTGAACACTTGATTCATGTAACAGAAGGCAGAACCTGGGCACATGTTTCATATGACAGAAGGCAAAATGTTAAACATTTGATACATATGACTGAAGGCAGAGGCTGGACACATGGTTCATAAGACAGAAGTAAAATCAAAATACAAATAGCCATAAAAAAACAAATAAAAAATCATTAAATGGCATAAGGTGCTCACAAGGCAGAGAACAGTTTAGTTCAAATATCTCAGGAGTTTCCTGTATATCCTTAAGATAAATGACAAATCTGCAGTGTATGCAGTAATAGCGTAAGTTCATGCCTTAGGGTAAATGTTGGCGTCTGCAAAGAATCAATAAGTAGTAAATGATCTTACTTGTTTCCCAAACGTTGTGAAAGAAATATAATACTTCCTTTAATGTAGTCTTATGTATCCTTGGGTAGACCGATTCTGGAGCAGTATTGTGGAGGATTCCGTTTCACTACAGGCATCCGTGTTTCCCTTAGTGAATTTACTTCCTGCTCTATGACTCTTCCCTATAACGGTGTCCAAATGGTAGGTGTTTCCAAAAGCACTGTATCTCTTATGCCATTTGACAATTTTTTATGTGGTTTATTGGATATTTGTATTTTGATTTTACTATAATACTTTTAGAGCCTATTAATATAAGATAGCATAATTTGCACAGTATGGTTGGCCAACCAAGATATCCTACCACTTTTATCATAGATTGTGTTTCAACCTGCGACATTCATATGTTATATTAAATTTAATTTATTTTTTTACTTATCACTAATAAACATTGGCTCATATAACAGAAGGCAGAGGCTGGACACATGGTTCATATGACAGAATGTACAGGCTGGACACATGGTTCACATAACAGAAGGCAGAGGCCTCTAGTTATCAACGTGTCTACTTACCTGCCATCGCCGACCCCAATACGCCCGCCTAAGCTTGCCTACCATCGCCGCCGCGGACCTGAATACGCTCTCCAAAGTTATCAATAAAGCTGTCAAAAAGCCGCGCCAGTACGGGGCGATGAGCAGCGGACTGTGATAGTTATCACTCATCCGATCTCGCTGCTTTTCGGCTTTTTCCCAGCTTTATTGACAAGTTGTCACTAAGCACCCACACTAAACTACACTGTTCTACCCCCTATACTGGCGCCCCCGGAGCCCCCCGCAACTAAATAAAGTTATTAACCCCTAAACCGCCGCTCCCGGACACCGCCGCAACGATAATAAATGTATGAACCCCGCAACTAAATAAATTGTTTAACCCCTAAACCGCCACTCCCGGACCCCGCCGCCACCTATATTAAACTTATTGACCCCTAATCTGCCCCCCCTACACCGTCGCCACCTATAATACATTTATTAACCCCTATCCTGCCCCCCCTATACTGCAGCAACCTATAATAAATGTATTAACCCCTATCCTGCCCCCCCTACACGCCGCCACTATAATAAAATTATTAACCCCTAAACCTAAGTCTAACCCTAACCCTAACACCCCCCTAACTTAAATATTAATTAAATACATCTAAATATTATAACTCTTACTAACTAAATTAATCCTATTTAAAACTAAATACTTACCTTTAAAATAAACCCTAATATAGCTACAATATAAATAATAATTATATTGTAGCTATCTTAGGATTTATTTTTATTTTACAGGCAACTTTCAATTTATTTTAACTAGGTACAATAGCTATTAAATAGTTATTAACTATTTAATAACTACCTAGCTAAAAGAAATACAAAATTACCTGTAAAATAAATCCTAAGCTAAGTTACAATTAAACCTAACACTACACTATCATTAAATTAATTAAATAAAATAGCTACAAATAACTACAATTAAATACAATTAAATAAACTAACTAAAGTACAAAAAATAAAAAAAACTAAGTTACAAAAAATAAAAAAAAAATAAGTTACAGTACATACTTTAGAACTACATTGCCAGGGGAAGGAAAGAGACACTGATAATTCATAAAGGTTCAGTAGGCTGCATTCTGACTGCACTCATTCTACCAGGGTAGCTCCTACATTGTCGTTGCTCAGTTCACTGAAGGGGTTAACTGAGCCTCTCCTGGAACCTATGTCCTCTGAGTCATAAGACTGCCTAGTTTAATCAAGACAGCCAATGATTGATTGATTCATTCACCCCACCTAGACTACAATCTGCAGAGGGCCAGGAATATTTTTCTTCTCACTGCTATACCAACAAAACTGTTGCCACCTTGTCCTTGCAAACTGTAGCAGCTCACCCCCTCATAGAGTGGGGGAAATACCGAGTCTTTGAGATTAGAACAGCAGGAAAGACTAACAGAGACAAACTATTTTGCACAGTGTGTCTGCATACGTCATTTTGCTACCTGACAGATATTCTATCCAAAGCTGCTGCGTCAGCATTACTGTCTTTGAGCGCTAGGCACAAAGTGGAGTGTTATACTTGTTCATTGCTTGCCTAATAACATTTATTTTCTCTCAACAGCGCTGACAGTCACTATAAGGCTGTAAACAAATATTGCTCAGAGGGACTGTGTGTGAATTGTTTAGAAACTAGACTATACAGTGTGCTCTTATAGGGCTTCTTCAACCAAATCATTATTGTCTGGCTAACCACTTTTATTTCCTAACAGGTTGTCTTTACCACAGTAATATTCATTGCAATTAGTTAGACAATTATACCCTGGAATTGTAACCCCTCAAGACTCACCCTTTCCGGCCTAGCTAGTCTAGGCTGGTTACTTCCCCTTTCCCTTTCCTTCGGGTCGTATCCCCCATCCCTGAGTCGAGAGGGGGCTCTGGTGTCCTAGGGATAGTCCACCCAGCAACACTACTGATAGAGTTATATGTGTGGTACCTAAAACCTACAAGCAGCATAATCTCTAACCATTCTTCTTTGTTGTGATGTACTCTGAAAACATGTAAGTTACTTTTTTGATGCCAAGACCCCAGTCAGCCAGATTTAAGCAGATCATTATAGTGCTGTCTTGTGTCTGCAAATCTTACTGAAAATCCATGCAGGTTCACAAAATGCCTCAAACATTTAAAAGAAAGCAAAATCCCCTTAATACCCCTAAATGCACAGTTGTGGATCACTTCAGCAAGCCCCTCTCTAGGTCTCAGGCTGGCTCTGATGAGGAACTTAAAGATGCTAGTAGCACAACTGAGACCACCGGTGAGACTACCCTGATCCAGTCTGTGGGACGCTCACTGCGTGCTGAAAAGGAGGTTATCAACAACCTTATGGACTCTATCACAGCACTCCTGGCTTCTCACCATGATTCCCTATCTAAAAAATTTGAGAAGAGCCACGCAGATTTGAAACGTGACATAGCCTCCATAGGTGAGCGCACGGATATAATAGAGCGCAAACAGGAAGATCTGATGATTGACCACTCCAACCTACTTGGTTACTCTGAATGCTTAGCCGAGCAAATAACAGACCTTGAAGTCAAATTGGCTGACCTAGAAGACCGCGCAACAATATCTGGGTGAAAGGTATCCCTGAGACTGTCTCCCCTCAAGACCTAGAGATATACCTCCGGGAGCTGTTCACTACAATAGTAGGCCCAGAAGAAGGTCAGGAGATGTTGGTTGATCGGGCGCACAGGGCACTGAGACCCAGATCTGTGGAAGGGGATAAACCTAGGGATGTCATAGTCTGCCTGCATTATTATACCTTTAGAGACAAACTCCTTCAAGCTCTCACAGGTGGCAGAAACCCCCCGGGTCAATACTCAGACGTGCAGATCTACCAGGATCTCTCGCCGCACACCCTTCAGTTGCGACGCTACTACCAGGTTAATGAGAGATAAAGCCATAAAATACTGATGGGGGTTCCCTGTTAAGCTTCATATAACCAAGGAGGGCCACCAGTACACAGTCTCCTCTCCACAACAAGCTAGAGAACTCATGCAAAAATGGGACCTGTTGCCGCCGGATCCACCTGATTCCCAGCAGCATGAAGACCCAAACAGGGGATTGAGGGCTTCGGCCCCAGAGTGGTGACCTCTCCCCCAAAGAGTGGGAAATGCCCAGAAAAAATCCACACAGTATTCAAGCAAGAACCCACCCACATGCAGTACTTCTACTGACCCTGGCACTACATGAGCCCCACCTTGCTCAGCAACCCACACTAGACTTTGTACAGGGAGCTCCTTTACTCCCCCTTGGCGATTTAGATATCCCTTTCGGGGGTTATCACTTTCCCCTTATTGTTCCTCAAAGGACTTAGCATGGATGTTTTCAGTTCCTTTTGTTCTGTGGTTTCTTCTTTTGCACGTTTCCCTCTCTACATAGAGAGATATACAAGTGTTAATGTGTCACAGTATTGTTATTGCCACTAATTGTTGCTTGTTTGTGTTTAATTAAGTCAAGAGACATGTTTATAGAATAGGTTAGCTAGCACAACCATGAGTATGGGTGTCCACTCTACCTGCTATCCCAAGCATAATGGCACTACTTAACAGGGACAATCTCTCATATGGCAACCATGTACCTCCAATGTAATACAAAAAGGCCCACTCTCAGGCAATATTTAACTAAAACTTCTTCAACTGTACACCTTAGGACGAGATGCCTTTCTGTCACTACTTGTTCTTAGTATGTAGATTGTTAAGTAGAAGAGCCATACCTCATGAGTAGATTAACTAGCATAACCACTAATGTTGTTGTGTGTTTCAACTACTATCTCGTATATAATTGCACTGCTTAGCTCTGAATTCTATGTTCAACTTTACTGAAATGTGGTAATGTTTTGTTCTTGTCGAGTTGTGTATTTGTCACATTTAGTCCATCACATACCACATGTGAAATGACGCATACGACACAGACAGAAGGGTCAGGCTTCATATGCCGACCTCCCCCCCACCTTAATAGTTGTGTTCTCTTACAATTTCTAGTAAGAGCACTCATTGAGATAGTGTAATATACACATCGCTGAGCATCCTGACAGTTCCTAAACAACGCATATAGATAATTGAGAGCGAATAGGCTCACCCCTCCCTTCTTTTCTTTTCCTTTTTTCCTGGCCCTCTAGGTAACCATTTCCCCGCCCCTTCTGACCCACTAGAGACACAGAATCTTTTGGCCTCATGACACCTATAACTGTAGCTACCCTCAATGCTCAGGGCTTAAACTCCCCTACTAAGCGAAGCCTTCTATCCAATTATCTTAACTCCCACAAATTGCATATCGTGTTTCACCAAGAGACTCATTGGGATAAAAAAAACAGACCGTTCCGTAACTCGGCACACTACCCCATATGTGAAATGGCCTCTTTCTCAGAGAAAAAGAGAGGAGTAGCAATCCTGATCCATAGAGATGTCTGCTGTGCCATAGAATATGCTGACCGTGACCGCGAGGGCAGATACCTGATTCTGGTCTGCACATTAAATGGAATACTATACACCTTGGCCACCATCTACACCCCAAACGCCAAACAGATACCATTCCTGAGAAAGTTTTTGAGGAGACTGGATGAAGTTAAGAGGGGACACCTATTGATAGGTGGGGATCTTAATTTGGTCTGGGACCCTACCCTAGATAAAAAAAAACAAAAGCATACCTCTCTGACCGAAATCTTAATACCCAGTCCAATGCCCTGCGCAAACTTATGTACCAACATGGCCTCTATGACATCTGGCGCTGTCTTGCCCCGACCGAAAGAGACTACACCCATCACTCCAAGCCACATAACTCCTATTCTAGGATTGACTACCTACTGTGTGACTCTTGGACTTTAGACCAATTCTGTGCCCCGCGCATAAGACCGTGCCCCTGGTCGGATCACGATCTTGTCAGTGCCCGGTGCTCTATATTACGTCCCCCTGACTGCAGGCCTTCCTGGAAACTACCTGACCATTTTCTATCAGAAGGGGAAATCCCTCAACTTGTTGAGATAATCTCAGATTTTCTGAGGCACAATGATACGGGTAAGGAGGATAGGTGAGAATTGGCGCTTATATCAATCCTAATGCCAAGTATAGAAGGGTCTCTCTCTAAGAACCCTGAGGAGGATAGTAGAATAATTTAAGCGGAAATACTGGCGCTGAAAGCAGGGTAGTACACAAATACAATATACGGGTAACCTAAAAGGGTCTACCTTAGCAGAAATATAATCTTTATAAAAGTTAATAAATGGTAATAGCCTAATATATATCTTAGAAAATATATTTAATAGTGTAAAATTACAATACAATCAAGATTATAAAATCAGTGTTAATAAAATCAGTACATATATACTAAAAAGTAATTAATGGGGCCCTTTAAATTAGTTTGAAAAAACATACAGAAAGGGGAAAGATTAACCACAAATATATATATATATATATATATATATATATATATATATATATATATACTGTGATTGAGGATAGATGAAAACTATACTCAAATAAATATAAGTATAAAGAGGGCAGAGATATTCAAACAGTATAAATAAAAACAAATAGCAATACAAACAGACTTAATAACGGGACGTCCAGCGTAAAAACCAGGGGTTAAAACAGTAATAATCTGGGGTTAAAACAGTATTAACCTGAAAGTGCACTATAGTGAACAAAAACACTCGTGACTAGATGATCATACTAATAGCATTGGATCAAGCTAATGGGCGAGTGAGGTACCTTGCGCTAATCTGTGGAGCACAGATTGAATATTGTTCGTCCTGTAGGTGGGTGATCCTCTGGAGGTGGGTGTGTACTCCTAGCGTAGTCCACTTACATCACCCTTTCTGAAAATGTCCAGTTGATTTTGGGAGGAACAGAATGTAAACGATCTCTGGGGTAATAGCAATCCTTTAGATGATGGTAGATAGTAACTTCAAGGCACTCTTATTCCGTGGTGCTTAGTGCAGGTACTAGATCATCTGGCAGTATATTCAATTTGTAGACTGGTGCGCTCCCTCAGAGGGCTGTATTCAAATTCACAGGCCTTGGGGGTAGTGAGCCAAGCTTTGGTAGTTGTCCTGTGTGCTTTTTCAACACAATAGCGATCCTTTCGGCGGCTGTATCAAGTTCACAAGCCTTAAAGGAGTTCAGCTTAGCAGTAGTTCTTCTTGTAGGAAATGAGACACAGTCATCAACCGGTTTCTCCCCTCACTTGGGGCTTTTTCAAGATGTGTTCTCATTGCTGGCAGGTATTCCTTTATAGGGCTATCCTGTATCCTTATTGGTTAGTTCAAAGGGGTGTGTGATCCCAGTTAAGGTGGAAATTGAGTTATATCCCTTAAACTTTTAAGGAGGTATCTTATTGTCTCTTGTAGTTTTTTGGAAATGTCCCGTTGTTCATTTTAGTTTAACAACTAGTATACTAAAAGTACATATTGCTCCGGAAAGGAACAACCATACGTGTAATATGGTCACATCCATGGTGTCAAGTGAAATAGACTTAAATTATGAGTAAAGTCTGTTCAAGAGTTAGTATTTTTTGGAGTCCTCAATTTGATTAAACACATAGGTAGAGGTAAAAGACATATGTCAGTATTGTACAGGGAATATAAAGTTTTTACAGAGTTTTACATTTGATAATTACAAACAGAAGTAAATTAGGGACAAAAAAAGAGAGAACTGGGGGTTCTCATTGTCTTAGAGTTAAAGTTAAGCACATAGGTAAAGAATTTTTCCCATATGTGTATATGATACAGAAAATAGACAGACATTCTAGATATTTCACGTTTGGTGGTTGCATATTGGGGCATACTTATCTGATCAAGAGTCAGTATTGTTTGGGGGATGATAGTATGATTAAACACATAGTTAAAGGTTAAACACATATGTTGATATTTGTTCTCTTTTTGATAAATATTATAAAATCTTACATTTGGTACTTGCAAACGGAAGTTAATTATGAAAAAATGGTTCTTAGTGTATTAGGGGTAAAGTTAAACACATAGGTAAAAGTTAAACACATAGGTAAAAGTTAAACACATATGTGTATATGACATGGACAGACTATTCCAAAGTTTTACATTTGATACTTGAAAACGGAAGTTAGTTATGAAAAAACGGTTGTTAGTGTATTAGGGGTAAAATTAAACACATAGGTAAAAGTTAAACACATATGTGTATATGACATAAAAAATGTAGACAGACTATTCCAAAGTTTTGCATTTGGTGGTTACATACTTGGGAAAATAATGAAAGGAGGTTCCGATTGTTTTTAAAAGGCATATCTAATAGAGACCCTTAGGGGAAGTTTTAGTCAAACATAAAAGGAGCTACATCAAGTTCTGAGTTTAAGCCTAATGGGTGCAGTGTTTTCATGGTATATATCAGTTCGGCTTCCTTTTTTAGGAGCTTTGTTTCAAAATTCCCTCCTCTCCATTCTGGCTTGACTTTCGAAATCCTCCAGAATTTAAAGTCTTTAAGTCGGTTATTATGGACCTCTCTAAAGTGTCTGTATAGGTGTGTTTCCTTGTTGCCTTTTTCTATGATACAAAGGTGTTCCATGAAAACACTGTACCCATTAGGCTTAAACTCAGATCTTGATGTAGCTCCTTTTATGTTTGACTAAAACTTCCCCTAAGGGTCTCTATACTCTTGAACAGACTTTACTCATAATTTAAGTCTATTTCACTTGACACCATGGATGTGACCATATTACACGTATGGTTGTTCCTTTCCGGAGCAATATGTACTTTTAGTATACTAGTTGTTAAACTAAAATTAACAACGGGACATTTCCTAAAAACTACAAGAGACAATAAGATACCTCCTTAAAAGTTTAAGGGATATAACTCAATTTCCACCTTAACTGGGATCACACACCCCTTTGAACTAACCAATAAGGATACAGGATAGCCCTATAAAGGAATACCTGCCAGCAATGAGAACACATCTTAAAAAAGCCCCAAGTGAGGGGAGAAACCGGTTGATGACTGTGTCTCATTTCCTACAAGAAGAACTGCTGCTAAGCTGAACTCCTTTAAGGCTTGTGAACTTGATATAGCCGCCGAAAGGATCGCTATTGTGTTGAAAAAGCACACAGGACAACTACCAAAGCCTGGCTCACTACCCCCAAGGCCTGTGAATTTGAATACAGCCCTCTGAGGGAGCGCACCAGTCTACAAATTGAATATACTGCCAGATGATCTAGTACCTGCACTAAGCACCACGGAATAAAAGTGCCTTGAAGTTACTATCTACCATCATCTAAAGGATTGCTATTACCCCAGAGATTGTTTACATTCTGTTCCTCCCGAAATCAGCTGGACATTTTCAGAAAGGGTGATGTAAGTGGACTACGCTAGGAGTACACACCCACCTCCAGAGGATCACCCACCTACAGGACGAACAATATTCAATCTGTGCTCCACAGATTAGCGCAAGGTACCTCACTCGCCCATTAGCTTGATCCAATGCTATTAGTATGATCATCTAGTCACGAGTGTTTTTGTTCACTATAGTGCACTTTCAGGTTAATACTGTTTTAACCCCAGATTATTACTGTTTTAACCCCTGGTTTTTACGCTGGATGTCTAGTTATTAAGTCTGTTTGTATTGCTATTTGTTTTTATTTATACTGTTTGAATATCTCTGCCCTCTTTATACTTATATTTATTTGAGTATAGTTTTCTTCTATCCTCAATCACAGTATATATATATATATATATATATATATATATATATATATATATATATATATATATATATATATATTTGTGGTTAATCTTTCGCCTTTCTGTATGTTTTTTCAAACTAATTTAAAGGGCCCCCATTAATTACTTTTTAGTATATATGTACTGATTTTATTAACACTGATTTTATAATCTTGATTGTATTGTAATTTTACACTATTAAATATATTTTCTAAGATATATATTAGGCTATTACCATTTATTAACTTTTATAACGATTATATTTCTGCTAAGGTAGACCCTTTTAGGTTACCCGTATATTGTATTTGTGTACTACCCTGCTTTCAGCGCCAGTATTTCCGCTTAAATTATTCTACAATGATACGGGTGACACGAGCCAGGGAATCCTGTGGGCCGCACTTAAAGCCTATCTCAGATGACATTTTATTAAAAAAAAGTGCATGGTTAAAAGCTAAGAACAAGGTTCCCCTCGCTAAACTACATGCGGAATTGAGACAGATTGAAATGGCCAACAAAAGTACCCCCACTCCCGCCCTAGCCGACCGGGTTGGCGCTGTCAGAGATTAAATTAATAAGAGAGAGCAGCTACATGTTCAGGCAAATCTATTTAGGCTTAAGCAATTATACTTCTACAAAGGAAATAAGGCCGATAGATTGCTTGCCCGTAAGCTCAGGGATCGTGCGGTCCAGGCCAGAATCCCCTCGATCTCCACAACAACAGGCGCAGTCCACTCACCAAAAGATATTGGGAAGGCGTTTGCCGATTACTATACTTCGCTATATAACCTCAATAATGACTCTTTGGGAGTCGACGCCCGTAGAACAGCGACTCAGCAGTTCTTGGCGAAGTTAGACCTTCCTTCCTTAGACGCAGATTCGGTAGATGACCTGACTGCTCCCTTCACCCTAGAGGAAATCAAAACAGCCATTCTGGCCTTGAGGCCCCACAAGGCTCCGGATCCGGATGGCTTCACAAGCCTTTTTTATCGTACCTTTGCCCAGCTATTATCACCTATTTTGCTTCATCTTTATGATGAGGTCAGGGAGACGGGAGTCTTCCTCCCCGAATTCCTGGAGGCCAGTATCCTGACTATACCCAAAGAAGGGAAGGATCCGACGCTCTGCGAGAGCTATCAGCCCATCTCACTTATTAATGTGGACGTGAAAGTCTATGCTAAGGTCCTTGCGACCAGTCTTGGAAAACACTTACCCTCACTGGTCCATTTGGACCAAGTGGGATTCATACAAGGTAGGCAAGGTACAGATAACACCCGTAGGTTGCTGAATATATTTATGGAGCAGCAGATATGGGGTTACCCCTCCTCACCCTGTCTATGGACGTGGAAAAAGCGTTTGACAGGGTGGGGTGGGAATATATGTTTTGCGCCCTGGAGCGTTTCGGGATTCCTGGAGCGTTTCGTACAGCTATTGCTGCTCTCTACACCTCTCCGACGGCCGTGGTCAAAGGTATGGGCTTTTTTTCCCTTAAAATTACTATCAGGAACGGGACCAGGCAGGGGAGCCCCCTGTCCCCACTCCTTTTTGCGTTGGTGATGGAACCAGATACATGATACACTCCAGAAACTAGCGCTATTCGCTGATGATCTTACTCTCTTCCTGACAAACCCTGTGGAGTCACTCCCCCATCTTTTTGAGATTATTGATTCCTTTAGTAGAATATCGAATTATAAGATTAATGTGTCTAAAACAGAGGCCTACATGATCCACATTGAACAGCCAGAACAGAGATGTCTTAAGCGACTCTACTCGTTCAAGTGGGCGATGGATGGGATCAGACATTTAGGTGTCTATCTGTCACATGACAAAGACACGGTGCTACAGGAAAATTACACTGTCTTACTACGGGGAGTTGAGGCAAGATTGAAGTCTAAAAAATATGAGGAAATTTCGTGGATGGGCAGAATTGCTGCTCTAAAGATGATGGTCCTCCCCAGTTAACTTACATCATGCGTTGTATCCCCATCCCTGTGCCGGAGAAGACCCTACGTGGCTTTCAAACTTCATTTAATTCCTATGTCTGGGACAATAAGCGGCCGAGAGTTGCGGCAACCACGTTTCAGGTCCCGATTGACCGAGGTGGGCTGGGGCTACCCAATGTCCAACTATACCACCAAGTGGCGAAGATTTTGCATGTCTCAGCGTGGGGACCAACCCTACCCCCTAAAAGATGTAGGGAACTAGAACAGGCTTCCCTCCCTGCTTACGTTGACCTCTCGGATTTGTTGTGGGTTCCCCCGCACCTAACTACGCGGATACCAATCTCCAACCATCTCATTAAAAACTGTCAATCGGCCTGGTTCCAATTAAGACACCACCAGTTGATAGCCCCGCACCCCTTCCCCATCCACCCGGTCGTGTCACTCCTACAAGGGCTGCCCAATACTCGGCTCACCCCCTGGAAGGCCCTAGAGGTCACTTCTTTAAGTGACTTCTACCTAAACGAGAATCTTCTCTCACCCCAAGATATGATAACTAAGTTTGACATCCCCCGTCACCTAGATTTTGACTTTATGAGACTTAGATCCCTGATGAAGGCATGGGGATTCCTGGTCGATAAGATCAGGGCACCCACTATTTGGGAGGTTAGATGGAAGGCGAGCCTACAACTGTACAAACCCCTTACTGCCCACTACAGATCCCTCTTGGGGCCTCCCACCCTAGTGAAAACTAGACATATGACCTCCTGGGAAGCAGAATTGAAACTTACTTACAAGACATCTGACTGGACTAAGGCGATACAGACGACTAAATCTGCGCTTCATTGTGCCACAATGTATGAACTTTACTTTAAGATCATCACCAGATGGCACTTAGTGCCGACCAAACTTCAGACTCTGTATCCTGAGCACTCACCCCTATGTTGGAGAGAGTGTGGAGAGATAGGCACCCTGCTTCATATGTGGTGGTCATGCAACAGACTCCGACCGCTTTGGTCAAAAATTTGTGCGACCTGTGCGGCCCTAGAACTCCCGGCCCCGGATACTCCGGGCCTAGCCCTTCTGCATTTGGGGGTAAAAAAGCTACCAAAGCACAGGAGATATCTACTAATCTAGCTGTTGACGTCGGTCAAGATGTTAATAGCTAGGAATTGGCTACAGTTGTTGACTACCTGCAGTACAATAAAGCTATGGAAGACTATGGAAGACTATGTCTTTCGGACGAAGAACCAATCAGACACCTTTAGCCTAATCTGGGGGCCCTGGGAGACCTACCTGAAGCCAACTCCATAATGCCCCTCTCCCCCGAATACTAATGGCCTTCCCCCGATTATATCACTTCCCTGCCCTAGAGGATGCACCCCACTGTGACTGTCCCGAGGTACTCCTCATTATACTGCCCCTTCCCCCCTCTGGAAGCCTTCCTGTGACTGTCCCGAGGTACTCCTCATTATACTGCCCCTTCCCCCCTCTGGAAGCCTTCCTTCCCCCCCTCCCTCCCCCTACACCCCCCTCTCCTCTAGGAGAGGTGGGTGACCGAACCTACCAGCATTATTCTCATTTATATACACTATATGTACTTACTATTCTGCCTCTCATAATTGTCAGGCTCATTGGGTATGGCATGTATTGCCATACGCTACCTAAAACACAAAAACCTAAATCCTTCCTTAGACAAACCAATACATAACACCTGAAAAGTGCAAATACACAGCTGAAGAATGGCTAAATGATAGTTATGACCACTATGCCGGGCCAATCGGTCCATTTTGAGTGTCATTTACCTTTTTAATAATCGTGTGTATCTCCGCTACCAATTATGTCAAGAGAAAATTGTGTCGTTATGTGGTTTTGTATCATTATCTTTAATAAAAATGTATTTAATTTAAAAAAAAAAAAATAAGTTACAAACATTTAAAAAATATTACAACAATTTTAAGCTACTTACACCTAATCTAAGCCCCCTAATAAAATAACAAAGCCCCCCAAAATAAAAAAATGCCCTACCCTATTCTACATTAAAAAGTTAACAGCTATATTACCTTACCAGCCCATAAAATGGCCTTTTGTGGGGCATGCCCCAAAGAAAACAGCTAAACAGCTCTTTTGCCTGTAAAATAAAAATACAACCCCCCCAACATTAAAACCAACCACCTACATACCCCTAATCTAACCCAAACCCCCCTTAAATAAACCTAACACTACCCCCCTGAAGATTATCCTACCTTTAGCCGTCTTCAGCCAGCCGACCACCAATGGAACAGAAGAGGACATCCGCAGCGGCCGAAGTCTTCATCCAAGGGGCGCTGAAGAAGTCTTCCATCCGATCGAAGTCATCATCCAAGGGGCGCTGAAGGGCGCTTTTGCCATCGTCAGCCAGCCGACCACCGATGGAACAGAAGAGGACATCCGCAGGGCGCTGAAGAAGTCTTCCATCCGATTAAAGTTATCATCCAAGGGGCGCTGAAGAAGTCTTCCATCCGATTGAAGTCATCATCCAAGCGGCGTCATCAATCTTCATCCATTCGGAGCGGAGCGGAGCCATCTTCAGAAGAGCTGACACGGAGCTATCCTCTTCTACCGACGGACTAACGACGAATGACGGTTCCTTTAAGTGATGTCATCCAAGATGGCGTCCCTCGAATTCCGATTGGCTGATAGGATTCTATCAGCCAATCGGAATTAAGGTAGGAAAAATCTGATTGGCTGATTGAATCAGCCAATCAGATTGAGCTCACATTCTATTGGCTGTTCCGATCAGCCAATCAGATTGAATTCAATCAGCCAATCAGATTTTTCTACCTTAATTCCGATTGGCTGATAGAATCCTATCAGCCAATCAGAATTCGAGGGACGCCATCTTGGATGACGTCACTTAAAGGAATCGTCATTCGTCGTTAGTCCGTCGGTAGAAGAGGATGGCTCCGCGTCGGCTCGTCTGAAGATGGCTCTGCTCCACTCCGGATGGATGAAGATTGAAGACGCCGCCTGGATGATGACTTCAATTGGATGGAAGACTTCTTCAGCACCCCTTGGATGATGACTTCAATCGGATGGAAGACTTCTTCAGCGCCCCTTGGATGATAACTTTAATCGGATGGAAGACTTCTTCAGCGCCCTGCGGATGTCCTCTTCTGTTCCATCGGTGGTCGGCTGGCTGACGATGGCAAAAGGTAGGATGATCTTCCCCCCTCTGGAAGATCTTCAGGGGGGTAGTGTTAGGTTTATTTAAGGGGGGTTTGGGTTAGAGTAGGGGTATGTGGGTGGTGGGTTTTAATGTTGGGGGGGTTGTATTTTTATTTTACAGGCAAAAGACCTGTTTTCTTTGGGGCATGCCCCGCAAAAGGCCCTTTTAAGGGCTGGTAAGGTAATAGAGCTGTTAACTTTTTAATGTAGAATAAGGTAGGGCATTTTTTTTATTTTGGGGGGCTTTGTTATTTTATTAGGGGGCTTAGATTAGGTGTAAGTAGCTTAAAATTGTAATAATTTTGAAATGTTTGTAATTTATTTTTCTATTTTTTTGTAACTTAGTTTATTTTTATTTTTTGTACTTTAGTTAGTTTATTTAATTGTATTTAATTGTAGTTATTTGTAGCTAATTTATTTAATTAATTTAATGATAGTGTAGTGTTAGGTTTAATTGTAACTTAGGATAGGATTTATTTTACAGATAATTTTGTATTCCTTTTAGCTAGGTAGTTATTAAATAGTTAATAACTATTTAATAACTATTCTTACTAGCTAAAATAAATACAAAGTTACCTGTAAAATAAATAATAAATCCTAAAATAGCTACAATGTAATTATTAATTACATTGTAGCTATCTTAGGGTTTATTTTATAGGTAAGTATTTAGTTTTAAATAGGAATAATTTATTTTAATGATAGTGTAGTGATAGGTATAATTGTAACTTAGGTTAGTTTTTATTTTACAGGTAAATTTGTCTTTATTTTAACTAGGTAGCTATTATATAGTTAATAACTATTTAATAGCTATTGTACCTAGTTAAAATAAATTGAAAGTTGCCTGTAAAATAAAAATAAATCCTAAGATAGCTACAATATAATTATTATTTATATTGTAGCTATATTAGGGTTTATTTTAAAGGTAAGTATTTAGTTTTAAATAGGAATAATTTAGTTAATAAGAGTTATAATATTTAGATGTATTTAATTAATATTTAAGTTTGGGGGGTCTTAGGGTTAGGGTTAGACTTAGGTTTAGGGGTTAATAATTTTATTATAGTGGCGGCGGTGTAGGGGGGCAGGATAGGGGTTAAAAAATTTATTATAGTGACGGCGGTGTAGGGGGGGCAGGATAGGGGATAATAGGTATTATGTAGGTGGCCACGGGGTCCGGGAGCGTTGGTTTAGGGGTTAATCAGTTTATTATAGTGGCGGCAGGGTCTGGGAGCGGCGGTTTAGGGGTTAATCAGTTTATTAGAGTGGCGGTTGGCTCCGGGAGCGGCGGTTTAGGGGGTAATACATTTATTTCGTTGCGGCGGTGTAGGGGCGGACAGATTAGGGGTGTTTAGACTCGGGGTACATGTTAGGGTGTTAGATGTAGACAGCTCCAATAGGAATCAATGGGATGTCGGGCAGCAGCGAACATGAACTTTCGCTATGGTCGGACTCCCGTTGATTCCTATGGGATCCACCACCTCCAGGGCGGCGGATTGAAAACCAGGTATGCTGGGCCGGAAAAGTGCCGAGCGTACCTGCTAGTTTTTTGATAACTAGCAAAAGTAGTCAGATTGTCTGGAGTTACGTAAGAATCGATCTGTGTCAGACTGAGTGACGTAAGAATCAATCTGTTTCGGACTGAGTCCAGCGGATCGAAGCTTACGTCACTAAATTCTACTTTTGCCGGTGTAGGGCTTGATAACTAAGGCGAATCAGCCTCGCCACAAATACGCTACAGAATTCCAGAGTATTTGAGGGTGACGGCTTGATAACTAAAGGCCAGAGGCTGAAAATATGTTGCAAATAACAGAAGACAGAGGCAGGACACATGGTTCACATAACAGAAGGCAGAGTCTGGACACGTTTCATAAGACAGAAGGCAGAGGCCGGACACATGGTTCATAAGACAGAAGGCAGAAGCTGGACACATGGTTCATAAGACAGAAGGCAGAGGCTGGACACATGGTTCATATAACAGAAGGCAGAGGCTGGACAAATGGTTCATATGACAGAAGACAGAGGCTTGGCACATGGTTTATATGACAGAATCCAGAGGCTGGACACAGCCTTAATGGTTCATATGACAGAAGGCAGAGGCTGGACACATGGTTCACATACCCCCCAACTGTCCCGATTTTCACAGGACAGTCCTCATTTTAGGGGTCTGCCCCGCTGTCCCAGGTTGCTAACCATCTGTCCAGCATTTTTTTTTTTAATTCTATTGGGCCCATACTCAGAAGCAGCTGGCTTTCTCTCCCAGGGCTATATTCCTGTTAAATTCCCTGTGGAAAAGGGATGGTGTGTGGGTTAAGCAAGAGTAAGAAGGCTGTATACCCTCTGACCTCAGGTAATGGTGTCCTCTAACCTCTGGTAGTGATGACATCTAACCCCTGGTGATAATACTAGAATGCCTTCAGTTTTATATGATGAGCAGTGCTAACACCAGGGTAACGAACAGTGGCAGCCTCAGAATGCCAGCTAATGTGCTTGCCAACCCCAGTAACCCATACAATGAATTACAGATACCCATATATGATGTAGTGTGTGTGTCTATCTGTATCTATAAGTGTGTCTTTAATTGCATTAAAAGTTATAACAAAATTGTTCTGAAAAAAAACTGTATTTTGCAGAAACATTACAATTCATAGTAAAATTATGGAGGGAAGTAGCTTTTTAAGGTGCACAGTAGCAATCATAATAAAACTACACGGCACATGCAAAACCACTGTAAAAATCATATTTATAATATAAAATTTTCATCTTATTGGTTTTCTTATTGTTAAACAAATTTTAGTTTCTCCCAGTGGGCCAAACAGTGGCACTCCATAGTAATAGATACAAATTCTTTTGCTAGGTCTGGCGTATTATCCTAACTTTTTTACCCATGCAGATCTTGCTGTTTTTTATTTTGTTTTTGTTTTTTAAACTTGCATACTGAAATGACAGTGGAGGGCCCTCTAGTGGCCCTGTAACAAAATTAAACTGAGTTGAATTCTGGAGTTTACTATGTGTGTGTTTGTTACTTTTTTGCAACTGGAGGGGCGGAGAGTGTGCTTACCTTTATAGGTCCATGTTGCAGTGGTTCCAGCCTCTTTTCCTGCTTCCAGACTTCGAGAGGATTTTCCTGCCCACCCGTCCCCTGTTGACAAAGAGGTTAAGGTGTCTTAACGATAGGACTATCCCCTTGCGTGAGTAGGTTTAGTTGAACTAGCTCTCTAAGTCCAGGTTTTAATTTAGACCTCCACCCTTGCTCAGTGGGTTAAATAGCACGTTGGTAGGGGTCAATCTAATGGGTTGGTGGTTTTATTACCCTAGCTAGGCGGTCGGTTATAGCCCTGAAGTGAGCAGTAAAAATTAAGAGTGACGGCCTTGAAAACAGGGAGGCGTGATGCCCACTAGGTGCCAGCGTAGGGGTTTCCCTCCTTGACAAATTGCTGGCCGAAGATCTCTAAGCGAGCAGCCATTTCTCTCTGCTAATGAGCGTGAGAAATCCATGCTACGCTGCAAGTACCGAAAGGGGCTTTGACCATCTGTCGGTAGGGGTTAGTTAGCTAGTTTTGAACTGCCGCCAACGAATTAGAACTTTTACAAAGTTCAAGTTATTGTAAAGTTGCCTAAACTATTAAATAGTTGATAAAGTTTGTGTTTTAATAAACTTGACCGTGACTGGTCTTTTCCCCAAAACAGTTGTATGTGTTTTATTTATTTAGTTGGTTAAGTTAGTAAACAAAATGACGCAATAAGATGTTTATCCCTTATGTGTTGAGATTGTGTCAAAATACACAAAACACTTATTACCCTCATAGAAGAGCACATGTACATGAAAATAGAGATAGTGAGATATTATTTCCTTAAAGCAGAGTAATCTGATTTGTGTGTGCCCCCTGTTCTCCGCTAACTTCACTCCCCCAGCAAAGTTTCCCTTTCCAGTGAGCCGCAATACTTTCTATAGGAAACATCTTGTAACTTGAAAACCTTTAGATAATTCTCTGAAGAAAGCCTCTGTGAGTGTTGGTGTAGTTTTTCCTCGCAAAGTTTTGATCATTGGACCTTAAACAGTGATAAATGCATAACAATATAGCTCAGTACCACTTCATAACTATTATTTATTGTGTTCACGTGCTCACTCCTATAGCAAAAATCATTAAATACATTGGTAGCATGAGATCACCACCACCAGCACCATATTAGCCAAAAGAATAACTCTGATGAGTCCCCTTAATAAATAATTATTATTTTAGCAAATATGGTGGTGTTCTTACATTTGCATTTATTAATAAGTAAAACTTTAAACTCTTTAAATAGTAGAGTAGGGTCTTGTTATTTTGACATATTTTTTTGGTACACTACAAGAGAATTTAAAGGGATATAAAACTATCCGAAATATAAAATGTTTAATTATCTGTAGTTAAAAGCTTTGCAATATACTTTCATTATCTGTTTTGTCCTCCTTTCCCATAATTGAACTCTGAAAAAATTTGGCTAAGTTTTTTTGCATTTCTCTTAGTTTCTATAAAGTAATGGGTGCTCCCCCTCCCTTATCTATCTCTCCTGCTGAGGACGTTTAGGAACATATATATATATATATATATATATATATATATATAACTGGCAATAAAATGACTGCAAACTATGCTTTTCTTTGCCTGTATTAAATCTGCCCCAAATTGTCCTCAACGGGAGAGATAGATAAGGGGAAGCAAGATGAAACATGGTGGCAGTGGCGTTACTGGGGGGTGTGTGGGTAGTTTGGCAGACTGCACCCGGGTGACTTGCTCCAGGGGGGTGACACCACCAGACAGGAACCTACTTTTCTTGAAGCAGTGGAAATATAAACAGTAATTTTACAGCACTCTAATCTATGCAGTATAATGGCATATGCATGATGCAGGGCATATTCTACCCAGTTGCTCTATCAGTTACTGTGATCCAGGTCACGTCCCCTCCCACTAGCGTGGGCTTTCTACAGACAGGAGGAAGAAGTGCACAGTGAGGAGTTCTGGTAGGCAGGGCTGGCTTTAGAAAGGTACAGTAGTTGCTCTACTTGGCACCGCACTAGAGGTACTATATTGTATTTATTTATTTATTTTAAATTTTGAAAATAGGTTAATACCTGAGCTCAGGCTTTTACAATATTGCTTGTTCTCTTTCCATAATTGCAGTGATCATGTGAAGCTGTGTTATCGCCTCTCTTGCTCTGTACTCTGCTGAAATAAAGCGGAGCTGCAGAAATCCCGGTAGGTTGAATACACACAGAGCAACTAGTGGAAGCAGAAAGGCATCCTGCTGTATGTCACAGATGAGTGTAGGTTGGTCATTTACATTCAGAGTTGCTAAAGAAGAATTTAGGTTTTGATGTGCTAGGTCATGGATTTTATTGAGATCAAAGAACTTTCAGCAGATGCAGGGTCTCAGCAGCTGTTTAGTGCAGTTTCTCGTGGTTTTGTGATTTCCAGTTGTATAACACCCACCTTTATTTAAAAGTCCATTGCCGTTCTGTAATATTTTTCTGTCTATTTTACAGTGTCTCTCTTTATATGTCTGTGACTGTGTGTCTGTGCCTCTTTATGTGTTTCTGTGTCTCTGGGTTTGTATGTGTGTGTGCCAGGGTCTCAGTGTGTGTATCTCTATGCTTATATCTGTGTGTGTGTCAGTGTGTGTATCTCTATGCTTATATCTGTGTGTGTGCCAGGGTCTCAGTGTGTGTATCTCTATGCTTATATCTGTGTGTGTGCCAGGGTCTCAGTGTGTGTATCTCTATGCTTATATCTGTGTGTGTGTCAGTGTGTGTATGTCTGAGCCATCAGTAATAATTTAGTGTCCTGTCACCCAAAACACTCTGTATTCGTGTGCGTGTGTAATATGTCTGTCTTTCTCTGGGTATGTGAGTCTATGAGGCCATTTATCAAGCTCAGTATGGAGCTTGTGGGCCTGTGTTTCTAGCGAGTCTTCAGACTCGCCAGAAACAGCAGTTATGAAGCAGAGGTCTAAAGACGGCTGCTCCATAACCCTGTCCACCTGCTTTGAGCAGGCGGACAGGAATCGCCACAATTCAACCCGATCGAGTACGATCGGTTCATTGACACCCCCTGCTGGCAGCCAATTGGCCGCAAATCTGCAGGGGGCGGCGTTGCACCAGCAGCTCTTGTGAGCTGCTGGTGCAATGCTGATTAAGGGGAGCGTATTGCTCTCCGCATTCAGCAAGGTCTTGCGGACCTGATCCGAACTGTCGGATCAGGTCCGCAAGACCTTTGATAAATAGGCCTCTTTGTGTGTCATTGTGTCTCTGTATCTGTGTGTATGTGTCTGTGTGTCACTGTGTGTGTGTGTCAGTGTGCCTGTCTCTTTGTATGTGTGTGTCTGTGTCTCTGTGTGTATGTATGTGCCTGTTTGTGTCACTGTCGGCTAGATTTAGAGTTCTGTGACCAAAGGGGTGCGTTAGCTACGCTGGCTTTTTTTCTCCCGCACCTTTTAAATACCGCTGGTATTTAGAGTTCACAGAAGGGCTGTGTTAGGCTCCAAAAAGGGAGCGTAGAGTATATTTACCGCCACTGCAACTCTAAATACCAGCGTTGCTTACGGACGCGGCCAGCTTCAAAAACGTGCTCGTGCACGATTCCCCCATAGGAAACAATGGGGCTGTTTGAGCTGAAAAAAAACCTAACACCTGCAAAAAAGCAGCGTTCAGCTCCTAACGCAGCTACATTGTTTCCTATGGGGAAACACTTCCTAAGTCTGCACCTAACACTCTAACATGTACCCCGAGTCTAAACACCCCTAACCTTACACTTATTAACCCCTAATCTGCCACCCCCGCTATCGCTGACCCCTGCATATTATTATTAACCCCTAATCTGCCGATCCGCACACCGCCGCAACCTAAATTATACCTATGTACCCCTAATCTGCTGCCCCTAACACCGCCGACCCCTATATTATATTTATTAACCCCTAATCTGCCGCCCCCAACGTCGCCTCCACCTACCTACAAATATTAACCCCTAATCTGCCGTCCGGATCTCACCGCTACTATAATAAATGTATTAACCCCTAAAGCTAAGTCTAACCCTAACCCTAACACCCCCCTAAGTTAAATATAATTTAAATCTAACGAAATAAATTAACTATTATTAAATAACATTCCTATTTAAAGCTAAATACTTACCTGTAAAATAAACCCTAATATAGCTACAATATAAATTATAATTATATTGTAGCTATTTTAGGATTAATATTTATTTTACAGGCAACTTTGTAATTATATTAACCAGGTACAATAGCTATTAAATAGTTAATAACTATTTAATAGTTACCTAGTTAAAATAATTACAAAATTACCTGTAAAATAAATCCTAACCTAAGTTACAATTAAACCTAACACTACACTATCAATAAATTTTATTAAATACAATACCTACAATTATCTACAATTAAACCTAACACTACACTATCAATACATTTATTAAATACAATATCTACAAATAAATACAATGAAATAAAATAACTAAAGTACAAAAAATAAAAGAGAACTAAGTTACAAAAAATAATTTTTTTTTACAAACATTAGAAAAATATTACAACAATTTTAAACTAATTACCCCTACTCTAAGCCCCCTAATAAAATAACAAAGCCCCCCAAAATAAAAAAATACCCTACCCTATTCTAAATTAAAAAAGTTCAAAGCTCTTTTACCTTACCAGCCCTGAAAAGGGCCCTTTGCGGGGCATGCCCCAAAGAATTCAGCTCTTTTGCCTGTAAAAAAAACACATACAATACCCCCCCCCAACATTACAACCCACATCCCACATACCCCTAATCTAACCCAAACCCCCCTTATATAAACCTAACACTAAGCCCCTGAAGATCTTCCTACCTTATCTTCACCTCGCCGGGTATGACACCGATCCGTCCTGGCTCTGATGTCTTGATCCAAGCCCAAGCGGGGGGCTGAAGATGTCCATGATCCGGCTGAAGTCTTCATCCAAGCGGGAGCTGAAGAGGTCCATGATCCGACTGAAGTCTTCTATCAACGGCATCTTCAATCTTCTTTCTTCCCGGATCCATGTTCATCCCGCCGACGCGGAACATCCATCTTCACCGACGACTTCCCGACGAATGACGGTTCTTTTAAGGGACGTCATCCAAGATAGCGTCCCTCGAATTCCGATTGGCTGATAGGATTCTATCAGGCAATCGGAATTAAGGTAGGAAAATTCTGATTGGCTGATGGAATCAGCCAATCAGAATCAAGTTCAATCCAATTGGCTGATCCGATCAGCCAATCAGATTGAGCTCGCATTCTATTGGCTGATCAGAACAGCCAATAGAATGCAAGCTCAATCTGATTGGCTGATCGGATCAGCCAATCGGATCGAACTTGATTCTGATTGGCTGATTCCATCAGCCAATCAGAATTTTCCTACCTTAATTCCGATTGCGTGATAGAATCCTATCAGCCAATCGGAATTCGAGGGGCGACATCTTGGATGACGTCCCTTAAAGGAACCGTCATTCGTCGGGAAGTCGTCGGTGAAGATGGATGTTCCGCGTCGGCGGGATGAACATGGATCCGGGAAGAAAGAAGATTGAAGATGCTGTTGATAGAAGACTTCAGTCGAATCATGGACCTCTTCAACTCCCGCTTGGATGAAGACTTGAGCCGGATCATGGACATCTTCAGCCCCCCGCTTGGGCTTGGATCAAGACATCGGAGCCAGGACGGATCGGTGTGATACCCGGCGAGGTGAAGATAAGGTAGGAAGATCTTCAGGGGCTTAGTGTTAGGTTTATTTAAGGGGGGTTTGGGTTAGATTAGGGGTATGTGGGTGGTGGGTTGTAATGTTGGGGGGGGTATTGTATGTGTTTTATTTTACAGGCAAAAGAGCTGAATTCTTTGGGGCATGCCCCGCAAAGGGCCCTTTTCAGGGCTGGTAAGGTAAAAGAGCTTTGAACTTTTTTAATTTAGAATAGGGTAGGGCATTTTTTTTATTTTGGGGGGCTTTGTTATTTTATTAGGGGGCTTAGAGTAGGTGTAATTAGTTTAAAATTGTTGTAATATTTTTCTAATGTTTGTAAATATTTTTTTATTTTTTGTAACTTAGTTCTTTTTTATTTTTTGTACTTTAGTTAGTTTATTTCATTGTATTTATTGGTAGATATTGTATTTGATTTATTTATTGATAGTGTAGTATTAGGTTTAATTGTAGATAATTGTAGGTATTGTATTTAATTAATTTATTGATAGTGTAGTGTTAGGTTTAATTGTAACTTAGGTTAGGATTTATTTTACAGGTAATTTTGTAATTATTTTAACTAGGTAACTATTAAATAGTTATTAACTATTTAATAGCTATTGTACCTGGTTAATATAATTACAAAGTTGCCTGTAAAATAAATATTAATCCTAAAATAGCTACAATATAATTATAATTTATATTGTAGCTATATTAGGGTTTATTTTACAGGTAAGTATTTAGCTTTAAATAGGAATAAGTTATTTAATAATAGTTAATTTATTTCGTTAGATTTAAATTATATTTAACTTAGGGGGGTGTTAGGGTTAGACTTAGCTTTAGGGGTTAATACATTTATTATAGTAGCGGTGAGATCAGGTCGGCAGATTAGGGGTTAATAATTGTAGGTAGGTGGAGGCGACGTTGGGGGCGGCAGATTAGGGGTTAATAAATATAATATAGGGGTCGGCGGTGTTAGGGGCAGCAGATTAGGGGTACATAGGGATAACGTAGCTGGTGGCGGTGTACGGAGCGGCAGATTAGAGGTATATAATAATATGCAGGTGTCAGCGATAGCGGGGGCGGCAGATTAGGGGTTAATAAATATAATATAGGTGTCGGCGATGTTAGGGGCAGCAGATTAGGGGTACATAGGGATAACGTAGCTGGTGGCGGTGTACGGAGCGGCAGATTAGGGGTTAAAAAATTTTAATAGAGTGGCGGCGATGTGGGGGGACCTCGGTTTAGGGGTGTATAGGTAGTTTATGGGTGTTAGTGTACTTTAGAGCACAGTAGTTAAGAGCTTTATAAACCGGCGTTAGCCAAGAAAGCTCTTAACTACTGACTTTTTTCTGCGGCTGGAGTTTTGTCGTTAGATTTCTAACGCTCACTTCAGCCAAGACTCTAAATACCGGCGTTAGGAAGATCCCATTGAAAAGATAGGATACGCAAATGGCGTAGGGGGATCTGCGGTATGGAAAAGTCGTGGCTGCAAAGTGAGCGTTAGACCCTTTCCTGACTGACTCCAAATACCAGCGGGCGGTAAAAACCAGCGTTAGGAGCCTCTAACGCTGGTTTTCACGGCTACCGCCCAACTCTAAATCTAGGCCTGTGTTTCTGTGTTTGTGTCTATGTCAGTGTGTCATTTTCTCTGTATATGTGCATCTGTGGGTATGAGTCTTTATATCTACAGGTATGTGCATCAGTGTGTGTTTCATGCAATTCCAAAAATAGGCCCACCAAAATCATCAGCTCCAGGCCCATGAAGCCCTTAATCTGGCATTGCCCGCATCACCACAGGGTACTGTGGAAGTCAACATATAGATAGGGGAAACCCAGCGGAGGAGGAAGAAAACATAATCCAGCTATGCACATGTTGTTGCATAGTATAAGCAAATTTCACATTCAGATCCTGTTTTCTTCTCCTCTGTGCTGAGCTGTATCCTGCCCTGTTCTCTTTCCCTCTGAGGGGGGGTTGGGGGGGTGACATCATGAGTTACTGCACCAGGTGACACCAACCCTAGTGACTCAACTTCATGGTGGCACCTGTTACTTTATAGAAACTAAAGTACTTTATGGAAACTAAAACTTTACATGTACTATTTTAACAACTAAAAATATTGTACATATGATTAGGGGCCTAGTTATCAAGCCGTCAACCTCAAATACGCTGGAATTCCGCAGCGTATTTGTGGCGAGGCTGATTCGCCTTAGTTATCAAAGGCTAGAGACCGGCAAAAGTAGAATTTTGTGACGTAAACTTTGATCTGCCGGACTCAGTCCGACACAGATCGATTTTTACGTAACTCCAGATGTTCCGCACACAAGTACGGCACAATCTGACTATTTTTGCTAGTTATCAAAAAACTAGCAGGTACGCTCTGCACTTTTCCGGCCCAGCGTACCTGGTTTTCAATCCGCCACCCTGGAGGCGGCGGATCCCATAGGAATCAATGGGAGTCTGACCATAGCGAAAGTACAAGTTCGCTGCTGCCAGACATCCCATTGATTTCTATGGGAGATGTCTACACCTAACACCCTAACATGTACCCCGAGTCTAAACACCACTAATCTGTCCCCCCTACACCGCCGCAACTAAATAAAGTTATTACCCCCTAAACCGCCACTCCCGGAGCCCACCGCAAGCTACTCTCTACATATTAACCCCTAAACCGCCGATCCCGGAGCCCACCGCAAGCTACTCTATACATATTAACCCCTAAACCGCCGCTCCCGGAGCCCACCACAACTATAATATATGTATTAACCCCTAAACCACCGCTCCCGGACCCTGTCACAACCTAAATTAAATTTATTAACCCCTAATCTGCCCCCCCTACACCGTCGCCACCTATAATACATTTATTAACCCCTATCCTGCCCCCCACTACACCGCCGCCACTGTAATAAATTTATTAACCCCTAAACCTAAGTCTAACACTAACCCTAACACCCCCATAACTTAAATATTAATTAAATAAATCTAAATAATATTTCTCTTATTAACTAAATTAATCCTATTTAAAACTAAATACTTACCTTTAAAATAAACCCTAATATATCTACAATATAAATAATAATTATATTGTACCTATCTTAGGATTTATTTTTATTTTACAGGTAAAATTTATTTTAGCTAGTTAGAATAGTTATTAAATAGTTATTAACTATTTAATAACTTCCTAGCTAAAAGAAATACAAAATTACCTGTAAAATAAATCCTAACCTAAGTTACAATTAAACCTAACACTACACTATCATTAAATAAATTAAATAAATTAACTACAAATAACTACAATTAAATACAATTACATAAACTAACTAAAGTACAAAAAATAAAAAAAGCTAAGTTACAAAAAATAAAAAAATAAGTTACAAACATTTTAAAAATATTACAACAATTTTAAGCTACTTACACCTAATCTAAGCCCCCTAATAAAATAACAAAGCCCCCCAAAATAAAAAAATGCCCTACCCTATTCTAAATTAAAAAAGTTCAAAGCTCTATTACCTTACCAGCCCTTAAAAGGGCCTTTTGTGGTGGCATGCCCCAAAGAATTCAGCTCTTTTGCCTGTAAAAGAAAAATACAACCCCCCCCACATTAAAACCCACCACCCACATACCCCTAATCTAACCCAAACCCCCCCTTAAAATAACCTAACACTAATCCCCTGAAGATCATCCTACCTTGTCTTCACTTAGCCGAGCAGCAATGGAACCGAAGAGGACATCCGGAGTGATCATCCAAGGGGCGCTGAAGAAATCTTCCATCCAATGAAGTGATCCTCCAAGCGGCGCTGAAGAACTCTTCCATCCGGGCGATGTCATCTTCCAAGAGGCGCTGAAGAAGTCTTCTATCCGGGCGATGTCATCTTCCAAGCCGGGTCTTCAATCTTCATCCCGCCGACGCGGAACATCCTTCTTTACCGACGGACTACCAACGAATGAAGGCTCCTTTAAGGGACGTCATCCAAGATGGCGTCCCTTCAATTCCTATTGGCTGATAGGATTCTATCAGCCAATCGGAATTAAGGTAGGAAAAATCTGATTGGCTGATTGAATCAACCAATCAGATTCAAGTTCAATCTGATTGGCTGATCCAATCAGCCAATCAGATTGAGCTCCCATTCTATTGGCTGTTCCTATCAGCCAATCGGAATTGAAGGGACGCCATCTTATTTTAAGGGGGTTTTGGGCTAGATTAGGGGTATGTGGGTGGTGGGTTTTAATGTGGGGGGGGGTTGTATTTTTCTTTTACAGACAAAAGAGCTGAATTCTTTGGGGCATGCCCCCACAAAAGGCCCTTTTAAGGGCTGGTAAGGAAAAAGAGCTTTGAACTTTTTTAATTTAGAATAGGGTAGGGCATTTTTTTATTTTGGGGGGCTTTGTTATTTTATTAGGGGGCTTAGATTAGGTGTAATAGCTTAAAATTGTTGTAATATTTTTAAAATGTTTGTAACTTATTTTTTTTATTTTTTGTAACTTAGCTTTTTTTTTTTGTACTTTAGTTAGTTTATGTAATTGTATTTAATTGTAGTTATTTGTAGTTAATTTATTTAATTCATTTAAAGATAGTGTAGTGTTAGGTTTAATTGTAACTTAGGTTAGGATTTATTTTACAGGTAATTTTGTATTTCTTTTAGCTAGGTAGTTATTAAATAGTTAATAACTATTTAATAACTATTCTAACTAGCTAAAATAAATACAAAGTTACCTGTAAAATAAATATAAATCCTAAGATAGCTACAATGTAATTATTAATTACATTGTAGCTATCTTAGGGTTTATTTTTACAGGTAAGTATTTAGTTTTAAATAGGAATAATTTATTTAAGTATAGTGTAGTGTTAGGTGTAATTGTAACTTAGGTTAGTTTTTATTTTACAGGTAAATTTATCTTTATTTTAGCTAGGTAAGCTATTAAATAGTTAATAACTATTTAATAGCTATTGTACCTAGTTAAAATAAATTGAAAGTTACCTGTAAAATAAAAATAAATCCTAAGATAGCTACAATATAATTATTATTTATATTGTAGGTATATTAGGGTTTATTTTAAAGGTAAGTATTTAGTTTTAAATATGATTAATTTAGTTCATAATAGAAATATTATTTAGATTTATTTAATTAATATTTAAAATAGGGGGTATGTTAGGGTTAGTGTTAGACTTAGGTTTAGGGGTTAATAATTTTATTATAGTGGCGGCGGTGTAGTGGGGGGCAGGATAGGGGTTAATAAATTTATTATAGGTGGCGACGGTGTAGGGGGGGCAGGATAGGGGTTAATAAATTTAATATAGGTTGCGGCGGAGTCAGAGAGCGGCGGTTTAGGGGTTAAACTATTTATTTAGTTGTGGCGAGGTGCGGGATCGGCAGGATAGGGGTTAATAACTTTATTATAGAGGGCGACGGTATAGGGGGGGCAGGATAGGGGTTACTAGGTATAATGTAGGTGGCGGTGGGCTCCGGGAGCGGCGGTTTAGGGGTTAATACATTTATAAGAGTTGCGGCAGGGTCTAGGAGCGGCGGTTTAGGGGTTAGTAACTTTATTTAGTTGCGCCGGTATAGGGGTAGAACAGTGTAGTTAGTGTGGGTGCTTAGTGACAGGCTAGCAATAAAGCTGTGAAAAAGCCGAAGAGCAGCGAGATCGGATGAGTGATAACTCTCACAGTCCGCTGCTCATTGCCAGGTACTTGGTGCGCGGCTTTTTGACAGCTTTATTTGATAACTTAGGCAAATTTTTGCAGGTCCGCGGCGGCGATGTGAGGCGAGCTTAGGCGGGCGTATTAGGCCGGCGAAGGCAGGAAAGTTGACACGTTGATAACTAGGCCCCTCAGGCTAATAGTTGCTTTGAAAAATGTCATTATTTGTAGCATGTATTTAATATTTAATATCCCTTTAATTATGCTACATAAGATAATTTTATGGCTCTTGTTGAAACAAAAAACATAAAAATGACTTATGACATTGTGTCCCTTTTTATGCAACTTCTCAATGTCTACACCTCTGCAAACATAACTTTGCAATTTTATTTTAAAGAAAGTCAGCTTCAAAATGTACCAGGAAAAATGAATTCTCGAAGCAGAGAGATAAACGATGTACACAGCATGCTCTCACTGGCATGGCACAAAAGGAAGATTAGATGTAGAACTGTAATTTTGGACTCCTAAGAGCATTGTGATATAAAAATTCTTTAGAATTGGGATTAAGAAAGGAGTATGCACAGTCCCAGGGCGAGGGAACATATGATTAGGTTAACATGGAACGGGTTCATCTAGATACTGTATATAATCAGCTCTGCAAAAATTGTGTGTCGGAAAGCAAAGGACAATGGGGTAGGAGAACCTTTTTATTGCTAACTGTCAAGGACAAAAATGAAGGTCATTTACTGATGTGTGCCAGGCGGAATAACAAGGCAATTATGAGGACAGAAGTCTTGATTAAAAGGTCGGCAGGAACAGAACGGAGCATTAGGAGGGAGAGGAGCAAGTGATAAGGCTGGGAATAAATAGAACAAATCTACATACACGCTTGAAAAGCTAATATTTTCTTAATAGGGATGTGATACCTAAAACGAAGAGTACAAATGAGTGAATCATATATAAAAGTAAACTGTTTAATGGCTCTTTGCCCTCAGGGGCACACAATGTATATAGAAAGAAAATGCAAAATTCTGTGCTCAAAGGTCCTCAACGGGCATATTTTATTTTTTACCCGGAATTGCCTATAACATTGTATTTGTTGCATATAATGTATATACTAATGGGATATTGAGTTAAAGGGATAGGAGAGTCAAAATTAAACTTGCATGATTCAGACAGAGCATGTCATTTTAATACACTTTTAAATTAGCTTCAATTTTCAAATGTGCTTTGTTGTCTTTTTATCCCTTGTTGGAAAATGATATGCACATATCCTACACTAGTGGGAGCTAGCTGCTGATTGGTGCCTGCACACATTTGTCTCGTGTGATTGGCTAACTAGATGTGTTCAGCTAGTTGCCAGTAGTGCAATGCTGTTCCTTTAGCAAAGGATAACAAGATAATGAAGCAAATTTGATAACAGAGGTAAATTGGAAAGTTGTTTAAAATTGTATGTTCTATCCAAATCATAAAATAAAATGTTGGGGTTTCCTCTCCCTTTAAAGTGATGGTAGACTTGCCGAACCTGCAAACATCCATTTAAACAATTTCTATTTTTAAATAAGTTTAATTTATAATATTGTTTTTGTTTTTTTTTACTTAAATTACAAATTATCGTTACTCACTGTTTATTTGTTCCTTATCTGCCCTTTGCTAATCTGGCTTTTTTCTTTTTATGAGTTTTTATGTATGTAGCCAATTAAAATGTGTGCCGTACGGCATTACAAGAAAAAAAACAAAAAAAAAACAAGCTAGTTGCAGAGCTGCTCCTGCATTCTGATTGTTTTAGGACTCGTGGTCATTCCTGTCTATGTGGAGACTGGGTGAGAGCGCTCTCTGTCACCGAAGAACAATTACAGGAAATGTATGGGTGCGGAGGAAACTGATTAACACGGTAGCATTAAAATATTCATTAATTAAATATCAGCTAGATTATGAGTTTTGAGCGCTATAGAGAAATTAATTAACGCCACAAAAGTTGTTATTTTATTTCCTATAGCGCTGCTATTACAAGTTTGCAAACATACGCCTTTTGCGTGCAATATGGCTGCGTTGAGCTCCATACTGCACCCAAAACAAGCGCTGTGTTTGACGTGCTTGTACATGATTTCCCCATAGGCATCAATGGGGAGGGCCAAAAAAAAAGCCTAACAACTTCGATTGCAGAAACAAAAGTTCTGTAATGCAGCCCCATTGATGTCTATAGTAGACTTGTGCAGCTATGAAAAATTTGTTTCGGTTCGGATCGATTCGAATTCGGAACAAATCGAATGAATTCGTTTTGGATTCATTCGGATTCTTTCGGATTCGTGAAAAATTTGGTTCGAATCGATTCGATTTGGTTCAAATAGATTCGGAATTTTGGAATTTCGGTAAGTGTTAAGTGGGATGTGCTGTGTATTACACTAGTATACTGTACAATACTAGTGTAATACACGGCCATCCGAATCCATTCGAATCTACCAAATAAATTCGAATCAATTCGGATTTATTCAGTAGATTCGGCACTACCGCAATTCAGAAATTCGAATCGATCTGAATCTCCGAATTTGACAAATTCGTCCGAATTTTGATTCGGACTGAATCGAATCGCACATGTCTAGTCTATAGGGAAATTAAAATACCGTTTAAACCTAACACCCTAACATAAACCCTACGTCTAAACATCCCTAATCTGCTGCCCCTGACATCACTGACACCTACATACAGTTATTAACCCCTAATCAGCCGCTCCCGATATCGCCGCTACCTTAATAAAATTATCAACCCCTAATCTGCTCTTCCCGATATCGCAGCCACTATACTACATTTATTAACCCCTAAACCACCAGCCCCCCACATCGCAACAAGCTAAATTAAACTATATTAACCCCTAAACCTAACCCTAACGTAACCCTATCCCTAACACCCCATAACTTTAATATAATACAAATATAGCTAAATTAAATTTACACTTATAAACTAAATAAAAATATTAGCCCCTAAACCGCCAGCCCCCCACATCGCAACAAGCTAAATTAAAATATTTTAAACCCTAACCCTAACGTAACCCTAACCCTATTACCCCCTAACTTTAACATAATAAAAATATAGCTAAATTAAAGTTACAATTATTAACTAAATAAACCTATTAACCCCTAAACCGCCAGCCCCCCACATCGCAACAAGCTAAATTAAACTATTAACTCCTAACCCTAAACCTAACCCTAACACCCCCTAACTTTAAAATAATTAAATTAGATCTAAATTACATTT
This sequence comes from Bombina bombina, assembly GCF_027579735.1. Classification (NCBI taxonomy): domain Eukaryota; kingdom Metazoa; phylum Chordata; class Amphibia; order Anura; family Bombinatoridae; genus Bombina; species Bombina bombina. Next base: position 453,577,064 of record NC_069501.1, on the reverse strand, counting down.
ACAATTATTAACTAAATAATTCCTATTTAAAACTAAATACCTGTGAAATAAAACCCAAGCTAGGTACAATATAACTAATAGTTATATTGTATCTAGGTAAGGTTTTATTTGTATTTCACAGGTAAGTTTGTATTTATTTTAACTAGGTAGACTAGATTAATCTTATTCTAATACCCTTAAACAAAAAAAAACCAAAAAAAAAAAACCCTAGTCTAGAATAAACTACCATGGGCCCTTAAAAGGACCTTTTGGGGGGCCCTTAAAAGGGCCTTTTGTAGGGCATTGCCCTGAGATAACCAGCTCTTTTTCTTTAAAAGAATACAAACACCCCCTAACACTATACAAACCCCCACCCCCCAAACTACCAAGGGCCCTTAAACGGGCCTGGCCTTTTGTAGGGCATTGCCCTGAGATAACCAGCTCTTTTACTTTAAAAAGAATACAAACACCCCCTAACACTATACAAACCCCACCCCCCAAACTACCAAGGGTCCTTAAAAGGGCATTTAGGGGGGCTCTCAAAAGGGCCTTTTGTAGGGCATTGCCCTGAGATCTTTTACTTTAAGAAATATATATATATATATATACATTACACAAAATTACAAACAAAGTATCAAAAATAAAAAAGAATTACACCTAATCTAATAGCCCTATCAAAATAAAAAAGCCCACCCAAAATAAAAAACCCTAGCCTACACCAATTGCCCTTAAAAGGACCTTTTGTGCTGCATTGCCCCAAAGATATCAGCTCTTTTACCTGTAAAAAAATACAATCCCCCAACGGTAAAACCCACCACCCCCACAACCAACCCCCCAAATAAAAACTCTAACTCTAAAATAGCCTAAGCTAACCATTGCCCTGAAAAGGGCATTTAGCTCTTTTACTGCCCAGACCCTAAACTAAAAAAAAAACACCCAAAAAACCCTTTAAAAAACCTAACAGTTGATATAAGAGGCCGTCTGGATGAAGACTTCTTGCCGCAAGGATGAGGACTTCGCTGGCTGGATGGATCCTTCAAGTGGGACTTCAGCAACTGTAAGTGGATCGTATTGGGGTTAGTGTTAGGTTTTTTAAGGGTTTTTGGGGTGTTTTTTTTTTTAGTTTAGGGTCTGGGCAGTAAAAGAGCTAAATGCCCTTTTAAGGGCAATGCCCATCCTATTGGCTGATTTGAATTTCCAAAATCAAATCAGCCAATAGGAATGCAATGGACACCATTTTGAAAAGGCTCCCTTGCATTGAAGATTCAGTATACGGCGGCGACCGTATGAAGAGGATGCTCCGCACCAGATGTCTTCAGGACAGAGCAGCTGAATAGGGGTTAATAACTTTATTATAGTGGCGGCAATATCGGGAGTTGCAGGTTAGGGGTTAATAACTTAATTTCGGTGGCGGTGATGTCGGGAGTGGCAGATTAGGTGTTAATAACTTTATGTAGGTGTCAGCTATGTTGGGGTCAGTAGATTAGGGGTGTTTAGACTAGGGGTTTATATTAGGTTTAAACATTACTTTTTTTTTCACTATAGACATCAATGGGGTTGCGTTACAGAGCTTTTTATTCCGCAATCGCAGGTGTTATGTTTTTTTCTAACACTCTCTCCCCATTAATGTCTATGGGGAAAGCGTGCACGAGCACCCTCTATAGCACAAAACTTGTATTCTAGGTGAAAGTGTTTAACTGTACTTGTACTGTAAATATTTCACATTTCAATGTTCTGCAAATAGCAGAATATGTTCTATACATTTGTAAATAGATATTGCTATATATATATCTGTATATATCTATACCTATATATAATTATGTATATATACTTTACATTGTAGCAAAGTGTCATTTCTTCAGTGTTGTTACATGAAAAGATATAATAAAGTATTTATAAAAATGTGAGGGGTGTACTCACTTTTGTGAGATACTATATATATATATATATATATATATAGATAGATAGATAGATAGATAGATAGATTTGATTAAAAAAAATCATCATATATAGTAAAATGTATTTATAAATAAATAGAACATATTCTATGTGAAGAACATTGGAATGGGAAATATTCATAATTTTCTGTTGGGTTAGCGCACTTGAGAATATGTGATCATGTCTGCGCGCGAGTAGGGTGTTTTTTTCCACTTTTTTTTTTGCTCCATTGACTTCTATGGGGGAATAGGTTATCAAGCACATGATATCCTATGTTAGGCTTTTAATGTGCATCGGGTTAGGGTGCGAGCAAAAACAGTTTACTTTTAACTCACAATACATGTAAAAAGCTTACTTCTAGCGCAGTTAATGCGCAAGCAGGAGTGTTAAATTGCTATCCACTTGTAATCTGGCCCGTAGTCTTTTTAAAGTGAGTAGTTATACAGCACTGAAGGAGCAGCTATACAGCCTGTAATCATTAAAGGGCCATGATACCCAAATGTTGAAAAACTTGAAAGTGATGCAGCATAGCTGTAAAAAGCTGACTAGAAAATATCACCGAACATCTCTATGTAAAAAAGAAAGATATTTTACCTCAAAAGTTCCCCAGTAGCCACATCCCATTGTAAAGGACTTCTAAGCAGCAAATCAGTATGTCTGTACTGGGACAGCTAAGGGTTTTGCTTTGTGAACACTCATCTTATTTCCCTATTTAGTTTAAGGAAGTTTACTTTGAAATCTCATGAGAGCTAAGTGAATTCTCATGAGATCACAGTAAAAGAGTTTGTGACCTCAGCACTGTTGATGCTGATTGGCTGCTGTTTATTTCTTCATTTTTTTATTTATTTTACCTGCAGCTGAGCAGCAGCTAAAGTATAACTTTTTACACAAAACTTACTCTGCTGAGCTGAGGAAATTGTGAGGTAAAATATCTTCCTTTTTTACTTAGAGATGCTCAGGTGATATTTTCCTATCAGCTTATTACAGTTATACTGCATCAGTTTCAAGTGATTTAGCATATGAATATTATGTCCCTTTAATAAGAGCCTACATCTTCAGTGATCAGTTATTGCATAAAGTGAAAAGGGCTACTTGAGCAAATAAAATAAAGAGATAAGTAGCTTGGCATGATTTCTAGATTTCTGGAGTTGTATTTCATTAATAAAAAAATCTTTCCCTTAAAATATTTTCTTTTAAATTATATTAGATAATGTGAAATGCTACTTTTACTTTATGAACTTCAGACTAAATTCTTCTTTATGATTATCTGGCGCAACATGATTAAAGGGATATGAAAACCAATGGGTTTTTTCATGATGAGATTGAGAGTGCAATTACAAAAAAAAAAAAAAAACAATTCCAAGTTTCTTCAACTATTAAATTTACTTCATACCCTTATGACACACACATTCGGCACTCTTCTTGTGAATCAATAACCAGACATGACAAAGTTTTGGGTACAAAAGGCCGCAGCCCGCATTTATTAAACAAACAAGTGTTTACAAATAACACAACCACCTAACCAATGTGGTTACAAAAAACTCTGGGGTGCTGTCCATCATCCACCACACGTGCCTTCCACTGGCTGTTGCCAGACACGCCCCCTTTTTCTTAAACTCTCCCCATCGTCCGATGAGGTACCATTACCACATAAAACTCGCCTGATAAGGCCAGCACCCGCCCTTAGCTGCGACTTCCAAATTCTTAAAAACAGGGAGGGAGGGAGGGAGCTTTTCCCGCTTCACAAGGGAACTGATGCTGGCTTCCGCCTCACAACCCTCAATATTTATACTCGCTCCTCCTCCTCAAAATACTGCCTAGCAACCCACTGCTATTGGCCTGTAGTGTGGTCACATGCCCCTGCTCTCAATTCATTCCTTCCGGGGCTTCTTTGACACACACATTCGGCACTCTTCTTGTGAATCAATAACCAGACATGACAAAGTTTTGGGTACAAAAGGCCGCAGCCCGCATTTATTAAACAAACAAGTGTTTACAAATAACACAACCACCTAACCAATGTGGTTACAAAAAACTCTGGGGTGCTGTCCATCATCCACCACACGTGCCTTCCACTGGCTGTTGCCAGGCACGCCCCCTTTTTCTTAAACTCTCCCCATCGTCCGATGAGGTACCATTACCACATAAAACTCGCCTGATAAGTCCAGCACCCGCCACAGACCGACCTACCGACGGACACCGCGCAACCGGGCTAAGGCCTTCTGTACCCCTTCTTTTAGGTTAAAATTAAATAAGTGCAACCCCACTTCATTGAGATGCACCCCATCCTTAATAAAAAAGCATCTGCCTGATTCCCCTTCGAATTCAACATGGCGAATGCCAAAACCCCCCAACTGAGCAACAAAACCTGATAGAGTCCTGTTAACCTTTCTTCTGGATAAATCCAGCCTCCTGACATCCCAAGCTGAGCGCCATTCCAACCTTGTCTCAATTTCAGACCACACACTTAACACCTTCGGGAACAAAACCTTCAACCTACGCATGCCACCCTTCAACTGGTCAATCAAATCTTTTTGAGCCATAAACCCTAAGTCATTTCCTCCAGCGTGTAACACCAAAATGTCAGGAGGCTTGTACAGCCTGGCAAACTTACTCACTGTACTCACTACCCCATCCCATTTGAGACCTCTTACCCCAAACCACTTTACCCCAACCTGTTCCCGAGGAAGACCCAACTGGATTCCTCCTTCCTTTGTTGCTGCAGCTTTTCTCGCCCAGTAAATGAAAGAATGTCCAACTATCCAACACTGAACTGGACCTGTTAAGAAAAACAAAACTATACTATCATGTTAGGTCGAACATAACGTTTAAAACACCCCGACTTCCACCTTCCCACCTTTTTCACAACTTCCTCACTCAAACCCAATTCATGTGCCTCAGTTGCCGCGCCTATCCTAAACGAATGGCCTCCAAAGTCTTTTGGGTTCACCCCAGCCACGGAAAAAGCCCTTTTAAGTACCGCCACAAACTGATATTTTGACAATGCTCCTCCATCCTCGTGCCTCAAAAGAGGGCCCTCACCACTAGGCCTGATCCTAAAATAATCCACCAGTGAACCTACCGGGCAACAAACACCCCCGATAGCAAATAACTTGATTAAGCGGCCCATACCCTCCTGATCTGTTTTAGATTTTCTAAGCCAAATGGACACATCCTCCCTTGATATAACCACATCACTAAACCCGATACCGCCATTGTCCTTTCTATTAGCCCCAACCAATTCCAACACTCTAAAAGCCCCGAAAAAGGCTAAGACAAAAGCCACCCGGAACAAGTAATACTCAAACTTAGAATTGCACACCTCCTCCAAAGCCCCAACTATCTTTAATAGTAAACCAAATACAAGTGGACGTCTTATGTCCCCCATAGCTCCACCTCTACAAACACCTCTCACCGCCAATTTTACCCAAAACTCCTTTGTTAAATCGACCCATCCCATCAGCTTAAACAGAAAGGCTAACGCCGCCACCTGACGATTCACCATGGATTTTGACATCTTTGCCTCTTTCCATTCCTGCACCCAATCAACCAAGTACCACACCCAATCCTCTTTTGACAGCCTGATCCCATCCCTGTGCAGTCTACAAAACCACCGTTTCCATACTGGCACGTAAGCTCTTAACGTACTCTGGGCTAAAGCCCCTCTCGCCAATTTCAATCCTTTAAGAAGTCCATCTGCCACAAAGCCCTTGGGCATTCTTCCCCATCCAACTTCGCCTCCGGGGCTGCTTCCCGAAACTTCTGCCACTGTAACCGGGAAAGAGAGTCAGCAATCACATTTTGCTTCCCGGGTACATGCACTGCCCGAAAAAACACATTCCCCCTCAAGCATTCCAGGACAAACACTCGGAGAAGCCGAATCACCGGCCTCGACTTCGCTGTCAACTTATTAATCGCAAATACCACTCCCAGATTGTCAGAGTGGAAAGTCACCTTCCTGTCCCTCAGCTCACCATTCCAAACCATCACAGCCACCACCAACAGAAACAATTCTAGAAACACCAAGTTCTTGGTTAGACCTTGTTCCTTCCATTCCTCAGGCCATGTATCCACGCACCATCTGCCATCAAAATATGCCCCAAAGCCATGTGCTCCTGAAGCATCTGTGTATAGGTGCAACATCTCATCAGATACCGGCCCCTCCTGAATGAGCGACCGCCCATTGAACTCCTCCAGAAAAATCAACCACACTCTTAGATCCTCCTTCAATTCCTTTGAAAGCCGGATCCTGTGGTGTGGTTCCTTCACCCCAACCGTAGCCAATGCCAGACGCCTTCCAAAAACCCTTCCAACTGGGATCACCCGACAGGCAAAATTAAGCTTGCCCAGTAGCGATTGAACTTCTCGCAACGACACTTTCCCCTTCCCAAGCATCCCAGTTATGACCATTCTCAGATCTACCACCTTTTCCCAAGGTAACGAGCACTCCATCAAGACTGAGTAAATCTGGATCCCCAGAAAACTCAACTTAGTCACCGGCCCTTCCGTCTTTCCTGGTGCAATCGGAATCCCGAATTGCTCAGCCACTTCAACAAATGTTTTCAACAACATTTCACAAACTCCAGAACCAGCTTCCCCCACAAACAGGTAATCATCCAAATAATGGACCATCGATGACCTGCCCGCCTTTTTCTTCACCACCCATTCCACGAATGTACTAAATTTTTCGAAATACGCACAGGATATGGAGCATCCCATGGGTAAACACAGATCAACGAAAAATTCCCCTTGAAATTGGCAACCCAATAAATGATGACACACCGGATGGACTGGTAAAAGCCGAAAGGCTGCCTCCACGTCCACCTTTGCCAACAATGCTCCAATCCCCGCTCTCCTGACCATACTCACCGCCTTATCAAATGAAGCGTAACGTACTGCCGTCAAAGACGGGTCAATCCCATCGTTAACAGACGCGCCCTTAGGATGAGACAGGTGGTGAATCATTCTAAATTGACCCTCCGTCTTCTTTGGGACCACCCCAAGTGGGGACACCCTCAAATTCGGGAATGGAGGGTCCTTGAAGGGGCCCGCCATTCTCCCCAATGCAACCTCCTTTTCCAATTTAACTTGAACCACCTCTGGGAATTGCTCAGCCGATTTTAAATTCCCAGGGACTCCCGATCCCATTGAACCCTCGAACGGGATACGAAATCCAGAACTGAAGCCCGTCAGTAACAGCTCCGCATCCCCCGCTCTACCCTTTGTCTTACCGTATTGACTTAGCCACGGGGCCATCTCTCTTACCCTCACCGGGGTCTGAGCCCGTAGCAGCACCCTCACCTCCTTTTCCATTCCCTTTTCCTTTCCGAAAACATTTTGCCCCAGAGTGCGCACCTCCGCATCCTGAGCACTCGTGCTTGTATTTGCACGCCCCTCCGAACCTACACACCCCTTCATTAAACTGGAAGCAGAGGCCTTTTTTAATTGCCCCCTCAAAGGAGTGGCCCCCACGGTCATTCCACTAGCCCCCGTTCCTCCACTCCGAAAGGACTGCCCCCTCAAAGGAGTCATTAACTCCAACCACACCCCCATCTCCCTGTCGTCCCACCGCATCTCTGGTCGTACCGCCAGCCTCTGGCGGAACTGTTCATCATACCGCCACCAGGCAAGACCCCCATATGTCCTCTGAGCCCCTGATATTTCATCAAAATAGCAAAACATAGTCGAGCTCTGCTCGGGGAATTTCTCCCCGATCACGCTGGCTAGTATGCAAAAAGCCCTCGTCCAGTTTGAAAAAGTTTTTGGTAATTTCCTCCACTTTTTCTTTCTCTCCTCCTCTTCCTTTTTGCCCTGTTCCCCTTTTGGATCTTCCTTTATCTCAATAAAGTGGTCCAACGGCAACAATGAAAAGATCTCTACAAACTCACGTTTCCATATCTTTTCTTTAACCTCTTTACTCAGATGGATCCCAAGTGGTCCAACTGAGCACAAGCAAGGCCTACGCAAGGCTTGATCCGCCACAATTAACACTTCACCGCTTGTAACCGGCACCGACCCTCCTTTATCTACCCCACTCCCGAAGGGGTTCCAACCACCGGTACACTAACCTCCTTCACTGCCGGTACCCATGCTCCCGCTGCTGTCCCCACATCACCCCCAACTTTCCTTTTGTCTTCTAATTGAGCCACCAGCTCCTTCAGACCTTTCATCACCGTCTCATACACTCCCCCCGACTCTTCTTTTTCCTTCCCCCCCTGCAGGGAACCCGCCGTCTCACCTGGCGGCCTTGACACAGGCTCCTGCACCACTATTGTATCCTCTCTTCTGCTTTCCGCCCTGTCACCTGCAGACCTTCTCCCCCTATCATCAATGTTATAAGACATAGAGATTTCCCTTCTACGTGTATGTTCTCGATCTCTATCCCACCTGCCCCATGTGGGGGACGTATGCCTTTCCCGCTCCCTGTAGTCTATCCTTGGCGTTCGAGATCTCTCCCTCCGCCGTGCCCCTCTGCTCCTGCTCCTGTCCCTTCTGCTCTGTCCACCTGAACCTCCACCTGATCTCTGTGGAGAATGATTAACATGATGTCTCTGCCTCCTAATGTCTTCCTTCTCTCTTCCCCTGCCCCTCTCTCGTTCTTCCCTCATTCCCCCAACTTTTTCCTCACTCTGATTTACTTGTCCCCCCCCAGGCACCAGAGAATTGAGCAGCTGCATTAAAGTAGCCATCTCTCCTACCTGTGCCGAACTCTCCGGTTCCGACTGCTGTCCCAATTGCAATTCTTCACCAGCGAAGTCACTGTAAGATTCATTCATCCACAGGACGTCCTCCTCCAGCTCCTGTAATGAAGACTGCACTGCAGGCAACCCCGGCCTTTCCACCGGGACGCCGTCCAACTCCTCCGGTTCTGAAATACAATCATTCACTTCCACATTATTCCTTTTCTCGGTCCTTTTACCCCCACTCCTGTTCTCCCTGCCCCTCTCTGTCTCTGTACCCCTATTCTCCCCATCCCCCCTACCCCCTGTAACCCTATCCCTTTCCCTTATATCCTGTACCAAAACCTCAACGGCCTCTCCAATCCCACTTGATATTCCCCCTGCACTATGCCTGCCAGCCCTGTTCGCCTCAGCTCCCCTTCCTCCACCTACCTCTTTTCCCTTTTTTCCTCTCCCCTTAGCTTGCCCCTTCCCAATACCTCCTCCTCCCCTGCCCAAACAACGTCCACTATTCTCCCTCACGTTCCCTCCAATTCCTCCGCTGCCACACACAGCACCTACAGTTTCCCTATCCCTCTCCTCACTGCTCCCTAAGTTTACACCTGCTCCTCCAACGCCCCTACCGTTTCTCACATTCCCACACATCCCCTCCCCCCCTCTCCTTCTATTCACACTAGCCCCCTCAAAGACCGAGCCACCCCCCCCCTCTCAACCCCCTGTTTACTTATACCGCTCCTGGCAACTGCCACCGCATCCTCCCTGCTCCCCGAACAAACCTCATGCGTCACCATTACTCCCCCCTCCCCGCTGCCTACGCTCGTCCCCAGCAACCTAGGCCTCAGTGTTCCCCTCCTACTCCCTGCTGACACTGGAGAGGTGCGCAGCTCCTCCATAGCCCTTCTCTTGCCTCCCGACTTTCCGCTACCTCCCCCTCTGGCCGTATCAGGCCTCCCTTGACCCAAAGCTCCCCTCCTGTCATCCGGACTAAGCCGCACCGGCGGCTTCGTCCGCCTCACCGGCCGACCGCACCGCTCCTGACCTGATGTTCCTGCTGGCTCGACTGTCGACGACCCTGCACCGGAACCGCTATCCTCTGAAAAGAGCCTCTGCTGGAGCCAGGTAACACCCTTCTCCGCTACCAAGGTCCTTACCTGTTCCAGCAAAAGGCTCACGCTCTCCATTCTGCCTGTCAGCTTTTCCCGCTTCACAAGGGAACTGATGCTGGCTTCCGCCTCACAACCCTCAATATTTATACTCGCTCCTCCTCCTCAAAATACTGCCTAGCAACCCACTGCTATTGGCCTGTAGTGTGGTCACATGCCCCTGCTCTCAATTCATTCCTTCCGGGGCTTCTTATATCCTTATTTTAAAAGCAGGTAGGAAGGCTCAGGAGCGTGCATGTGTCTGGTGCACTGACTGTTTTTAACAATGTTATAAATTGACAAAACACGGCAGCATTGTTGGAAAACAGTTGCCCTATTGTTAACCAGACATGCACATCACCTCCCTAGGCAGACCCAGACTAACCATAGGTACTACAAGACATTTGCTCGGTGGGACGGGGCTTTAGGGTATGTTGCCTTTGCTCCACCCAGTCACCAGCATGTGCATGAAGCAGGGCCAGCCCTTGGAACAGAATGTAACTTCAGGGGTCTTAGAAGTTTCAATAAAGACTGGACCCACACATCAAGGGGCCCATTCTGGCTTTTCATTCAGGGTCCACTTACATCGTGTCTGGCCCCTCTTTGTGCCCCCCTGACAAAAGAAGGGTCAGAGAAAGTGTTTAAATTTGCCATTATGGTGGCAAAGTTTCCAAGCTTGATGTTACAATGTTATTGTACTGGAAAACCTGCCACCATAATTGCACTGGAAGGCTGAACAATAGTGTATTTTGTAACATGGGCAGACCAAGGGGGAAGGTAGACAGTCACAGAGAAGTAATTCTTCTTTATGGTGCCTGTTGATGTCTGTATGTGCTATATTTTTCTGACAGTGCAAGTGCTCATGGACCGGTTATTTGAGTGACTGAGACACAACATGGTGAGCAATAAGCAATTAACTATTTATTTAAATGCATTAGCAGCTCAATTTCACATTTATATTTTACTTTTTACTGTTAATGACAACCAGTTTACAAAATACAGGGACAGACGGATGTTAACAACTTGAAATACTTTTGCTAATCAAATTAGTTTTGGGGTATAATTAAATAACAAAATAGGAATAAGTGGGCTGCTTTGCCTTAAAATTAGGGTGACCATATTGCCGCTTTAAAAAGGGACACATATGAAAAAAACATATGTCAGGGTTCTTATACAAAACATTTCTTTAAACAGCCCTGAAAACAGCCCTGACATATGTATTTGTCATATGTGTCCCTTTATTAAAGTGGCAATATGGTCAGCCTACTTAAAATGCCCAGGCCAAATTTTGGTTCCACTCCAGCTGTGTAGCTAGGTATTCTCTTCAACAAAGAATACCATGAGATCAAAATAAATGTGATAATAAAATAGATTGTAGAGTTTTTTTATTTAATTGTATGCTCTATCTAAATCATGAAAGAAAAAAATGTGGGTTTCACATCCCTTTAAGGAGGAAGGGTGTGGTTAACCACTGAAGTAGAATATTATAATGGAGATTTTTCTAGAATTACAGAAGTTATTTTTCTATCTCTAATAATGTAGGTGCTAGGAAATTAGATTGTAAGCTCCAGAGATAAATTATTAGCATGTGTATAATTTTCTACAGGCAATAAGTAATAATAAATCAGCATAATTATCATTACAATGAACAGAGCATATAAATGCTGATTATCTTTCTTCTATTAGTGCTGCAACATGCAGACACTGCACAGTGTTCATTGCCTGTTAATTGCTCCAGGAATATGAGTGCACACAATATGCAGGTGATTTAAGACATCTTCAGTTTGTTATTATAGCTGAACGCTGACACCTTTGCTGTGCCTGCTTAATTTTCGTTGAGCAGCGATACAATTTTAATTAGAAAACAAATGCAAGGATAAAAGAGGTAAATCTATGGTTGCTGAAGTGGAACTTTACTTGTGGATGCAGTCTGCTGAAGATAAAAGAGAATTGAAGTCTGTATAGTCTGCCACAAAATAGCTAGCAGTGAAGTGGTTAATTGGTCACTGAATTGTCTTTTTAAAAAATAAACAAGTAGGAATAAGAGTGAACGTGAAATTAATTTTAAAAATTTCAGGGGCTCCATTACATATGTGGTGGCGCCCGCAAAAGCCAGTGCCGCTGGTTTTGGTATCACATATACATCGTAGTATACAAGTTACGCGCGTATATTTCACCCGTCGCCCGCATTTTTTACTCCCATAGACTAACATAGAAATGGCGCTCTATTCGGGTGGGGATACCACAGGCTAAATAAAATATTTCAAATGCAATGATAAGGGTAAAGGAAATACTTGTAAACAATTTAATACACTCCAACAAGTAAAGTGGATCATTGGGAACAAATTAAAAGAAAGAACATTTTTGAGTAAAACGTCTCTTTAAACCTTGCTGCCCACTTAGTTATTATAATCAATATTCCTCCTCTGCAATTGTGTCAACACAACCTCTCATTTGCAGCCTTAAAACACCTTACAATGCACACCCTATCAGTAACATCAGTGTTATATATACCCATGTGTCATTTATATTGGATGTGAGATACATTGATTTGCATCTTATAAGTGAATATTACTATATGTACCCTTCATACACAACTATGTGGATGTGAGTTATAGTACAAGAATATGTCATAAACATGATAATATTACCTGTTTTTATTGCCATTTTAACACAGGTTATATTATATGTTTTAACAATATTAGTGTAATAAAACACACCTTACATGGTAAATAACAGAGGACAAGGTTTATGGTGAACTATAATAATATTTATTTATTTTTTGGCTTTTTGGATGAGGTGCCTGTAAGTGGATTTCCTTGTTCTCCTTGTTTTTACAGATTCTGGTGTTTCTGCTGGTGTGCTGGCCACACATGATAGACTGGAGGCAGTGTCCTGCTGGTGTGTAAAGTGCTCAACCAACACACCCAAGAGTTGATTTTGTTCTCTTCATCTATTGTCCATTTGTATCTGCATATCAGACAGAATTCCCATCATCTGTGACTGGTTTTGACCACTTGCACTTAATGATGCTGCCATGTCCCTCTGCAGCTCTATGCTACATTTGTGTAACCTCTCTTGGCCACTGAGGAACCTCTCTTGGCTCCTGATGAACCTTTCTTGGTTCTTGAAGAACCTCTCTTGGCCTCTTTGTATGCTCTCAGTGCTTGTGACGAGCCTCCTCTGGAGTGCAATGTATTCCTCACCCAAGGGGAGAATACAATGCATCCACAGATTCTTGAGCAACAGGTCTGGCAGTTGCTTGAGGGTCAGGTTCAGCTGTATCTTCTGCTGCTTGAGGGTCAGGTTCAGCTGTATCTTCTGCTGCTTGAGGGTCAGCTCTCCTGGATGTGCCTGCTCTCTGGGGCTCTCTGGTATCTCTCCTCCCAGTCCCATCATTCCTTCTTGCTCTCCCTCTCCCCACTCCACTTACTCCCTGAGGAGGAGCCCACTGCTCCTCCTGTCCTCTCCAATACTCCTCTCCCTGCCACTCCTCTCCAATACTCCTCTTTCTTCGTCCCCTCTCCCCTCCTCTCCCTGCCATCCTCACAATAATCACACTACACACACTCCCACTCACTCCCTGTTCAGTCACACACAATCACAATCAAACACTCAGCCTATCACACTGTAAAAATAAAATAAAATATGTGAGGTGTTACAAGTGTGGTGTCAGAATATGTGTAAATGTACAAGCTTACTCAATCCACCAATGCGACCTAACTAACTATTCTGTTTGTGTCTCTCTCTCTACTCTCACTAATCCTCCACTCCTCCTGGGCCGTGTGTTGTAGCTCAACCAACAATCCAAACACACTGAAAAAAATTGCGGCTGCGCATGGGTTTATATATGAATTTGAATAGCGTAATTACGTGTCGCATTTTTAGTTTAATTCCTGATTCATTTTTACGTGTGTTATCCTCATTTGCATAAACTACTCTTTATTGACACTTTACTGGTAAAAGTTATTTTCGCCAGTAAATACACAGAAATGTGTATTTGGGCACAATTCTGAAGCTCGCCAGTTTGTCCTACTTATGCCTGTCTAGCATCTAACAGCGCCGTATATGTAATACCCCGATGTGCAAGGTGAAATTACGGCCAGCGCAGGTTTCAGCGCTTGCACTGAAGCCTGCGCCGTATATGTGATCTCGCCCCAGGTTATAAATATCTGTGTGTATATGTGTGTGTGGGTTTATGTATAACATGTATTTAAATATTCAAGTGTATGTATGTATTTACAAACATATATACACCTATCAACACATATATATCTGTGTACACTACACATATTATGATAAATATATAAGTGCATAGGAGCCCTTTGCAGTTAAAGGGATAGTAAAGTCAAAATTAAATTGTAATGATTTGGATAGAGCATGTTATTTTAAACAACTTCCCAGTTTACTTCTGTTATCAAATTTGCTTAATTATCTTGGTATCTTTTATTGAAGAGTAAAACTAGGTAGGCTCATAAGAGCTCAGGAGTGTGCATGCGTCTTTAGTACTCTATGGCAGCAGTGTTTTGCAACATTATTTGTAGCTTCGTTACACAAATGTTGCAAAACACTGCTGCCATTCAGGTAGATTACGAATTATGCACGCTAGAGGGTTTTCAACTAACTCAAACAAAAGTTGCTTTATTTCACCCTCCATAGCGCTGCCATTACAAGTTTTAAACAGCCGGCTTGTGCGTGCGATATGGTTGCGTTGAGCTCCATAACGCACATAATACAAGCACTGTTTTGATGTGCTTGTGCACGCTTTCCCCATAGACATCAATGGGGAGAGAGTGTCAGAAAAAAAACTAACACCTGCGATTGCGGAATGAATAGCTCAGTAACGCAGCCCCATTGATGTCTATGGGGAAAAAAGTAACGTTTAAACCTAACACTCTAGCATAAACCCTAAGGCTAAACACCCCTAATCTGCCGCTCCTGATATCGCCACCACCGTAATAACTTAAATTATGCTTACCTGATAATTTTCTTTTCTTCAGATGGAAAGAGTCCACAGCTGCATTCATTACTTTTGGGTATTCAGAACCTGGCCACCAGGAGGAGGCAAAGACAACCCAGCCAAAGGCTTAAATACCTTCCCCACTTCCCTCATCCCCCATCAAGGAACAGTAGAAGAATATCAGGGTGAAAATGTGCCAGAAGAACAAAAATAACAGACGCCCCACAGAAAAATACGGGCAGGGAGCTGTGGACTCTTTCCATCTGAAGAAAAGAAAATTATCAGGTAAGCATAATTTAAGTTTTTCTTCATAAATGGAAAGGGTCCACAGCTGCATTCATTACAATACCCAAGCTATAGAGGACACTGAATGCAAAAATGGGAGGGTACAAGAGGCGGCCCATTCTGAGGGCACCAGGCCTGAAAAACCCTACCCAACAACATTCTGCTTTGTCCAAAGCTGAGAACAGCTTTGAAGAAAATAAAAAAAGCAAAAGGCCCAAGGACCCTGACCGCAGATAGACCATAAGCCTTGCTAGAAACCGCAGGAACTAGACTCGACTGAGTCAACAGCCTCCAGGAGACACCGTCGCCCAGCAGTCGGTCTCCAAACAACACACCCCTTACTAAAGAACATGAATGTTCTTGTAAAGTGTGGCTAATCCCCCTTAAGGGACTCAAGGCCCTGCTCATCTTATCAACCTCAAAAGGAGAAAGGCTGAGTAAACCTCACCGGAGATCGAACTTGCAACCCATGGTTTGCTAAAGTGCAGAGTAGCCACAGTGCAATACTATGCTGTGCTATCTGTCCAGCTAGCATAAGGAACTCCAGACCAACAGAGACCCTCCAGTCTCATAGAAACAAGGGGAGGCAACGCCCAGACCCCAGAAATACAGAAACCACGGGATAAGGCCGGGAGTCTGAAACAGAGAGGATCTTCCCCTAACACAGTCTAAAAAGCAACTGAAGACGAAGGTCCCCAAGTTGCAAAATGGTATCTCAAAATACCGAAATATTCAGAAACGAAAACCTTGTGCAGCAAGCTCAGATAGGTCTGACGAACAACACCTGAATTAAAAACACTGCACGCAGCAGTCATGTAAAAAATATTCTGAAACTTAAATACTTGCAGGGCTAAGTATCCACTAACCAGTGGATAATGTTGCAGGCTATCTAAGAGCCGCCAGTCCTTCCCACAAACCTTGAACATGGAGAAAGGAGAAACCTCAAGAGGCTTACTGTACCTTGAATGCTCTGAGGATGAATTTAGCAAAGCAACAGATCTCAGATCCTGCTCCAACACCGGACCAAGCGACAGAGACCCCAACCACAAGCCCCCATGGAATGGAAAAGAAATAGGGGGGAATCACCCACCCCAACAGAGCTTGGGTGCCAACCCAATCCACTCCTCCAAAATAAGGCACTCCCAAGGAGAACCCCCTTGGACCTGGAACAGAGAAAAGGAAGTAGGAAGACCTGTCACAGCTCTCTTAGACAGTCTCTATGTAGAGAGATCAAATTCCAACAGGTGGAACAGAGCCCTCAGAGCAGCAGGTGCTGCCCCTTACAGAATGAAGCCACCTGATCCAACCTCCTAAACACAGGGCAGGCCAAAGACCCTCCAGAGAGAGGAAACCCCAGCTCATAAGGAAGACAAACTATCCCTCAAAAGGGAAGGGCACAGATAAGAACAGCGTACACATCCACAAGACATGAAGCCAGAGGGGCCTATTTATCAAATGTCTGTCTGACATGATCCGATCAGCGGATCATGTCCGACAGACATTGCTGAATGCGGACAAAATTATGCTCTCCGCATTCAGGATTGCACCAGCAGTTCTTGTGAACTGCTGGTGCAACGCTGCCCCCTGCAGATTTGCAGCCAATTGGCCTCTAGCAGGGGATCGCTGTCTGCCTCCTCAGAGCAGACAGACAGGTTATGGTTCTGGTGAGGCTGAAGGCTCGCCAGAAACACGGGGCTTCAAGCTCCATACGGAGCTTGATAAATAGGCCCCATAGTATGATCAAAACACGGATCGAATGAAAAAATCATCCAGACATCACTGTTTACCCAACAGAGAAAAAAACTCCCCATGAAGAAGAGCACACTGCGTCTGAAGGACAAGTCAGACCTTAAAGTTTATAACCAGTACCCGAAGGTGGATTTGAACTCTGGCCTTCCTGCTTGCAAACCCAATGAGCTAGCCCCTATGTCACAACATAGGGTCCCTGAAAAAAGCTGGGTCATTCTGAATCAGTTCACAGGGTCAGGGAAATGAGAACGAGAACAGAGACATCCCAAAAGAGATTTGAAAGAAAGGCTATTCTTCATAATCCTTTCAGATTAACATTCCAGAGGACAACACCCAAGGGAGAAGAATGCAAAGCATCCCGAACCCAGGCAGAAAAACATCCCCTAAGCAAAAAGCTTGGAAAGAGAGACAACACATCATATTGCCCCTGATATGGAGACGACTAACTCCCGAAGGAAGACAGAGCCTTACTTCCTAATTAAGCGGCCAAAACTGCCAGAAAAACTGGACTAAGTCCAGAAAGCCTTGACCCAAAGGAAGAGAACCTCTAAAAGGA
Organism: Bombina bombina; assembly: GCF_027579735.1. NCBI lineage: Eukaryota > Metazoa > Chordata > Amphibia > Anura > Bombinatoridae > Bombina > Bombina bombina. The sequence goes on along the minus strand of NC_069501.1, from coordinate 453,559,775 downwards.
AAAAGTCCTAAAAGGACACTCCCAAAGAGACCATGAAAGGCAAAACCATAAGAACGGCGGTATGAGGGACCTAAATCCTCCAAACCTCCAACACCCAATGGGAAGGAATACTCTAGTTCCTGGAAAAATTAGAAACGACTGAGCATGTCACAGTGGAACTCAACAGAGTCCCGGCCCACTAGCTTAAAAGGCAAATGAGGACTGAATCAATCCCCCATGCCCCTAAGCAACCACGGACCCTCAAGTCCTCTCAGGATGCTAGTTAAAGCTTGTAAAATAAAACAAGTAAACAACACAAATCATATTGTGTTTACTAGGCACTCTCACCGGACCAACCAGACATAAAAAGGCACCACGTGTCTGAACTAGGCCTCAATGACATAAGGATTTTAACCCAGTCAGGACCAGCCTGAAACCAAGGGCCCCAGCACTGTCAAGGCCACATAGAGTCTCCCCAGAGATGGAGGGATAAAGAACAGTCAGACAGACTTTTGTAAACAGTGCAACCACAAAATCGAGAGTATCGATTCCAGAGAAAAAAGTTCCAGAAGAAAACATCACACCACAACATGAGCTTTAGACCAAATAAAAATCATCCACACCGGATGAAAATAAAAGAAAAGGCAACCCGTAGGTTCTTGCCCAGGAAGAACGGACAGACCCACAGGACCAGCCCAACAGGGGTCCGAGACTTCCAAGCCTATGCATGCAAGCCAGTCAAAGATTAAGACTGAGAATCCCCAGACCAAAATGGGCTCCTCCAGCAACGCCTAAAACGTGCCTTAGTAGAACATGAAGGCGCACCAGTCTATAACGAAAGGCGCAACAAACCTCGGCCTGGACAAAAGAAAACACCGGCCCGAAGGTTGACCCCCTGAGACCTCAGGGGCACTCGCTCCTGACCCCTGACGAGCCCCGGTCAACTGAACACGGACAATATCGTAAGCACACTCCCGGGAGGTGCAGATGCGCCAGCGCCAAAGATATAACCATGCGGAACCGTGTCGTAACCTCTGGTGGGAACAGGCCACACTCCTTAGAAGGATAATTAGCATTTTGGTTACCTGCATGCGTAGTAAGAGTTGGTGGTAGGGAACTTGTCTTGTGAGAAATAGAATCCCCAGAGACGGATGGCTCAGTGGGCACCTGATTCCTCGATCCCGAGGAACAAAGTACTCTAAAACGGCATTCAGAACATAACTGATGGGCATGTATCACCCGGGCCAATTCATATTCTTTGCAAGAAGTAGAGTCTGAATCAGAGACATCCGTCTCCAAAATATCAGAATCCTCCATAACAGAGACACTGAATAAAAAATGTACCCAATAAGAATAATCTAAACAGCACATTACACCCCCAATGGCTGGGGCACTCACCACCTCTAGAGAATCAGACACCAGCGGACCAGGATTTCTCTGTCGCCACACGGTCAGGAAAGTGGAAATGGGGTCACAAGGTAAACCGTGAAGTCCATGCAAAAGCACGCCCAGCCGTAAAGGCTGCGTCACTAGACATAGGCCGTTATGTTCCAAAATAGCCATGAGCTGAAGCAACACTACACAGTAGCAGACAGAATCACATAACAAGCATGATTATAAACCTTCTTTTTCAATAACCCCCCTCAGGAGATATTAACCCTTAAATCCTAGATACAAAAAGGAGCCTCACTGAGACACTTTGTTAAAGTTGTCCCCGAAAGGTTGTAGCCCCTCTCGGATAAACAGTTGTAATTACAATACATCCATGATGAAAGTAAGATGAAATGATCTTACTGGAATTTGCGCCGTGGAACAGGAACACGGCCCTTCAAGTGTGACAGTTAGAACCATATAACAAACATGATTAAAAGTCCCCCCTGTTCAATAACCCCCCTCAGGTGATATTAACCCATGATTCCTTATTAAGATAAAAGGAGTCCCACTGAGACCCTACCTTGTTTCGTTAACATTACATTCACAAATCAAAATAAAATGAAACAATCTTACCGGAATCTACGCCGTGGAACAGGAACACGGCCCTTCAAGTGTCACATATAGTAGCCTCGCTTCTGACAAGGACTTGAGTGAAGAAAGGTAGGCAGCAAAACTCGTCAACGCTGATTACCAAAGGAGCTGATAATATGAGTCGAGATGGGTTCGCAGGAAAACTCTCCCTGCATCTCTGGACTCTAACTTTCACCCATACTCTCACTGAGAGGCTGACAGGACTACTTACAACTCCAGTCCCATGCTGAAGAGTACTACCCTCCATAAGAGACTATTTAAAACTTCTGACACTTCTCTGCCAACCTCCTGGGACGAAAGGCAAAGAATGACTGTGGGATGAGGGAAGTGGGGGAGGTATTTAAGCCTTTGGGGTGTCTTTGCCTTCTCCTGGTGGCCAGGTTCTGAATTCCCAAAAGTAATAAATGCAGCTGTGGACTCTTTCCATATATTGAAGAAAAAAATCTATTAACCCCTAATCTGCCACTCCCAATATCGCCGCCACTATACTAAAGTTATTAACCCCTATTCCCCTGCACCCCAACATCGCCCACATTATAATAAATCCATCAATCAATATCCTGCCACTCTCTGACATTGTTGCCACTAAATAAAGCTATTAGCCCCTAAACCTCTGGCCTCCCACATCACTAATAGTAATATTGTAGCTAGCTTAGGTTTTATTTTTAATTTCACAGGTAAGTTTGTATTTATTTTAACTAGGTAGACTAGTTAGTAAATAGTTATTAATTAATTAATAGTTATTAGTAATATACACTTATGTTTGTACAGTTTTGCAAATCAACTGCAGTTCAAGGATACACCTGTTAAAAATCCTGGTGGAATGCATGTCCCTGTCACCATTGCTGTGGTCATTCAGGGACATATGTAAATGAGCTGGTGCCCTGAGCTAACTAATAACTATGTAGAATGTTGCAGGCTCAGTAAAAAACATAAATTATGCTTACCTGATAATTTCATTTTCTTCTGAAGGGAAGAGTCCACAGCTGCATTCATCACTTTTGGGAATTCAGAACCTGGCCACCAGGAGGAGGCAAAGACACCCCAGCCAAAGGCTTAAATGCCTCCCCCACTCCCCTCATCCCCCAGTCATTCTGCCAAGGGAACAAGGAACAATAGGAGAAATATCAGGGTGCAAAAAGGTGCCAGAAGAACAAACAAGTTACAGCCGTCTCATAGAGATAAAAACACGGGCGGGAGCTCTGGACTCTTCCCTTCAGAAGAAAATGAAATTATCAGGTAAGCGTAATTTATGTTTTTCTTCTTAAAAGGGAAGAGTCCACAGCTGCATTCATTACTTTTGGGAAACAATACCTAAGCTAGAGAACACTGAATGCAATAACGGGTGGGTACAAACGGCGGCCCCTTCGAAATGCACCACAGCCTGAATTATTCAAAACCCAAAAAAGAAAAATTAAGTACAAATGACGTGGAGAAGAAACCCCGAGCCCAGGTAACTGCACATCAGTTAGGGGTGGGGAAAATAATAATAATACAGCCAACTATGGGGAATAGGACTTGTGGTATATGTGTGTTATACACTATATTTGCTGTTTAGAAAGGGAGACTTCAACATGTAGTGAACTACTAGTATTCTTTCCAATGTGGGTGTTTTACCAGGTATATAGGTGATACAGATTATAATCTATAGTATTAGAATATATACTAAGAGGCCTATTTATCAAGCCGTCAACTATGCTGCATTCGCTGGCACCAATTTGCTCGCCTAACATCGCGGACATGATTACGATCTCCATATTTATAAAAAAAGCCGGCAAAAAAACGCGCACCAAGTACGGGGCGATGAGCAGCGGACTGTTGTTAACTAACAGTCATCGATCTCGCTGCTAAGTAATTTAAACTTACCTTTAGAATTAAATTAAACTATATTAAACTATTAATTAACCTACCCTAACTATTATACTAAAATTACATTAAACTATATTAAACTATTAATTAACCTACCCTAACTATTATACTAAAATTACATTAAAGAGACATTCAACACTTAGTGTAACATGTTTTTATATTGTAAATTAAAAATCGGAGGGCTGCCTACACTATACCCCTCCTCCCTTGCCGCCTTACTTCTGTCCTAATCAGCGGCGCTAACTACTCTAATACCCGGTCAATATGGATGCCGAACTCCCCCCACTATTACGTAGCTGCCTTCTTCTTAAACTGATAAGCAAATCAGAATCCAGTCCTCGGACAGAAATTGCACGCGCGCTGATTAGGACAGAAGCAAGGCGGCAAGGGAGGAGGGGTATAGTGTAGGCGGACCTCCGTTTTTTAATTTACAATATAAAAACATGTTACACTAAGTGTTGAATGTCCCTTTAAACTACCAATTAAATTAACTATATTACATATTTAAAAACCTAACCCTACTCAAATTATAGAAATCTACAATTTAAAATTACTAAATTACAAAGTTGCAAAAAATAAAAAACACTAAGTTACAAAAAAAAACAAAGTATCAAAAATAAAAAACAATTACACCTAATCTAATAGCCCTATCAAAATAAAAAAGCCCCCCAAAATAAAAACACCCCTAGCCTACAATAAACTACCAATGACCCTTAAAAAGGCCTTTTGCTGGGCATTGCCCCAAAGAAATCAGCTCTTTTACATGTAAAAGAAAGTGCAAACACCCCCCCCCAACAGTAAAACCTACAACCCCCCTAAATAAAAAACCTAAGCTCCCCATTGCCCTGAAAAGGGCATTTGTATGAGCATTGCCCTTAAAAGGATTGAGCTCGCATTCTATTGGCTATTCCAATCAGCCAATAGAATGCAAGCTCAATCCTACTGGCTGATTGGATCAGCCAATATGATGAAAGCTCAATCCTATTGGCTGATTGCAACAGCCAATAGGATTTTTTCCCCTTTAATTCCTATTGGCTGAATTCTATGAGCCAATCGGAATGGAAGGGAAGCCATTTTGGATGACGTACCTTAAAGGGTAACTTCATTCTACGTTGACCATCGTAAGAAGAGGATGCTCCTCCCCGAATGTCTCGAAGATGGACCCGCTCCGCGCCGGATGGATGAAGATAGAAGATGACGTCTGGATGAAGAATTCTGCCGGCTTTGATGAGGACTTCTGCCACACTTGGATGAAGACTTCTTCCTGCTTCGATGAGGACTTCTGCCGCTTGGATGAGGATAGATGTCCGGTCTTCAAAAACTGTAAGTGGATTGTCGGGGTTAGGTTTTTTTAAGAGTTTATTGGGTGGGTTTTATTTTTAGAGTAGGGTCTGGGCAGTAAAAGAGCTAAATGCCCTTTTAAGGGCAATGCCCATACAAATGCCCTTTTCAGGGCAATGGGGAGCTTAGGTTTTTTAGATAAGGTTTTTATTTGGGGGGTTGGTTGTGTGGGTGGTGGGTTTTACTGTTGGGGGTGTTTGTATTTTTGTTTACAGGTGAAAGAGCTGATTTCTTTGGGGCAATGCACCGCAAAAGGCCCTTTTAAGGGTGATTGGTAGTTTATTGTAGGCTATGTTTTTTTTTTATTTTGGGGGGCTTTTTTATTTTGATAGGGCTATTAGATTAGGTGTAATTGTTTTTTATTTTTGATACTGTGGTTTGTTTGTTTTTGTAATTTAGTGTTTTTTATTTTTTGTAACAGCGTTTATTTTTTGTAATTTAGTAATTTCTAATTGTAGATTCCAATAATTTGAGTAGCGTTAGGGTTGTTAAATATGTAATATAGTTAATTTATATTGAAAGTATTTTTATTGTCATTTTTTAGATATGTAGAAAACAATACAAACAAGATATGTCAAATTATTATCGGTCACATTAAGTTATATAAATGATAACATTACATATCAGCAAAGCATAATAATTGTGGGTACATTCAAATTTGCATCAATAACTGGCTCTTTGATTTAATTCTTTCTGGCATCAAAATCATCTAATATTTACATAGAATATATATGACAAGATAAGAGAACAGAACCACAGGAGTAGTGGTTTTATTCGACTCCCTGTTAAATATAATAGGTCTAATGATTTGCCTCATTTTCATGAAACATGATATAAGGCTCCCATTGAGCTATACATCTTTCCCTATTATCCTCTTTTTCAGCTATTAAGCTGGCCATGTCATAGTGATATTCAATTTTCTTTTTAATGTAGGTGAAACTAGGGGGAGTTGTTTTCCAGAACCTAGCTATTGCAATTCTGACTATCATGCAGATGATCATGATGAGTTTTCTGTGTCTCTTATGTACCTGTGTAACTGGGAAATGTAAAAGAGCTTGTTCAGGCATCAATTTTATCTGAGTTTGAAATACAGTGCTAACTAATGTGGATGTTTGGTCCCATATGACCTTAGTCTGCTCACAATACCACCACATGTGCATATATGTGCCTCTCTCAGGGCAACCCCTATAACATAATTGTGTATTTGTTGTCTCGGATCTGTTAGATCTAGTAGGGTAAAGGTACCACTTAAATGCCACCTTCAAAAAGTTTTCCCTAAGGGAAGCATTTGGCGAAAACGAAAGACCCTGGGACAAATTGGAATTCCAACCGGCCAAGAATTGCCCAAGTCTTGTTCCCACTTCAATAAAGAGGGAGGTTTAATTTCTTCAACTGGCGTGTTGAAGATCTGATATAATAATGAGATTTGGCCTTTAATGTGGTTTCTAGTTAGGCAGAGAGATTCAAAAGCTGTGTTAGTGGGAGGTTTCTTATTACCCAGTACTTCTATTGTTCTTGACTGCAATTGTAAATAATGATTCCAAATATTCTTGTCTGTTATGTCTAGTGTCGTGTATTGATCAAAAGTCAATATGTCACCATTAACAAGAGTGTCCGCAATATGGTAAAGTCCCTTATTAGCCCATTTTTGTTGTGTTTGTTTACCAATTGGGGAATGTGATAATATTATTAGAGGAGTAATCCTCGATCTTTTTTGGATTAGGGGAAATCTATTCGTTAGGAAATTCCAGACTTCGTATGTCTTATAGCTATGCAAATATTTTTTTTTAGAATGTCTGGAAGCTCTGGGATCACATAATAACTGAGGGAGGAATTCCACATTCATCATGTTAGATTCAATGTGGACCCACTTGGTGCCTTCACCTAATTTATGCCATTGTAAGGTTTGGGACATTCTTGCCGAATAATAATATGCTATCAAATCTGGAACACCCAATCCTCCTTTATTTCTGAGCTTACACATAAGTTTTTTATTAATCCTGGCTTTTTTCCCTGCCAAATAAATTTTAGAATATCATTTTGTATTTTGTGCAGCTCTGAGATGGGTACTGGAATAGGAAGAGATTGAAACAAGTATAATAGCTTTGGTAATAGGGTCATTTTAGTAGATACGATTCTTCCATAGAATGATAATTTGAGTTTCAGCCATTTTGCCATTAAGCATCTAAGAAGCGAGAACATGGGAATATAGTTAACCTGATACAAGGAGGAAACATTACTCGGGATGTTAATCCCCAAATATTTAAGTGACTGTTTGGCCCATGAGAAGGAAACGTTAATCTCTAATAGTTTTTTAGTGTGTTGAGGAAGTTTTACCCCTATAGCCTCACATTTATCCTCATTTATTTTATAACTAGAGAGTTTTCCAAAATTAGTTAGCACTGCATATAGTGGGGTAAAGGATAATAGAGGCTTGGTCACAGACAATATGATATAATCGGCAAACAGGGACACTTTATATTCAGAATCTCCTATAGGGACTCCTGCTATATCTGGATCATCTCTAATTTTAATTGCCAAAGGCTCGATACAAAGGGCGAAGAGGAGGGGCAATAATGGACAGCCCTGTTGAGTGCCATTACCAATAGTTATCAATTTAGATTGGTATCCTGACAATTTAACAAATGCGGTTGGTTTGTGGTATAATTTAGTCAATGCAGTATGAAAAGCTCCCTTTACTCCTACCCTGTCTAATATGGCATGCATGTATCCCCAGTTAACTCTGTTGAACGCCTTCTCTGCATCCAAAGATAGGAACAGAGAAGGCGTTCCTCCAACTGTGGCCGAATCAATAAGATCTATCATTTTATGGGTATTGTCTGGTGCTTCCCTATTTCTGATAAAGCCCACCTGATTGAAATGAATCAATTTAGTGAGAGGGGGATTTAGCCTTGTTGCTGATATCTTTGTAAAAAGTTTAAAATCTTGGTTAATGAGTGAGATGGGGCGGTAGTTACTACAATATTGTCTGTTTTTCCCAGGTCTTGGAATGACAGCGATCCTAGCCATTAGAAGTTCTGACAGAATGTCATTACCCTGCATAGTGGAATTAAACAATATAACTAGTTGTGGAGCTAGCAAATCTTGCAACATTTTATAAAAAAGTCCAGAGTATCCGTCAGGACTCGGGGCCTTAGAACTCTTAAGTTCCTTAATTGCCAGCTTAACTTTCATTAGAGTAACTGGGGCATTCAAGGCATCCAATTCCTCCTCGTCTAAAGTTGGAATGTTGCTAGTACCAAGAAATGTATCTAGTGCTATTGTTTTGTCCTGATCTCTATTAGTTGGTGAAAGATTATATAGTGATTAAAAGTGTTAGCTATGGTGAGAGGGTCGTTCGTGACCCCACCATCTTTTATCTGTATTTGTGGTATTGTTGTGATTTTAGTGATCTCCTTCAGCTTGTTTGCAAGGATCATATCCGGTTTGTTACTGTGGATATAATATTGAGAGTCTATTAATATAATAGACCTAGCCACCTCCTTGTTCAATAATTTATCTAGATCTTCATTTTTGTTTTTTAATTGTGTAATGATACTTATCCTGGGATTGGTAATAGATTGTTTCCTTAAAGGGACACTGTGATTCAGATAGAGCATGCAATTTTAAGCAACTTTCTAATTTACTTCTATTATCAATTTTTCGTCGTTCTCTTGATATCTTTATTTTAAAAAGAAAGCATCTAAGCTGAGGAGCCAGCAAATGTGTGGTTCAGAACCATGGACAGCAATTGTTTATTGGTGCTGCCCAATCAGCAAGGACAACCCAGGTTGTTCACCAAAAATGGGCCGGCATCTAATCTTAAATTCTTGCTTTTCAAATAAACATACCAAGAGAATGAAGAAAATTTGATAATAGGAGTACATTTGAAAGTTGATTAAAATTGCATGCTCTATCTGAATCACAAAAGATAAAATTTGGATACAGTGTCCCTTTAAGGATTCTATCTATATCTGCTTTTAGTTGGTCTATTTCAATTCTAAGTTTTTTATTGAGTATGCTAGATTCTGTTATTAATAATCCTCTGATATATGCCTTAAGGGCCCCCATGTGTATATTGGGTTGGACGTAGAACCCTCGTTAGTAGTAATAAAATCAGAAATTTGTCGTTGGAGCTTTTGTAAAAAAATCTTATCTTGAAGAATATTTGGATTGAAGGTCCAGGACTTAATTCTGTTTGGATTAATTAACCCTGACATGATGATTTCCACCATTGAGTGGTCTGACCACAAACAATTAATAATTGTGGCTCTCATCACTAGGGGTATCATTATTTGACTCATTAAAACATAGTCAATCCTGTAGTGTGTATTATGCATAGGGGAGTAACATGTATAATCTAACATCCCTTTGTTTAAGGCTCTCCAACTATCAATCAGGTTATGGTCAGATGCAAAATCTTTTAAGATTGAGTTGGAACATGTGTGACTAAGTTTCTTAGCTGCTCTAGGTGCTGTCCTATCTAGTCTGTTATCCAGTGTAGTGTTAAAATCCCCCCTATTATGTTTGAGACACACTATAAAGTTATCTCTCAATGGTACCTAGTCCCAGTCCGTTTAGCCAAGTTGTTCCCGACGTCCTCCCCACAATGCTGGAGGGAATGTGGGGCCCAGGGGAGCATGATCCACATCTGGTGGGACTGCCCCAAGCTGTCTCACTTGTGGAACTTATGTTTCCGCACTCTATCTGCTCTTAAGATACAACTGCCCAAAAGCCCTGCCACAGCACTCTTACACTTGAACTTACATACCCTCCCCAAACACCAACAGATCCTTTGTATCTATCTTCTGACCTCGGTTAAAACCTGCATTGCTAGATGCTGGAAGAAAACCTCCCCCCCTGGATGGTCTGATATCCTTAGGAACATGGCCTACTTACGGACCATGGAAAGGGATATATTCTATAGTCTGGACAAAAGCGACCTGTTTGAGATGGTCTGGGCCGACTGGACGGAAATACACGACACCACATGGCTCCCCCAGGTCAGGGTATAGTAACGCACATATTCCCCACTCTTGACGAATGCCGATAGCTATTTTCCTTCCCCTCCCCCCCTCCCCACCCATAAGGATGAACCCCCCCCCTCCATCCCCCCCCCCCTCTTTTCTCTTATGTAATATCTCATGTAATGTACTGACTTCTATCTTGGATACTTAACAATTTAGTTGTATCCTCTTCAACGATCTATCTCTCTTTTGTTTGATTGCATTTCATTCTAACAATCTAGGATTTGCTATGTACCATGATATGCAGGGGATCTGCGAATCCCCAGACAATGTTATTCTTGTTAAAACAAATAAAATAAAACTTTAAAAAAAAAAAAAAAAAAAAAAAAAATCCCCCCTATTATAGTCTTGTATTTTTTCCAAGTGGTCAGTTGTTTGCTTATTTGCGTCATGAAAGTGGCTTGTTGTTCACTAGGTGCATTTATTTACTAATACTATTGGAGTATTTTGTTTGAAACCCCTAACCATCAACCTACCTTTTTTATCTCTTATCATCTCCTCCTCTTTAAAGTTTAGTGATGAATGTAAAAGAATCGTAACACCACATTTTTTTTTTTGTCGCTAATGGCGTGGTATTGTGTAGGGAACATTTTATCCCAATATTTAGGGGTATAGGTCTTAGTAAAGTGTGTCTCCTGCATCATAACTATATGTGCTTTTAAGGATTTATATTCAGAGATTGCTTTCTTTCGTTTAACGTCAGAGTTCAGTCCTCTGATGTTGTGGGTAATTATTTTAATTGACATAAGTGGCAACTTATGGACTATTAGCTGTAAATTTAAATGAGGTCTGAGCAGATATAAGTTTGTGTGTCTCCTTGGAATTCAAGAACATAATGCGGGAATAATTAAACTCTACCAAGGTGAACCTAATAACACAATGACTTCCCATCAGATCCAGTAGACAATAGCATAACAAAGAATTATCAAGAACATTATAACAATGCAGATTGAGTAAAACAGTGCTGAAGAGGATACGCGCCATCTCTGTATTAGAGCTAGCCAGAAAAATTCACACATCAATGACAAATATAACAAAAACATTTAGTATAAAAATAACAAACCGAGTGATGGGCCATTCTCAAAGTTGGGCTTAGAGATGGGCCATTCTCAAAGTTGGGCTTAAAACTGTAACTTTCTATGAGGAGGGGGAGGGTGGGGTGGATAGGGGAGAGGGAGGGAAGGGAAAGGTCAAGGGATATCCCAAGAGATTAAATTTTCTGGTAAACTTAAGACATTCAATCAGAAAACAACTTTAGAAACTTTCTTAACTAGGTGAACAATCAACCATTTATAAAACAAAAGTTGATAGCATTAAATTAGCTTTAAATTAGCTATCGTCCTGAGCAGGGTGAGAACCTCAAAGTTGAGGTCTGCAAGAAAGGCATTATATATCTTACTGTCCTTGGGCTTCAATGAGGGTCTTCTTCTTCTTCATCCAAGGATTCATCAGCATCCTGAGTGTTTGGATTAGATTTTTTTTTTTTTTGTTTCCCCACTGGTGTCCATTCTCTTTGAAAAGATTTTTTGTGTGGATTACTGGTCACTCCTGGTGTTAGTACCTCCATTGGTATTTGAAGCCTCAAAAGGATTGAACTCCCCTCCTCCATTGAAGGGCAGGAATAAACCTTGTTCAGATGATTGAAGATCAACTTGAAGGGAAAGCTCCATCTGTATTTTATTTGCGCCTTGTTAAGCACTGAAGTAATTGGTCTCATGTCCCTTCTTCTCTTAAGGTTTATTGGCGCTAAATCCATGTAGATTTGTATTTGATATCCTTCAAACTCCACTTTTTGCTGACCTCTGGCAGCTTTCAGTATTGCCTCTTTTACATGGTAGTAGTGTAATTTTACAACAATATCTCTGTTAGGAAATACAACAGCATGTACTATACCACATGTATGAACAACATTAATGCTGTAGATGGCGCTGTTCAGTTTAGATTGCTGATTGTTTATATCTGTGATCTTGTTCATTCTTTTTACAGAAAGGAAGTTTTTTTATTATTCTCTATTCTGTTTTCCTCCTCTGTGTGTGCAGACTATTGTTTTACAAGTCTTTTGGTATGTTCTAAATATTGCTGATCCATCTGTACAAGTAAAGCCTAATGCAGTTTTCTTAAAAGCTTCCAGTGTCTTTTTGATACATACACCAACAGGTTATGGGCCCAGACACTGAAAAAAAAAAACTAAAAAAAAACTACAAGTCAGTAAGTGTTGCATCTATGATCCAAGCAAATACTGCGTGAGGAAACAAGAGCTGCATCCAAATTACTGAAAGATGGCAAGTGTTTCAGATGTGAAATATGCAATAGCGAAGCTAAACAATACCAACTACCAGCTGTGGAAGTTTAAGCTTGAAATGCTGTTATCCAAAGATGATTTATGGGAGGTGCTGGATACAAACAGACCCACTGATAATCCAGGGGAATGGGACAAGAAAAACAGGCAAGCAAAAGCAGTTATAAGCCTGTTTGTGGAGGATGATCAACTCATTCACATAAGAAAAGAAAACACAACTAAAGGTATGTGGACTGCACTACAAAAACTGCATGAGCGTTCAAACTTAAATAGTAAACTATATTTGCTGTGCAATCTATATAAGATGAGGCTGGAAAAAGGCCAGGAAATGTGTGAACATGTGAATGCTATGCTAGAGATTGTGGAACAGCTATGTGCAATTGGAGAAGAAATTAAAGACAATCATATAGTAGCATTGTTACTATGCAGCCTTCCAGAGTCATATAGTACCCTTATCAACACTCTAGAAACCAGACCTGAACAAGAACTAACACTAGAATATGCTAAGGGAAAACTAATTGATGAATATAATAGAAGAAAGGAAAACATGCATAGTGAAGAAAATGAGATATCAGAGGTAACTCTGAAGGCGCAAGAAGGCACAAAACAAAACAAAGAAACCAGAATGTGTTTTCGCTGCAAAAAGGTTGGTCACCTGAAAAAGAACTGCTCAATCTGGAAAGCTGAGCAGCGAAGGTTAGAACCACCTACAAGAGAGAGAGCTAAGGCAGCCACAAAGCAAACTGCAGCTGCATCATGGAGCGGGAGCTTTAAAGTGGCTCAGAATAGTACACAAAACGGATGGTGCATTGACTCAGGGGCAACTAGTCACATGACAAGTGACGAGACATTCTTCACAGAAATTGATTTCAATACTAAAGATAAAGTCTTCCTAGCAAATGGGAAAAGTATTACAGCTGAAGGTAATGGTCAAGGGTTCCTGACTTGCATCACACCATCAGGAGATAAGCAAAGCATTCTAGTAAAGAATGTTCTGTACGTCCCAAGTTTAGAAGGAAGCCTCCTATCAGTGAAAACTCTTGCTAACAATGGACTCACAGTTTAGTTCCAAGGCAATGAATGCACAATTCGAAACAAGAAACAAATCCTAGCAAAAGGAAGATTGAACGAACACCTGTACAAACTTATCACTGAAAGGAAGCAAGCCAAAACAGCCATTCATAATCCACACAACAAATGTATCCACCTGTGGCACAGGCGATTAGGGCATCGAAACCCAGAGGCCATAAAGGAACTTGCAAAGGAAGATTTATCAGAAGACATGATAATTTTGCCTTGTGACATGCTCATGAAGTGCACATGTTGTATCAAAGCAAAGGCAACACGTACCCCACTTCCACAAGCCAGTCAAAAAAAAACCCCATGGAACTCATACACAGTGATGTGTGTGGACCAATGAAAACCCCCACACCCGGCGGGAACAGATATTTACAGACTTTCATTGATGATTATTCCAGGTACACAACAACATTTCTGATGAAGCACAAAAGTGAGACATCAGAGAAACTTCAAGAATTTATAGCTACATTCAGCAATAAATTTCAACAGAAACCAGGAACAATACGTACCAACAACGGAGGGGCATATATGAGTAAGGAAGTGAAGTCATACATGAAGAAACAAGGCATTATACACCAAACAACTGTACCATACACTCCTGAGCAAAATGGTGGAGCAGAAAGGAAAAATCGCACCCTCATAGAAATGGCAAGATGCCTGCTTTCAGACGCCAATTTACCTAACCAGTACTGGGGTGAAGCAATAATGACTGCAACATACTTACAGAACAGGCTACCATCAAAAACTATTGAGAGTACCCCATATGAAATGTGGAATGGATCAAAACCTAGTATGGGACATATTAGAGTGTTTGGATGTAAAGCATATGCCCATGTTCCAAGTGAGAAACGCTCCAAATTAGAGAACACAACCATAGAATGCATTCTTATGGGCTACAGTGAACAAAGTAAAGGCTATAGAATTCTTCATCCAAAGACCAACAAGATCACAATAAGCCGCAGTGTTTATTTTGATGAAAGTCAAACATCAGAAAAAATGTCCCTCGAAAGCCATAAAGAGAACCTCTACACTGAATCAGCAAGAGATGCTGACCAAAGTGAAGCTGTACAGGAGACAGAGCAAGAAGTGGAGCTCACCATAGAAAAAAACAGCTACTCACAAACCAATAGAACCCACTGAACAACCAGAAATCAGAAAATCGACTCGGGTGACGAAAGGTATACCACCCCACAAGCTGTCATACATCGCTAAGACACATGAAACACTCGAACCAACATCCAACATCCAACACTCGGACCAACAGATATAGAAAACTTGCCAAAAAGGGAAGCCAACCAACGGAGAAAAGCAGCCGAAGAAGAAATAAAATCACTTCAGGAAAATAAAACCTGGACACTCACTGAGCTCCCCCCCGGTCGCAAAGCTATAGGAAGCAAATTGACTTTTAAAGTAAAATACGATGCAGAAGGAAATATCCACAGATACAAGGCAAGATTAGTTGCAAAGGGATACTCACAGAAATTTGGAGAAGATTATGATGAAACTTTTGCTCCAGTTGAAAAACACTCCACCATCAGAGCGCTCCTTAGCATTGCAGCCGGAAAGGGAATGCAAGTGAGGCACCTGGACATCAAAACTGCTTTCCTATATGGAGACATCAAGGAGGATCTCTACATGGAACAGCCACCTGGATTTGAGAGGGAACAGAACCTTGTATGCAAACTTCAAAAGAGCATCTATGGACTAAAGCAAGCTGCGAGAATGTGGAATGAAAAAGTGAATGAAGTACTCATGAAACAAGGATTCTCAAGAAGCAAAGCAGATCCATGTCTATATTCAAGGCATTAAGAAAACAAATGGATATACATCCTAATTTATGTTGATGACATCATAACTTGTTTTGAACAAGAAGGGGACTGTGACCAAATAGTTCATATATTAAAACAGAACTTTGAGATTAAATAACTAAGGAAAATCACTCATTATTTAGGAATCCAAATAGAAAGGGAAGATGATGGAAGCTATCTTCTTAACCAAAGTCAGAAAATTACAGAAATATTAGAGCAGTTTCACATGCAAGATGCAAAAGAGGTGAAAACACCTATGGAACCAGATTACCTGAAAAACAACGGAATAGAAAACCTGTTACCCAATAATGACAATTACCGCAGGGCAATTGGAAAATTGCTATACATTGCCACCGTGACAAGACCAGACATTGCCGCAGCAATAGGTATACTCTGTAGAAAAGTTGCGACACCATGTCAACGCGACTGGAATGCAGTAAAGAGGGTGATACAGTACCTAAAAGGAACAATTCGGATGAAGCTGCGACTGCCAGCAACATCAAACCCAAAACTAATTGGATATTTTGATGCTGATTGGGCTGGAGATACCACTGACCGCAAATCTACAAGTGGTTACATCTTCCAGTATGGAGAAGGAACAATAAGTTGGTCCAGTCGAAAACAAGCGACTGTTGCACTCTCTTCAACGGAAGCAGCACATGCATGTCAAGAAGCAATTTGGATTTGTCAACTTTTTCTAGATATGGGACTGGATTTGTCTAAACCCATACCAATCCTTGAAGACAACCAAGGGTGTATAAAGTTGACACAATCAGAAAGAGTGAATCCTCGAACCAAGCACATTGATGTAAAATATCATTTACTCAGGGACATTCAAGAACAAGGTATTATTGACATTCAATACTTCCCATCGGAAGAGATGACTGCAGACGCACTCACAAAACCGTTGCCAAAGGAACGGCATTGTTTTCTTCAAAAGAAACTGAATGTAGTGTAATTATGTACATGCCGTTGAGAAGGGGTGTTGGGAAATACAACAGCATGTACTATACCACATGTATGAACAACATTAATGCTGTAGATGGTGCTGTTCAGTTTAGATTGCTGTTTATATCTGTGATCTTGTTCATTCTTTTTACAGGAAGGAAGTTGTTTTATTATTCTCTATTGTGTTTTCCATCTCTGTGTGTGCAGACTATCGTTTTACAAGTCCTTTGGTATGTTCTAAATATTGCTGATGCATCTGTACAAGTAAAGCCTAATGCAGTTTTCTTAAAAGCTTCCAGTGTCTTTTTGATACATACACCAACAATCTCTTGCAACAATATGTTGGGGTTTAGTGAAAGCTCTATGTATTCTATCCATTAAGAGCATGGTAATCTCAATCTCAGGGGTTAGTTGATGGAAAATCTTCATCACTGTGTCCTGTAGTGCTCTTGGAGTGAATTGTGCATTATAGGGATTTCCTCCACTACATTGTCAAGACGTTCCTCTATTTCAGCCGTGGGAGTGCCAATTTCTTTAATGTCTTGCCTGAGTTCTGTTAGAGCTGATTTCAATTCCTCTTGAAATAAAACTTTAATCTGGGACAAGAGTTCAATATTTGATGTGTCTAGTGCTTGAATGGTAGGCCTGTCACAGGAGCTCACTGTGGGGCTATCTTCTATATTATGGGTGCTCTTATTAATAGCTTTTTACCTAGCCTGCGACCGGGATAGACAGTCCTTAACTGTTTGAGTTTTATTTTTCATGGTGTCTTTCAACTTATTCTCTGTTGTAGGCTGGGCAACAGCTGGAGATGTGCAGTGTAATAGGCACTACCGTGTAATCAGCGCTCCTCTCTCAGGATACTAAGTGGGTATATGGGAAGGGGTATCATAGAAATTCAAATGTACATTTGAAATTTACTGTAGTGATGGCTTCTTATTTCACATTTTCATAAGACCCTGTCACTCCGGACCACCCCTTACTTAGTTATTTATCATGTGTGAGTGAGCATATGATTGAGGCACGATAATGATCTCACGTCAGGAGACTAATGAACTCTTCCAGTAACTTCCCTATATCTTTCCTGTGTAGAAGCCAATTTAGCTGCACTACCAGGATAGGGTGTATATCGTTGTAGAATGTGGAGGTTCTGTGAGTAACTATCCTATTCAAGCTTCTGCTGTAGGTATCACATGATCAATATCCAGTTTTCATTAAGTATCACTCCAATCTTTGACAGGGCTCTTTATTTTATATACCAGTTCTGTTGTGCTTCTTAACGCTGTATATAGTTACAGTGGAGCTTTCAGTTCCAGAATGCTAAATAAAAAATGCCGTCTTTTCCCGCCTTCTATTTATGAGCTGCGTCAGATCAAATTTTTTCTTTCTTTTTTTTTTACTGCAACTATTTAATTAGGGCTGACTGGTGGCTTTCTACAGTACCAGCACACATATAATGATCCCCCTTAGATCAAAAGTCCCATGTCTACTTACAGTTGTGCAGCTTATTATTATTGCTCAGTAAGGCTGCTTGATAAATATTTGTCCAGTTCTCTTCAGCCTTCAGCTTCTCTTTTTCTGCTCCTGATCTCTCTCTGTGATCGCTTGTTTGGAGGGGGCTGCAGGCAGAATCTCAGAATTTTTGTCCCCCTTTAGAATGGCCTCTCGGTCCGGAGTAGGCCGCAGCAGCGGACTTTCCTGGATTTGTCCTGGTTCTGAAATTCCGGTCTGAGCTGCGCTTACCAGAAACTTTCTCCACTCATTTCTGCTAGCTACCCCCTCGTTGTAGACACAAACAGGGGTTAAATTCTGGCCTCTGTGGGTTCAAAAAGCCTCTTTTTAATAGTTTAATCTCTCTTTATACACAGAGCTCTTCTCAAAAGCTGCTGTTCCAGTTGCTGACTAGCTCCGCCTCCGTAATATAGTTAAAATAATTGGTAGTTTAATGTAATTTTAGTATAATAGTTAGGGTAGGTTAATAGTGTAATATAGTTTAATGTAATTTTAGTATAATAGTTAGGGTAGGTTAATTAATAGTTTAATATAGTTTATTTTAATTCTACAGGTAAGTTTACATTTATTATAAGATAGGGATGAGGTAATTTTAATGTAAAGTTAGCGGGTTGTTAGGTTTAGGGGTTAATAGCTTAATTTAGTTTATGGTGATTTGGGGGGCTGGCAGTTTAGGGGTTAATAGGTTTAGTTAATGGTAGTGATGTGGGATTTATTTTATATACCAGTTCTGTTGTGCTTCTTAACGCTGTATATAGTTACAGTGGAGCTTTCAGTTCCAGAATGCTAAATAAAAAATGCCAGGGATTTAGGGGTTAGTAATTTTATTACAGTTGCGGCAGTGCCTGGGAGTGGCGGAATAGGGGTTAATATTTTCATTACAGTTGCGGCGGGGTCCGGGAGTGGGGGAATAGTGGTTAATACTTTTATTACAGTTGCGGCAGGGTCCGGGAGTGGCGGAATAGGGGTTAATACTTTTTTTAGTTGCTGTGGGGTCCGGGAGTGGCGGGATAGGAGTTAAAAACATTATGTAGGTGGGGGAGATGTTGAGGGGGGGGGCAGATTAGGGGTGTTTAGACTCTGGGTTTATGTTAGGGTATTAGATGTAAACTTTACTGGTTTTCTACCATAGAAATCAATGTGATATCTGGCAGCATCGAACATAAGCTTTCGTTGCTTTCAGACTCCCATTGATTCTTATGGCATCTGCGGCCTCCAGGGTGGCGGATTGAAAACCAGGTATGCTGGGTCAGAATAGCCGTGAGCGTACCTGTTAGAAGTTTGATAACTTGCAAAAGGTGTCAGATAGTGCCGAATTTGTATTCGTAACATCTGTAATGATGTAAGCATCGATCTGTGTTGGATTGAGACCGGCGGATAGTATGTTACGTCACAAATTTAAACTTTTGCCGGTCTGTAGGCTTTGATAAATAGGTTGAATCAAGCTCGCCAAAATTACGCTGCGGAATTCCGGCATGTTTGCGGTTGACGGCTTGATAAATAGTCCTCTCTGGATTAGCTCGAATAAAGCAGATTACAATAGTATAAATTATTTAATATAAAATATATCAAAATATCACATAACATAAGGTACAATATGAAGATATAACACCTAATAATAAAAACTGTTACAAGCACCTAATATAGAGATAGTTGTGGTCACACACTTTGGTTAAAAATGAGGAGGCAGATCGTATGACAATATATAAACAGTGTAACTGGCAACCCCAGACGATCATTTCGGCCTTCATTGGGCCTCGTCAGTGAGGTGTAGCCATATTCCTCTAAGCACACTGAGCAAGGAGTCCACGTCTGGTTTCCCCTTTTTCCCATAGGGAGACTAAATACACACAGAGAGAAGCACACTCACAGGAACGAACAGCCGGCTCAATACTATTGTTAGCCTGTTCTGTGGAGTTTTACCACCTGGGTGCAGCTTCATTTAGCCCAGTAATGCTTTTCATATATATATATTTATATATATTTTATTTTTTTTGCATATATGCAGACACATATTTTGTGGTCTATTTTTTAGTGCACATATTTTTTTCGTATTTATTTTTATTTTTTCTTCTTATTTTCTTTTTTTCTTTTTTCTGGACATCCAGTCAGAGCAGCTATTAGCACTTTTTTACACTGTTTATATATTGTCATACGATTTGTCTCCTCATTTTTAACCCAGCTGTTAACACAGTGTGAGACCACAACTATCTCTATATTAGGTCTTTGTAATAGTTTTTATTATTAGGTGTTATATCTACATATTGTACCTTATGTGATATTTTAATATATTTGTATTAAATCATTTATATTATTGTAATCTGCTTTATTCAAGCTAATCCTTAGTATATATTCTAATACTATAGATCAGTGCTTTCCAAACTTTGTGTCGGGACACACTAGTGTGTCGGCAGCAGTGTGTAGGTGTGTCCCTGCTTCAGCACTAATTTCTTTTAATTTACATTTAAAAAAATAAATAAAAAATATTTTGGTTTCCTACTTTTCCGCCTGCCTGCTACGCATATCACATGGTTGACACGATTGATACCTAGCGGGTCACAGATCATCTTAACCAATTGGCGCAGCTCAGTGGGAACTGAAACTATTCCCATTGGCGGCTTTGTCGTCACATTGGCTCCTGACTGCACATGTAGTCTCCTTAATTGGCTTGTGACTGCATGTGTAGTCAGTGAGTGGAACAGCAGTGTGTTTGCAGCACGGGCAGTAGTCCCCACGGAGCTCTGAGGGCGGCAGCTTAAACGCTGAGCTGAAGTCAGAGGGGTTTTTTTGCAGCTAGCTCCCAGTAGTGCATTGCTGCTCCTGCTCTTGATATATGGATAGGAAGTGGAAGCTTAAAAATGCTTGATGATGAAATGTGAGTGTCTTTATCTAATATTCCACCAAATATTCAGAAATTGTGTTCATCCCATCAACCTCATAAATCAAATTAAAATAGTAAGTAGCTATTGGTGTGTTATTAAACTTTTTTAATACTTGCACATACATACTGTTACTTGTAAATACACATTATTATTATTATTATTATTATTATTATATAATTTATGTATGTGTCCGTATATTTTAAAACATGTTAGTTTAACCTCTTTTTTGCTAGTACAACTGAATTAATTACCGTGTCGCAAAATGATGTAGGTCTAAAAAGTGTGTCACTAACATGAAAAGTTTGGAAAGCTCTGCTATAGATTATAATCTGTATCACTTACATACCTGGTAAAACACCCACATTGGAAAGAATACTAGTAGTTCACTAGTCACTACATGTTGAAGTCTCCCTTTCTAAACAGCAAATTTTGGCCTAGATTTAGAGTTGGGCGGTAGCCGTCAAAACCAGCGTTAGAGGCTCCTAACGCTGGTTTTTACCGCCCTCTGGTATTTGGAGCCAGTCATTAAAGGGTCTAACGCTCACTTTCCAGCCGCGACTTTTCCATACCGCAGATCCCCTTACGTCAATTGCGTATCCTATCTTTTCAATGGGATCTTTCTAACGCCGGTATTTAGAGTCGTGGCTGAAGTGAGCGTTAGAAATCTAACGACAAAACTCCAGCCGCAGAAAAAAAGTCAGTAGTTAAGAGCTTTCTGGGCTAACGCCGGTTTATAAAGCTCTTAACTACTGTGCTCTAAAGTACACTAACACCCATAAACTACCTATGTACCCCTAAACCGAGGTCCCCCCACATCGCCGCCACTCTATTAAAAATGTTTAACCCCTAATCTGCCGACCGCACGCCGCTGCCACCAACGTTATCCCTATGTACCCCTAATCTGCTGCCCCTAATACCGCCGACACCTACATAATATTTATTAACCCCTAATCTGCCCCCCTCACCGTCGCCTCCACCTGCCTACACTTATTAACCCCTAATCTGCCGAGCGGACCGCACCGCTACTATAATAAAGTTATTAACCCCTAATCCGCCTCACTCCCGCCTCAGTAACCCTATAATAAATAGTATTAACCCCTAATCTGCCCTCCCTAACATCGCCGACACCTAACTTCAAGTATTAACCCCTAATCTGCCGATCGGAGCTCACCGCTACTCTAATAAATTTTGTAACCCCTAAAGCTAACTCTAACCCTAACCCTAACAACCCCCTAAGTTAAATATAATTTTATTCTAACGAAATAAATTAACTCTTATTAAATAAATTATTCCTATTTAAAGCTAAATACTTACCTGTAAAATAAACCCTAATATAGCTACAATATAAATTATAATTATATTGTAGCTATTTTAGGATTAATATTTATTTTACAGGCAACTTTGTATTTATTTTAACCAGGTACAATAGCTATTAAATAGTTAATAACTATTTAATAGTTACCTAGTTAAAATAATAACAAAATTACCTGTAAAATAAATCCTAACCTAAGTTACAATTAAACCTAACACTACACTATCAATAAATTAATTAAATAAAATACCTACAAATAAATACAATTAAATAAACTAACTAAAGTACAAAAAATAAAAAAGAACTAAGTTACAAAAAATAAAAAATTTTTTTACAATCATTAGAAAAATATTA
Source organism: Bombina bombina (assembly GCF_027579735.1). NCBI lineage: Eukaryota > Metazoa > Chordata > Amphibia > Anura > Bombinatoridae > Bombina > Bombina bombina. The sequence goes on along the minus strand of NC_069501.1, from coordinate 453,537,339 downwards.
CAGCAATTTTAAACTAATTACACCTACTCTAAGCCCCCTAATAAAATAACAAAGCCCCCCAAAATAAAAAAATGCCCTACCCTATTCTAAATTTAAAAAAGTTCAAAGCTCTTTTACCTTACCAGCCCTGAAAAGGGCCCTTTGCGGGGCATGCCCCAAATAATTCAGCTCTTTTGCCTGTAAAAAAAACATACAATTCCCCCCCAACATTACAACCCACCACCCACATACCCCTAATCTAACCCAAACCCCCCTTAAATAAACCTAACACTAAGCCCCTGAAGATCTTCCTACCTTTAGTGATGTCGCGAACCTAAAATTTTCGGTTCGCGAACCGCGGACTCGAACTTCCGGTATTGTTCGCGAACGCGTGAACCGCGCGAACCGCCATTGAATTCAATAGGCAGGCGAACTTTAAAACCTACAAGGACTCTTTCTGGCCACAATAGTGATGGAAAAGTTGTTTCAAGGGTCCTAACACCTGGACTGTTGCATGCTGGAGGGGGATCCCTGGCAAAACTCCCATGGAAAATTACATAGTTGATGCAGAGTCTGCTTTTAAGCCATAATGGGTCTAAATCAACTAACATTCCCAAAGTGGCTGTCTCAAAACATACCGGACAGAAGATAGATTGATAGTGATAGATAGGATAGATAGATATACATAGATTGATAGTTAGATAGAATCGATAGAAGAGAAATAGATATATTTGTTAGATATATAATTACCCTAATAAATTCTAATAATCAAACATGCGTTCTTGGACCCAACTAGCTTGTGTCAATTAGTACTTTTCTTAGCACTTTAATCCCTGTCCCCCCCCCCTATCGTGGGAGTTCTATATGGCCTTCCAGATTACCCTGAAAAATTATAATAATAAGACATGTGGTCTGCTACCTATTTTAACGAGGTTGTGTTTTAAGTACTACCATTCTTAGCACTTTAATCTCTGTAACTCCCCCTATTTGGTGAGGTCTATACGGCCTGGATGATTACCCATACAAAATATAATAATAAGACATCTGCTCTTGGTCTGCGACCCATGGTAACTATGTTGTGTTAATTAGTAATGTCCTTCGCATTTTAATAGCTGTTACTCATACTCACCCTATCGGTGGAGGTCTATATGGCCTGCATGATTACCCTTACAAAATATAACAACCAAACATATGTTCTGGGACCCATGGTAAGTAGGTTGTGTTATGTAGTACTGTTCTTTGCATTTTCATAGCTGTTACAACACCAAATGGTGGCAGGTCTATCTGTCCTTCATGATTAGCTGCACCCAAACCCAAAAAAAAGCCGAGTGGTCTTAGACTAACACCCATGGCTAACTCTGTTGTTTCAATTAGTACTATTCTTAGCACTTTCATCCCTGTTACGGGCGGTCTACATGGTCATCATGATTAGCCGAACAAAATACTACAATCCAACCTTTGCTCAGTCTTCATAGGCCCTTCATTGTCTGTATTTTGATAGTACAGTTCTTATTATTTTTATAGCTGATACAACACCGAATGTTGTCAGCTCTATATGGCCTGCATGATTAGCTGCACCCAATACAAAAATAAATCCAAGCGGTCTTTGATTAACACCCATGGCTAACTCTGTTGTTTCAAGTAGTACTATTCTTAGCACTTTCATCTCATCATCCCTGTTACTTCCAGGACTCTCGGTGGTGGTGGTCTACATGGCCATCATGATTAGCCTAACCAAATACTACAATCCAACCTTGGCTCAGTCTTCCTAAGGCCCTTCATTGGCTGTATTTTGCTAGTACTGTTCTTATTACTATGGTGGTCTACATGGCCATCATGATTAGCCTAACCAAATACTACAATCCAACCTTGGCTCAGTCTTCCTAAGGCCCTTCATTGGCTGTATTTTGGTAGTACTGTTCTTATTAGTTTAATAGCTGATACGACACCGAATGTTGTCAGCTCTATATGGCCTGCATGAATAGCCGCACCCAAAGCCAAAAAAAAGCCAAGCGGTTTTGCACTAACACCTATGGCTAACTCTGTTGTTTCAAGTTCTACTATTCTTAGCTCTTTCATCTCATCATCCCTGTTACTTCCAGGACTCTCGGTGGTGGTGGTCTACATGGCCATCATGATTAGCCTAACCAAATACTACAATCCAACCTTGGCCCAGTCTTCCTAAGGCCCTTCATTGGCTGTATTTTGGTAGTACTGTTCTTATTAGTTTAATAGCTGATACAACACCGAATGTTGTCAGCTCTATATGGCCTGCATGAATAGCCGCAACCAAAGCCAAAAAAAAGCCAAGCGGTTTTGCACTAAAACCCATGGCTAACTCTGTTGTTTCAAGTTCTACTATTCTTAGCTCTTTCATCTCATCATCCCTGTTACTTCCAGGACTCTCGGTGGTGGTGGTCTACATGGCCATCATGATTAGCCTAACCAAATACTACAATCCAACCTTGGCCCAGTCTTCCTAAGGCCCTTCATTGGCTGTATTTTGGTAGTACAGTTCTTATTATTTTTATAGCTGATACAACATTGAATGTTGTCAGCTCTATATGGCCTGCATGATTAGCTGCACCCAATACAAAAATAAATCCAAGCGGTCTTGGATTAACACCCATGGCTAACTCTGTTGTTTCAAGCAGTACTATTCTTAGCACTTTCATCTCATCATCCCTGTTACTTCCAGGACTCTCGGTGGTGGTGGTCTACATGGCCATCATGATTAGCCTAACCAAATACTACAATCCAACCTTGGCTCAGTCTTCCTAAGGCCCTTCATTGGCTGTATTTTGCTAGTACTGTTCTTATTACTATGGTGGTCTACATGGCCATCATGATTAGCCTAACCAAATACTACAATCCAACCTTGGCTCAGTCTTCCTAAGGCCCTTCATTGGCTGTATTTTGGTAGTACTGTTCTTATTAGTTTAATAGCTGATAGGACACCGAATGTTGTCAGCTCTATATGGCCTGCATGAATAGCCGCACCCAAAGCCAAAAAAAAGCCAAGCGGTTTTGCACTAACACCCATGGCTAACTCTGTTGTTTCAAGTTCTACTATTCTTAGCACTTTCATCTCATCATCCCTGTTACTTCCAGGACTCTCGGTGGTGGTGGTCTACATGGCCATCAGGATTAGCCTAACCAAATACTACAATCCAACCTTGGCTCAGTCTTCCTAAGGCCCTTCATTGGCTGTATTTTGCTAGTACTGTTCTTATTACTACATGGTGGTCTACATGGCCATCATGATTAGCCTAACCAAATACTACAATCCAACCTTGGCTCAGTCTTCCTAAGGCCCTTCATTGGCTGTATTTTGGTAGTATTGTTCTTATTAGTTTAATAGCTGATACGACACCGAATGTTGTCAGCTCTATATGGCCTACATGAATAGCCGCACCCAAAGCCAAAAAAAAGCCAAGCGGTTTTGCACTAACACCCATGGCTAACTCTGTTGTTTCAAGTTCTAAACACTGGTTATGATTTTATGCGCTCATGTACTGAAACAAATATTTTTATATAAAAATTTAAATTGTTGTTGCCAACTTAATATTATTTGTTATATATTGTCACCACTGTGATGGTATATGAGTTGCTTATCCAAAAATTTGAAAAACTTTGAAAATATTTGAAAGATGTCTAAATACAAATTAAAATACAATGAATAAAACTGAATGAAACATGAATAAAAGATAATATGTTAAAAATACAAATATTCCTTAATTCTGAAATAACTAATCAAATCCCCTTATTCCTAAAAGAGATATGGGTTAAACCATCTATGATTTAAAAAAGTCCATATATATAAAATAATAGCAGCCAATAGATCTGGAATTTGATACTTTAGGATTGTACTGGGATTTGAGAAAATTGGTCTTTTACAGTTCTATGTAACAGTACCTTAGGTGTTAATGACAGAAGATATTTATAAGTTTCGTGATTAGTCCTGAGTTTGTAGGAGATAATGTTCAATTGAACCGTAGAAAAGCAAAAAATATTTTGATTGTAGTGCCACTGTAGTGCCGCCTGGTCGCAGCCAGCAATCCCACTGGTCCCGGCTCAGATATGGTTACATGAAATGAAAGAAAAGACAGGCGCACAAGGCACGATTCAAGTGTAGGGTTTTATTATACTAGTAAAACACACGGTTAAAAACACTTACTAGATAAAAGTTAAAAGTCAGCATTGAGAGCATATGCTCGTTAGGATTATCGCAGCTCCTGCAGCACCAGGGAGATAGTTGGTCCTTCTCCTCTCCGTTTACGACAAGACTAAGTGGGCGGTGGTGTTCCGGATCCTGTCACCCCAGTCTTAGTAACGCTAGTGCTGAACAGTATTCTTTAACTGCTTTCCTGCAAAGTCTTTTGTTCGGATGCCTGACGCATTTCCCCCGACTCCGGTCGGGCTTTATCAAAGGCTGAATGAATTGAACTTGGCGCCTGTTTGTTTTAAAGGTATGTCCGCCAATCAGATGGGAGGTGTGCGCTTTCTAGCCAATCATTACTAGAGGGTGTGAGCGCATATGTAAACCCAGATTTAAGTTGAAAGCTTGTATATTCCTAAAATAGCATGCAATAACAGTATTTTTTACACATAATTTCATGCAGCGAGCACGTAAGGGAAGACAAAATATGAGTACAAAGATACTTCTAAAAACAAATGAAAGCAGTGCAATACATAAAGTTCTCTCTTATTACAAACAAAATATATGTAATTAATAGACAACAGATATACATTGTATATTTCTAGTAAGACCCATATTAAAACGTTTTGCCCTTATTTATATATTAATAGTTATAAAGTAATAATTGTAAGGATTTTGAACGTTTTATATTATTGATAGACCTAAAATATAGCCCTAATATAATTTTCTACGTTAAAACAAAACACTTGTGAAAAACTTGTAAAATAATCTTTTTAGCGGTAAACGTTGCTATATAATAGCAATACAGGGTTCTGTCCATATTCACTTTAGGTTTATAAATTTAATTTATTTGATTTGCTTTTATCAGAAGATGCGAATTTGCTAATTTGAATAAGTAAAATAAATGATTATTAACAAAAGATGGTAAAAAACGTTATTATTAAAAAAATCCTAATTAGTTTTGGTTTAAAAACATAGTATAGATGTGTTAAAATTTAAATTAATGCTGTAATATCAAACTATGCTATATATTTATATTCTGAAAGATAACGATTTTGTTGGGGAGAGTATCCTTGTGATCTTGATAATTATCAAAGGATGCCCTGAAAACAAGGTTCTTTGGGGGACATCATTTTGCCTTCAAAGTACAATATTTTAAAATTCAATATTTTTTTAAAAACTAATTTAGTTGAGTTGATTGGTATATCTAAAACAGTGAGATATATTTTCGAAGGGATGCCATGTATTAGAAAGGGGATATTGTACACAGTAAAAATTTATAGCTATTTAAAATTAAAATGTTAAGACTATAGTTAAAGATGAGGATTGGAAATGACCTGGCTAAAATTTATGCAAGTACTATGGAAGTTCTAACCACACAGAGGGAAATTAGTGTATGATTTTATAAAAAGGCCGCCACATCTATATCAATGTTTAATCCTAAGGGCTGCAATGTTTTTAGCTTATAGATCCACTTTGTTTCTAGTTTTCTTAGTTCAAGTAATCTATTTGGTTTTGTGTGTGGTACTTGATCAATTACTTGAATCTTTAAAGAACTTGGATTGCTCCCATGGCAATCTAAAAAATGTTTTGGGACACTATGGTTCTCCATTTTTTCTTTAATGTTGTACAGATGCTCATTTGTCCTACACCTTATCTTTCTTTTCGTGCGACCCACATATAATAGGCCGCATCCACATTCTAATAGATATACAACGTATATTGAGTCACAGTTGCTTCTAAAGTCTATACTGTAGGTTTCTGTGGATAGGCTATTATGGAATGTGGGCGATTTGTTTATGTGTTTACACATGTTGCATCTGGTTTTACCACATTTCATAGTGCCTTTCCAATTCGTTAGCCAATTGTCTGTATTTGGGTTAGTCTTATTTTTGGAAATGGGTTTGATTCTACTAGGGGCTAATATGTTTTTTAAACTCCTTCCTTTTTTGTATGTAAAAATGGGTTTTTCTTCAAGCTGTGGACCCAAAAGGGGATCTGATTTTAAAATTGGCCAATGTCTATTGATTATGTCTTCTAGTTTTTTAGAACCTTGATTATATGTAGTTATAAATCTTATAGGGTTTTGATTTTTGGATTGAGATTTAATTAAATTATTATGCAAATTGGTCCCTATTGCCATTGAATCATCATTAAGATTCTTCTCTCGAAAAAAAGACCCTCTATCTATGGCAGCTGTATTTGCCTTTGCTTTATTTAATACCTCTGGATTGTATCCTTTATCCAAAAATTTCTTCTCTAAAATATCCGCTTCCATATTATAATCTGAATTATGTGTGCAATTTCTCCTAATTCTTGAGAATTGACTTTTGGGAACATTATTTATCCAACTCTTTTTGTGTGCACTTTTAGCTTGTATGAAGCTGTTGCAATCGGTAGTCTTCCTATAATTTTTTACAGCAATTTTCCCTTGTGAATCTTTAAAAAGAATCAAATCCAGAAATTCTATTTTTTCTTTTGATATATTTTTAGTAAATTTTAAATTAAAATCATTACTATTCAAATGGTCCATAAAATCATTTACTCGTTCTTCATTGCCCTTCCATAGAATGATAATGTCATCTATGTATCTTGCATAAATTAGAATATTACTTAAAAAAGGGTTATTTTCCCATACATAGTTATTTTCAAATGCATTTACATACAAATTCGCGTATGAGGGGGCAAAGGTGGTACCCATTGCCGTTCCTCTTTTCTGTACATAAAATTTGTTTTCAAAAATGAAATAATTTTTATTTAAGATAAATTTTATACTTTCTATTAAAAATTCAATTTCGTTAGAAGGAAAGGACCAATTTAATAATTCTAACTCCACTTTTTGGATGCCATTAGAATGTGGTATACACGTATATAGCGATGAAACATTAGAGGACGAAGATACTTATCAAATTTTATTAACAGATCCAACTGAAAATTTTAATAAAGAGTTAAATAAATTACTAAGCAAAGCAAAATTGGAAGGGATATTAAATGATGATGAATATAAATATATATATACTCCACAACCAAATATACCAATCATATACCATCTTCCGAAAGTACATAAGGACCAAAAAAATCCGCCCGGTAGACCAATCATCTCCGGGATTGGGTCCATCACAGACAAGCTCTCAAAATATGTAGATTTTTTCTTGCAACCTCTGGTAAAATCCACCAGAGCTTATTTAAAAGACACTACCGAAGTGATTACCAAATTTGAAGGGATTAACTGGGAGGAAGATATGATCTGGTTAACATGCGATGTTTCATCGCTATATACGTGTATACCACATTCTAATGGCATCCAAAAAGTGGAGTTAGAATTATTAAATTGGTCCTTTCCTTCTAACCAAATTGAATTTTTAATAGAAAGTATAAAATTTATCTTAAATAAAAATTATTTCATTTTTGAAAACAAATTTTATGTACAGAAAAGAGGAACGGCAATGGGTACCACCTTTGCCCCCTCATACGCAAATTTGGATGTAAATGCATTTGAAAATAACTATGTATGGGAAAATAACCCTTTTTTAAGTAATATTCTAATTTATGCAAGATACATAGATGACATTATCATTCTATGGAAGGGCAATGAAGAACGAGTATATGATTTTATGGACCATTTGAATAGTAATGATTTTAATTTAAAATTTACTAAAAATATATCAAAAGAAAAAATAGAATTTCTGGATTTGATTCTTTTTAAAGATTCACAAGGGAAAATTGCTGTAAAAAATTATAGGAAGACTACCGATTGCAACAGCTTCATACAAGCTAAAAGTGCACACAAAAAGAGTTGGATAAATAATGTTCCCAAAAGTCAATTCTCAAGAATTAGGAGAAATTGCACACATAATTCAGATTATAATATGGAAGCGGATATTTTAGAGAAGAAATTTTTGGATAAAGGATACAATCCAGAGGTATGAAATAAAGCAAAGGCAAATACAGCTGCCATAGATAGAGGGTCTTTTTTTCGAGAGAAGAATCTTAATGATGATTCAATGGCAATAGGGACCAATTTGCATAATAATTTAATTAAATCTCAATCCAAAAATCAAAACCCTATAAGATTTATAACTACATATAATCAAGGTTCTAAAAAACTAGAAGACATAATCAATAGACATTGGCCAATTTTAAAATCAGATCCCCTTTTGGGTCCACAGCTTGAAGAAAAACCCATTTTTACATACAAAAAAGGAAGGAGTTTAAAAAACATATTAGCCCCTAGTAGAATCAAACCCATTTCCAAAAATAAGACTAACCCAAATACAGACAATTGGCTAACGAATTGGAAAGGCACTATGAAATGTGGTAAAACCAGATGCAACATGTGTAAACACATAAACAAATCGCCCACATTCCATAATAGCCTATCCACAGAAACCTACAGTATAGACTTTAGAAGCAACTGTGACTCAATATACGTTGTATATCTATTAGAATGTGGATGCGGCCTATTATATGTGGGTCGCACGAAAAGAAAGATAAGGCGTAGGACAAATGAGCATCTGTACAACATTAAAGAAAAAATGGAGAACCATAGTGTCCCAAAACATTTTTTAGATTGCCATGGGAGCAATCCAAGTTCTTCAAAGATTCAAGTAATTGATCAAGTACCACACACAAAACCAAATAGATTACTTGAACTAAGAAAACTAGAAACAAAGTGGATCTATAAGCTAAAAACATTGCAGCCCTTAGGATTAAACATTGATATAGATGTGACGGCCTTTTTATAAAATCATACACTAATTTCCCTCTGTGTGGTTAGAACTTCCATAGTACTTGCATAAATTTTAGCCAGGTCATTTCCAATCCTCATCTTTAACTATAGTCTTAACATTTTAATTTTAAATAGCTATACATTTTTACTGTGTACAATATCCCCTTTCTAATACATGGCATCCCTTCGAAAATATATCTCACTGTTTTAGATATACCAATCAACTCAACTAAATTAGTTTTTAAAAAAATATTGAATTTTAAAATATTGTACTTTGAAGGTAAAATGATGTCCCCCAAAGAACCTTGTTTTCAGGGCATCCTTTGATAATTATCAAGATCACAAGGATACTCTCCCCAACAAAATCGTTATCTTTCAGAATATAAATATATAGCATAGTTTGATATTACAGCATTAATTTAAATTTTAACACATCTATACTATGTTTTTAAACCAAAACTAATTAGGATTTTTTTAATAATAACGTTTTTTACCATCTTTTGTTAATAATCATTTATTTTACTTATTCAAATTAGCAAATTCGCATCTTCTGATAAAAGCAAATCAAATAAATTAAATTTATAAACCTAAAGTGAATATGGACAGAACCCTGTATTGCTATTATATAGCAACGTTTACCGCTAAAAAGATTATTTTACAAGTTTTTCACAAGTGTTTTGTTTTAACGTAGAAAATTATATTAGGGCTATATTTTAGGTCTATCAATAATATAAAACGTTCAAAATCCTTACAATTATTACTTTATAACTATTAATATATAAATAAGGGCAAAACGTTTTAATATGGGTCTTACTAGAAATATACAATGTATATCTGTTGTCTATTAATTACATATATTTTGTTTGTAATAAGAGAGAACGTTATGTATTGCACTGCTTTCATTTGTTTTTAGAAGTATCTTTGTACTCATATTTTGTCTTCCCTTACGTGCTCGCTGCATGAAATTATGTGTAAAAAATACTGTTATTGCATGCTATTTTAGGAATATACAAGCTTTCAACTTAAATCTGGGTTTACATATGCGCTCACACCCTCTAGTAATGATTGGCTAGAAAGCGCACACCTCCCATCTGATTGGCGGACATACCTTTAAAACAAACAGGCGCCAAGTTCAATTCATTCAGCCTTTGATAAAGCCCGACCGGAGTCTGGGGAAACGCGTCAGGCATCCGAACAAAAGACTTTGCAGGAAAGCAGTTAAAGAATACTGTTCAGCACTAGCGTTACTAAGACTGGGGTGACAGGATCCGGAACACCGCCGCCCACTTAGTCTTGTCGTAAACGGAGAGGAGAAGGACCAACTATCTCCCTGGTGCTGCAGGAGCTGCGATAATCCTAACGAGCATATGCTCTCAATGCTGACTTTTAACTTTTATCTAGTAAGTGTTTTTAACCGTGTGTTTTACTAGTATAATAAAACCCTACACTTGAATCGTGCCTTGTGCGCCTGTCTTTTCTTTCATTTCATGTTTCAAGTTCTACTATTCTTAGCTCTTTCATCTCATCATCCCTGTTACTTCCAGGACTCTCGGTGGTGGTGGTCTACATGGCCATCATGATTAGCCTAACCAAATACTACAATCCAACCTTGGCTCAGTCTTCCTAAGGCCCTTCATTGGCTGTATTTTGGTAGTACTGTCATCCTTTTGAATAAAAGATTACAGTAAAGGCATTGATTTTAGAAACCCACAGATCATTATTTGCAACCGTGAATTTAGAAAAAAAAATTGATTACACAGCCGTGACACTTATTTATGCTCAGGCCTTTTTAATACGAGCGTCCCGGAGCCTCAACCGAAACAACAGCATGAAAGAGGAGATATGTCATACTTTTGAATAAAAGATTACAGGAAAGGCATTGATTTTAGAAACCCACAGATCATTATTTGCAACCGTGAATTTAGAAAAAAAAATTAATTACACACCCGTCACACTTATTTATGCTCAGGCCTTTTTAATACGAGGGTCCCAGAGCCTCAACCGAAACAACAGCATGAAAGAGGAGATATGTCATCCTTTTGAATAAAAGATTACAGGAAAGGCATTAATTTTAGAAACCCACAGATCATTATTTGCAACCGTGAATTTAGAAAAAAAAATTGATTACACAGCCGTCACACTTATTTATGCTCAGGTCTTTTTAATACGAGGGTCCCGGAGCCTCAACCGAAACAACAGCATGAAAGAGGAGATATGTCATCCTTTTGAATAAAAGATTACAGGAAAGGCATTGATTTTAGAAAGCCACAGATCATTATTTGCAACCGTGAAATTAGACAAAAACATTGATTAGACAGCCGTGACACTTATTTATGCTCAGGCCTTTTTAATACGAGGGTCCCGGAGCCTCAACCGAAACAGCATGAAAGAGGAGATATGTCATCCTTTTGAATAAAAGATTACAGGAAAGGCATTGATTTTCGAAACCCACAGATCATTATTTGCAACCGTGAATTTAGAAAAAAAAATTGATTACACAGCCGTCACACTTATTTATGCTCAGGCCTTTTTAATACGAGGGTCCCGGAGCCTCAACCGAAACAACAGCATGAAAGAGGAGATATGTCATACTTTTGAATAAAAGATTACAGGAAAGGCATTGATTTTAGAAAGCCACAGATCATTATTTGCAACCATGAAATTACACAAAAACATTGATTAGACAGCCGTGACACTTATTTATGCTCAGGCCTTTTTAATACGAGGGTCCCGGAGGCTCAACTGAAACAACAGCATAAAAGAGGAGATATGTCATCCTTTTGAATAAAAGATTACAGGAAAGGCATTGATTTTAGAAAGCCACAGATCATTATTTGCAACCGTGAAATTAGACAAAAACATTGATTAGACAGCTGTGACACTTATTTATGCTCAGGCCTTTTTAATACGAGGGTCCCGGAGCCTCAACCGAAACAGCATGAAAGAGGAGATATGTCATCCTTTTGAATAAAAGATTACAGGAAAGGCATTGATTTTAGAAACCCACAGATCATTATTTGCAACCGTGAATTTAGAAAAAAAAAATTGATTACACAGCCGTCACACTTATTTATGCTCAGGCCTTTTTAATACGAGGGTCCCGGAGCATCAACCGAAACAACAGCATGAAAGAGGAGATATGTCATACTTTTGAATAAAAGATTACAGGAAAGGCATTGATTTTAGAAAGCCACAGATCATTATTTGCTACCATGAAATTACTCAAAAACATTGATTAGACAGCCGTGACACTTATTTATGCTCAGGCCTTTTTAATACGAGGGTCCCGGAGGCTCAACCGAAACAACAGCATGAAAGAGGAGATATGTCATCCTTTTGAATAAAAGATTACAGTAAAGGCATTGATTTTAGAAACCCACAGATCATTATTTGCAACCGTGAATTTAGAAAAAAAAATTGATTACACAGCCGTCACACTTATTTATGCTCAGGCCTTTTTAATACGAGGGTCCTGGAGCCTCAACCGAAACAACAGCATGAAAGAGGAGATATGTCATCCTTTTGAATAAAAGATTACAGGAAAGGCATTGAATTTAGAAAGCCACAGATCATTATTTGCAACCGTGAAATTAGACAAAAACATTGATTAGACAGCCGTGACACTTATTTATGCTCAGGCCTTTTTAATACGAGGGTCCCGGAGCCTCAACCGAAACAGCATGAAAGAGGAGATATGTCATCCTTTTGAATAAAAGATTACAGGAAAGGCATTGATTTTAGAAACCCACAGATCATTATTTGCAACCGTGAATTTAGAAAAAAAAATTGATTACACAGCCGTCACACTTATTTATGCTCAGGCCTTTTTAATACGAGGGTCCCGGAGCCTCAACCGAAACAACAGCATGAAAGAGGAGATATGTCATACTTTTGAATAAAAGATTACAGGAAAGGCATTGATTTTAGAAACCCACAGATCATTATTTGCAACCGTGAAATTAGACAAAAACATTGATTAGACAGCCGTGACACTTATTTATGCTCAGGCCTTTTTAATACGAGGGTCCCGGAGGCTCAACCGAAACAACAGCATGAAAGAGGAGATATTTCATACTTTTGAATAAAAGATTACAGGAAAGGCATTGATTTTAGAAACCCACAGATCATTATTTGCAACCGTGAAATTAGAAAAAAAAAATTGATTACACACCCGTGACACTTTTTTATGCTCAGGCCTTTTTAATACGATGGTCCCGGAGCCTCAACCGAAACAACAGCATGAAAGAGGAGATATGTCATACTTTTGAATAAAAGATTACAGGAAAGGCATTGATTTTAGAAACCCACAGATCATTTATATGACCCATGTAATAGAAAAAAACATTCATTAGACACCGGTTACACTTATTTATCCTCAGGCCTTGTTAATACGAGGGTCCCGGAGCCGCAACTGAAACAACAGCATGAAAGAGGACATATGTCAATCTTTTTGAATTATAGATTACAGGAAAGGCATTGATTTTAGAAACACTGAGATAATTACTTGCAACCGGGAAATCAAAAAAAAATTGAACAGACACCCAGTACACTTTATTATCCATAGGCCTTTTCAGCAGAGGCTCCAGGACCCTCAACAAAAACAAGAGCAGGGAGCTGGACATAGGAGTACAATGGAGTGTGACAATAATAATCTGAAGGTGAAGATTGCATAGTTTTGGCATTTTAATTTTGTTATCGTGGGAACTTAGTACTTGCAATGACCTTGCTCTGGTGAATCCATATCGCAAATGTGTTATTTAAGGCACTGTTTGTCTATTTTTTTGAATATCAGCATTTGTTAAATGAAGCTCAACTTAGGCTGGTGAGAAACGACCTTTCTTCTGGCTGTTTGCAAATGTTGTGGCTCTGGACAAACATGTGAATAAGGGGCCATCAGCCATATTCTGCACGCAACCCCTTTGATGATTGATGATAAACATGTGTCACCTGCAAGCAGAGCTTGTTACTTCTGTCTAAATCATCTTCCTGGTATGGACAGGCCACTGTTTCCCACAGCAAGTACGAATTTTGAAATACAAGATTGTCTTGAGTATGGTAGGAAACCAAAGTTTATTTAATTCAGTACTATCTATCACCACAAAAAATGAACTTCTTGAAGCAACAAAAATGCCAGCAATTTCATGTGCTTATGGATGACAAGGACGTCATGTCCTTTGGTGCACAGAGATGGAGACGATTTTTGCCCTCCCTGTACACTACCCAGATGTCTCAAACATCACCAGAAACACAATACAGCCACTCTTGTGAAGTTCCTGGTGTTCTGGTAGCCATCTCTTTGCGCTCCTAAAGGAATACTTTATCAGTGTTTTTGTATACATCCGACAACAGCTTCGTAGACTGTGGTGACGCACATGTTATTTACTGTTGTTTCAGCTGTGGCAATATCAATTGGCATGAAAAAGTTAAGATTTGTGGGTTGTGGAGCCTATAGCTGTTAAGGTAGGACATGTGTTTGAAGAGCTCCAGGTCTTACAAGTTACTTTGGAGTTAGTTTTCAACCTTAATTTAATTTTCTTTTTGGGATTCATAGTCACACTTTCTGGGGCTATCCAAGAGGAGCCTGGTAAAAGCAGTAGTAGTCACCCCTTATATCAACGGGTACGGAGACCTGTTTTTTGCGTTTCCAATATTGCGCCGTACCCCAAACTAATCCTGAATGAAAAAAAAAAATTTAAATTTGGACTAGTGACGCACATTTTATGCACGCTGTGGCAATTGCAATTTGCAATAAAAATAATCTGCTAACAACAACCACTACCTACGACCACACCTGACTCCTGAAGTCATGCTTCAGTTATTAAGTCAAGTTAAATTATTTTTTTTTCTTTATTATGCGCAGCAGAGGCTCCAGGACCCTCGACAAAACCAGCAGCAGGAAAGAGGACATATGGCATCCTTTTGAAAAAAATGATTATAGGAAAGGCATTGATTTTATAAACACAGAGATCATTAGTTGCAACCGTGAAATCACAAAAAACTTCGATTATACACCAAATACACTTATTTATCCTTAGGCCTTTTTAGCAGAGGCTCCAGGACCCTCCACAAAACCAGCAGCATGAAAGAGGACATATGGCATCCTTTAGAAAATTAGATTACAGGAAAGGCATTGATTTTAGAAACACAGAGATCATTAGTTGCAACCGTGAAATCTAAAAAAACATAGATTATACACCCAGTACACTTATTTATCCTTAGGCCTTTTTAGAAGAGTGTCCCGGAGCCTCAACAGAAAGAACAGCATGAAAGAGGACATATGGCATCCTTTTGAAAAATAGATTACAGGAAAGGCATTGATTTTAGAAAGACAGAAAAAAATTGTTACAAACGGGAAATCTAAAAAAGCATTGAATAGACACCCAGTACACTTCTTTATCCTTCGGCCTTTTGAGCAGAGGCTCCAGGACACTCAACAAAACCAGCAGTAGGAAAGAGGACATATGGCATCCTTTGTGAAAAAAAGATTATAGGAAAGGCATTGATTTTAGAAACCCGGGGATAATTTGTTGCAACCGTGAATTTGAATTAAAAAAAAAGATTGGATGGACACCAGGTACAATTTTTTATCCATAATGCCTTTTTATAAGAGGGTCCAGGACCCTCAAACAAAAAACCAGCAGGAAAGAGGACATATGGCATACTTTTGAACAATACAGTAAGAGTACAGGAAAGGCATTGATTTTAGAAACCCATAGATAATTTTTTGCAAATGTAAATTTGAATAAAAAAAATGATTCGATGGACACCCAGTACACCACTATCTCCTTAGGCCTTTTTATAAGAGGGTCCTGGACCCTCAAAAAAAACACCAGCAGGAAAGAGGACATATGGCATACTTTTGAAAATTAGATTACAGGAAAGGCATTGATTTTAGAAACACAGAGATCAGTTATATGACCCGGGAAATAGAAAAAAAACATTGATTGGACACCCAGTACACTTCTTTATCCTTAGGCCTTTTTAAAAGAGTGTCCCGGAGCCTCAACAGAAAGAACAGCATGAAAGAGGACATATGGCATCCTTTTGAAAAATAGATTACAGGAAAGGCATTGATTTTTGAAAGACAGAAAAAATAAGTTACAACTGTGAAATCTAAAAAAACATTGAATAGACACCCAGTACACTTCTTTATCCTTCAGCCTTTTTAGCAGAGGCTCCAGGACACTCAACAAAACCAGCAGTAGGAAAGAGGACATATGGCATCCTTTGTGAAAAAAAGATTATAGGAAAGGCATTGATTTTAGAAACCCGGGCATAATTTGTTGCAACCGTGAATTTGAATTAAAAAAAAAAGATTGGATGGACACCAGGTACAATTCTTTATCCATAATGCCTTTTTATAAGAGGGTCCAGGACCCTCAAACAAAAAACCAGCAGGAAAGAGGACATATGGCATACTTTTGAACAATAGAGTACAGGAAAGGCATAGATTTTAGAAACCCATAAAAAAAATTTTTAAAATGTAAATTTGAATAAAAAAATGATTCGATGGACAGCCAGTACACCTCTTTCTCCTTAGGCCTTTCTATAAGAGGGTCCTGGACCCTCAAAAAAAACACCAGCAGGAAAGAGGACGTATGGCATCCTTTTGAACAATAGAGTACAGGTACAGCATTGATTTTACAAACCCAGAGATCATTTTGGTCAATTGTTAAATAGAAAAATAAAAATGAGTGGCCAACCAGTACACCTCTTTCTCCTTAGGCCTTTTTATAAGATGGTCCTGGACACTCAAAAAAAACACCAGCAGGAAAGAGGACGTATGGCATCCTTTTGAACAATAGAGTACAGGTACGGCATTGATTTTACAAAACCAGAGATAATTTAGGTCAAATGAGAAATAGAAAATAAAAATGAGTGGACACCCAGTACACCTCTTTCACCTTAGGCCTTTTTATAAGAGTGTCCTGGACCCTCAAACAAAATACCAGCAGGAAAGAGAACATATGGCATACTTTGGAACAATAGAGTACTGGTACGGCATTGATTTGTGAAACCCACAGATAATTGTTTGTAAAAGTGAAATAGCACCAAAAACCATGCTTGGACTCCTACTCCAGGTCGTTCACCTTCAGCTTTTTTATAAGAGGGTCCAGCACCCTCAACAGAAACAACTGCAGGAAACACCACCACATATGCCATCCTTTTGCACAAGCGACTACAGGTATGGCATCGATTTTAGAAACCCAAAGATAATTGAGAGGAACCAGGAACATTTTTATAAAAACTGGATGGGGCAACCATTACTACAGGTCGTTCTCCTTCAGCCTTTTTATATCATGGGCCACGACCCGCAACAGGCACAACAGCATGAAACAAAACATATGCCACCCTTTTGCACAATAGAGTACAGGTATGTCATAGATGGAACACGGAGATAATTTAGATCAACCAAGAGACGGATAAAGATGCTTGGTCGGTCCTACTCTTTCAAATTTGTTGCATTTTGCATTCAATTGAATGATCCACCGGATATGAGTGGTGTGTAAAGTTGTACAATTCGTAACAGTTTAATCACTAGTGTTATGTGCCTTATTTTTTTTATTTGAGTTTTGTACCCACAGAGATGCAGCAGAGGCCAGAAAAATTAGGAATGTACAAATTACTGAAACATTGGGGTATTGTTGGAGCAACTGCTGTAGCAGCGGCCAGAAAAATCGATGTTTGTAAAACATTTATAAAGTGCCCTAAAAGCTTGTGGCTTGAACACTAGTTGTTGGCGGATAAGTCAAGCAAGTCCTCCGTCTTTATAACCAAAAAAAAAAGGCCAGCCTGTGTACCAGTTGTAGCACAAGGCAGCTCATATCATCATCAGTAGTTTTTTATTCAAATGTATCGCCCAATGTCATTCACTTCGGGATCCAGCCCTCATTCATTTTTATACAAGGGAGATAGTCAAGGCTTTTTTGACCTAGGCGACTTCTCTTCTCAGTGACAAAACCTCCTGCTGCACTAAAAGTCCTTTCGGACAGGACACTTGAAGCGGGTCAGGCCAGAAGTTCCATTGCAAATTGGGATAGCTCAGGCCACAAGTCCAGCCTGCACACCTAGTAGTCAAGGGGTCCATCGCTCCTGAGAGTGTCGAGATCCGCAGTTAAAGCTAGGTAGTCTGCTACCTGTCGGTTGAGTCTTTCTCTAAGGCTGGATCCCGAAAGGCTCTGATGGTGCATGGGAGTTAAAAAGGTACGCATGTCCTCCATCAACAAGACGTCAGGAAAGCGCCCGGTCCTTGCCGCCGTGGTCGTGGGAGGAGGAGGATTAATTTCATCTCTTCCCCTGTTACCTTCCCGTGGTGCTGTGACATCACCCTTATACGCTGTATAAAGCATAGTTTTTAATTTATTATGAAAATGCTCCATCCTTTCCGACTTGCGGGAATTTGGTAACATTTCAGGCACTTTATGCTTATACCGGGGGTCGAGGAGCGTGGACACCCAGTACAGGTCGTTCTCCTTCAGCTTTTTTATACGAGGGTCCCTCAACAGGCACGACAGCATGAAAGAACCCATTTGAACAAGGTTGGATGCTGAGCTAATCATGTCGCATTCCTCCTCCTCACTGATCTCACTGATGGTATCTTCTTCCCCCCAGCCACGTACAACACCACGGGTACCAGAGAGGTGAAAACAACTAGCACCCTGGGATGACTGTTGTGCTCGGTCTTCCTCCTCCTCATCCTCCCCAAAGCCACATTCCTCCTCTGACTCCTCTTCCTCACAATCCTCTTCCTGCGTTGCCGCAGGTCCAGCAAGCAATGCTGATTCGGCTGTTTGTGGGGGTGATGGACACCACAACTCTTCCTCTTCACGCTCATCTACTGCCTGATCCAGCACTCTTCGCAGGGCACGCTCCAGGAAGAAAACAAATGGTATGATGTCGCTGATGGTGCCTTCGGTGCGACTGACAAGGTTTGTCACCTCCTCAAAAGGACGCATGAGCCTACAGGCATTGCGCATGAGCGTCCAGTAATTTGGCAAAAATATCCCCAGCTCCCCAGAGGCTGTCCTAGCACCCCGGTCATACAAATACTCATTAACAGCTTTTT
This sequence comes from Bombina bombina, assembly GCF_027579735.1. Classification (NCBI taxonomy): domain Eukaryota; kingdom Metazoa; phylum Chordata; class Amphibia; order Anura; family Bombinatoridae; genus Bombina; species Bombina bombina. Next base: position 453,518,406 of record NC_069501.1, on the reverse strand, counting down.
CTTGTTGGAGCAGGCGGTCAAACATTAGGAGTGTTGAATTCCACCGTGTCGGGCTGTCGCAAATCAAGCGCCTCACTGGCAGGTTGTTTCGACGCTGGATATCAGACAAGTGCGCCATGGCCGTGTAGGAACGCCTGAAATGGCCACACACCTTCCTGGCCTGCTTCAGGACGTCCTGTAAGCCTGGGTACTTATGGACAAATCGTTGTACAATCAGATTACACACATGTGCCATGCACGGCACATGTGTCAACTTGCCCAATTTCAATGCCGCCACCAAATTACTTTCATTGTCAGAAACAACCTTGCCAATCTCCAGTTGGTGCGGAGTCAGCCACTGATCCACCTGTGCGTTCAGGGCGGTCAGGAGTGCTGGTGCGGTGTGACTCTCCACTTTCAGGCAAGTCAACCCCAAGACGGCGTGACACTGCCGTACCCAGGATGTAGCATAGTACCTGGGGAGCTGGGGGGGTGCCATAGATGTGGAGCAAGACGCAGAAGTTGAAGAGGACTCAGCCAAGGAAGAGGTTATGGAAGAGGATGGAGTAGGAGGAGTAGAGGAGGTAGCAGCAGGCCTGCCTGCAAGTCGTGGCGGTGTCACCAACTCTTCTGCAGAGCCACGCATTCCATGCTTGTCAGAAGTCAGCAGGTTTACCCAATGCGCAGTGTAGGTGATATACCTGCCCTGACCATGCTTTGCAGACCAGCTATCCGTGGTCATATGGACCCTTGCCCCAACGCTGTGTGCCAGACATGCCATAACTTCCTTTCTCACAACAGAGTACAGGTTTGGGATTGCCTTTTGTGAAAAGAAATTTCTGCCAGGTACCTTCAACTCCGGTGTCCCAATAGATACAAATTTTTTGAAAGCATCAGACTCCACCAGCTTGTATGGTAAAAGCTGGCGGGCTAAGAGTTCTGACAAGCCAGCTGTCAGACGCCGGGCAAGGGGGTGACTTTGAGAAATTGGCTTCTTACGCTCAAACATTTCCTTGACAGACACCTGACTGTGGGCAGATGACCAGGAACTGCTACGTAAGAGAGACTGAGTGGAGGATGGTTGAGAGGGGGCAAGGAGGACAGCACTGGTTGACGTGGCTGAAGATGCTGGAGCAGGAGGAGGAGGGCGGCTTTCACTTTGTGTGCTGCTTCTACTCATGTGTTCTTCCCATCGGCTTTTGTGATGGGAGACCATGTGCCTTCGCAAAGCAGTTGTACCTAGGTGGCTGTTGGACTTCCCACGACTCAGTTTCTTTTGGCACAGGTTGCAAATGGCATCGCTGTTGTCAGAGGCAGACACACAAAAAAAATGCCACACTGCTGAGCTCTGCGATGACGGCATTCTGGTGGTGGCAACAGCATGCGTTGATGGGCGTCGGCGGGCTGTCTGGCTGACCCCTGGTGACGATGCATGCTGTCTGACTGTGCCACTAGCTCCTTGAGACGACCTCCCCGTGCTTCCAAATTGTCTCCTCCTCCTCCTCTCTGTCTCCCCATCTGAACTTTCCCCCTCTTCTTCTTCTCTTCTAGCAGGCACCCACGTGACATCAACCGACACATCATCATCAACCGCTTCACTTGTATCTGAAACATCAAGAAAGGAAGCAGCAGCGGGTACAACATCACCATCATCATCACACCGTACCTCCATGTCGGTAATGCTGCCTGACTGAGACTGATCACTATTATCTACATCCTCTGTCAATGATGGTTGCGCATCACTCATTTCTTCAAAATGATGTGTCAATAACTCCTGTGACAGATCAAGTGAAGCGGCTGTGGTGCTAGTGTTGGTGGTGGCGACAGGCGGCGGAGTGTCACTGGTCACTTGAGACCTGCCCAAAGCACAGCTGGACTTAGATGGTGCGTCAAGGTTAGGAGGACTAGCAGTGGAAGCTGAAGAAGATTGGGTTTCCTGTGTTAGCCATTCAACTAGGTCCTCCTCAGAAGTTTTTGCATCCCCCCTGGCACCCGGCGTCTGGACAATGTGCATATTTGTAGGGTCTAAAGGAATCACAGCACCACGACCACGACCACGGAACCTGCAGGGTGGCCTGCCTCTGCCTGTCATTTTTTTTAAATGGACACTAACAATACTATTACACCAATTGAGTGGTGGCACTGTGAAAGTGGGCACAGTATACGCTGTGAGACTGACAACAACAAAAAAGACAGATGTTTTAAAAATCACAAATTGTTAATTTTTTTAAATATTACTAGTACTGTGGCAACAAATATGATTGTTTGGCACTATTTGGCAAATGAGCCTGTCTGGCACACACGCTGGGAGAAAGGAAACTGCAATTCAATGGCACTAGGAGACTGAAGAATCACAGTCAAAACAGTTATGATTAACAAAAATTCCAATCCTGTTACAATAAATATGAGTGGTGGCACTAATTGGCTAGTTGGGACTGGCACACAGGCAGGCAGGCAGGAGGAAAATGCAATTCAAGGGCACTAGTAGACTGCAGATTGACAGTCAAAACAGTGTTGATTGACAAATTTTGCAATACTGTTAAAAGAAATATGATTGCTAGCACTAATTGGATAGTTGGGCCTGGCACACAGGCTGGCAGGCAGTAGAAAAGTGCAATTCAATGGCAGAAGCAAAATGAGGATTAAGATCAACCATCAAGATTTTTTTTATTTAAATTAGTAACTATACTGTGACAACAATTAGGATTGGTGTAAATAGTTGGCAAGACGGCCTGGCACAAAAGGATGGCAGGCAGGAGGGAGATGCAATTCAAGGACACTAGGAGACTGATTAATTACAGTCAAAACAGTGATGATTGACAATTTTTGCAATACTGTTAAAAGAAATATGATTGCTGACAACAATTGGCTAGGTGGGGGCCTGGCTCACAGCAGGCTGCAAGGCAGGAGGAAAGTGCGTTTCAATGGCACCAGCAAACTGACGATTCAAATCACAGCAACTATTACCAAAAATTTTAATTTTTAATTATTAGAATACTGTCACAACAAATATGATTGGTGTAAATATTTTTTAAGTAGGCCTGGCACACAGGCTTGGAAGGCTGTAGAAAACTGCAATTCAAAGGCACGAGCAAACTGAGGGTTAAGATTATCAACAATAAAGATTTTTTTAATTTTAATTAGTAACTATACTGTGATAAAAAATTAGGATTGGTGTAAATAGTTGGCAAGACGGCCTGGCACAAAAGGATGGCAGGCAGGAGGGAGATGCAATTCAAGGACACTAGGAGACTGATTACTGACAGTCTAAACAGTGATGATTGACAATTTTTGCAATACTGTTAACAGAAATATGATTGCTGACAACAATTGGCTAGGTGGGGGCCTGGCTCACAGCAGGCTGCAAGGCAGCAGGAAAGTGCGTTTCAATGGCACCAGCAAACTGACGATTCAAATCACAGCAACTATTACCAAAAATTTTAATTTTTAATTATTAGAATACTGTCACAACAAATATGATTGGTGTAAATATTTTTTAAGTAGGCCTGTCACACAGGCTTGGAAGGCTGTAGAAAACTGCAATTCAAAGGCACGAGCAAACTGAGGGTTAAGATCATCAACAATAAAGATTTTTTTAATTTTAATTAGTAACTATACTGTGACAAAAAATTAGGATTGGTGTAAATAGTTGGCAAGAAGGCCTGGCACAAAAGGATGGCAGGCAGGAGGGAGATGCAATTCAAGGACACTAGGAGACTGATTACTGACAGTCTAAACAGTGATGATTGACAATTTTTGCAATACTGTTAACAGAAATATGATTGCTGACAACAATTGGCTAGGTGGGGGCCTGGCTCACAGCAGGCTGCAAGGCAGGAGGAAAGTGCGTTTCAATGGCACCAGCAAACTGACGATTCAAATCACAGCAACTATTACCAAAAATTTTAATTTAAGTAGGCCTGGCACACAGGCTTGGAAGGCTGTAGAAAACTGCAATTCAAAGGCACGAGCAAACTGAGGGTTAAGATCAACACTAAAAATTTTTTTTATTTAAATTAATAACTATACTGTCTGACTGTGACAACAATTATGATTGGTGTAAATAGTTGGCAAGACGGCCTGGCACAAAAGGCTGGCAGTGGCAGGCAGGAGGTAAATGAAATTCAATGGCCCTAGGAGACTGAATATTTGCAGTCCAAAAAATTATGTTTTTTTTATTTTTTTATTACTGTTACAAGAATTGTGATTGGTGCCACTAATTGGCTACTTGGGCCTGGCAGACAGGCTGGCAGATATGAGTCGTGGATGGTAGGTAGGGCAGTAATTTAACACAGTATGCTGTGTAAGTGACAAAAACACAGGACTGATAGAAAATTAAGTTACATTACACTAGCAAAATATTTTAAAATTTTAGATTTTAATATTAAAATTATGTTAAGAAGTGCAATGCACATATGACTCTATGAGTGGTCGCACTGGCTGGCTGCTACGTAGGGCAGCAATTATAACAACAGTATGCTGTGTAAGTCAGATAGACAGTTAGACACAGGCCTGATAGAAAATACAATTAGATTACACTAGCATAATGATTTAAAGACTTTTTTTTGGAAATTTTAAGAAAAAGGTTAAGCACATACATATGAGTCATGGCTGATAGCCTTGGAAGGGCAGCTATTAAAAACAGTAGGCTATGTATGTCGGATACACACACGCCTGATAGAAAATACTATTAGATTACACTAGAAAAATGATTGAAATTATTTTTTTGGGGGGGAAATTAAAAAAAGGTTAAACACATATGAGTCGTGGCTCATAGACTAGGGAGGGCAGCAAGTAAACACAGTAGGATCTCTATGTCAGCAAAACACACAGGCCGGATAGAAAATTAGATTTGATTACACTAGCAAACAAATTTAAACTTTTTTTTTTTTATATTAAAATTAAGGTGAAAGAAAAATAGATATGAGTGCTGGGTGGCTGCCTGGCACAGACCAATTAACCAAAAGACTTAAAAAAAAAGAGGTATATTAATGCTGAGTGAGCCTGACAGACACAGGCATGATAGTAAATGTAATTAGATTACACTAGAAAAATATTTTTTTGTGTTTTTTTTTTAAATTAAAAATAATGTTATTAACGGATATTAACACTGCTGGCTGCTGGCTGGCACAGAGCAATGAACCAGAGTATATGCTGTGTGACACTGGCCTGATAGAAAATGAAAAAAAATTGCACTAGAAAAATAATTATATTTTTGGGTTAGTTAAATTTAAACTAATGTTGTTAGGGAGATATCAGTGGTGGCAGTAGTCACAGCATATGCTGTGAGCCTTAAACACACAGCTGAAAGCCAGGCAAATGCTAATAAAAAAAACAAAACAAAAAAAAAAACGGCACGAAATATAGCCCTAAAAAGGGCTTTTTGGGGTGCTGTGCTTGCAGCAGAGATGAGTGGAGTCCTTCTGGACTGTAAATACACTAGCCTAGCTATGTTTTTCCTATTAATGTCAGGAGCAAAAACACAACACGTCCTCTCATTAAAAAAGCAAGGTCGTTATGAGTCTAAAATGGCGGATTCCGAGTAGCTGGGAGTGTCTGTGAGGGAGTGTCTGATGTTGATTGGCTCTAATGTGTCAGGTGGCTGTGACATAAAGGGTCAAAGTTTCCACAATGATGACACATAGGGGCGGATCGAACATCGCCATGTGTTCGCCCACAAACGCGAACGCGAACAACCTATGTTCGCTGTGAACCGTTCGCGGGCGAACAGTTCGGGACATCACTACCTACCTTGTCTTCACCTCACCGGGTTCAGCGATTGGTCCAGAAGAGGGTCCGAAGTCTTGATCCAAGCGGCGGCTGAAGAAATCCATCATCGGGCTGAAGTCGGAAGTCCATCATCGGGATGAAGTCTTCTATCAAGCTGCATCTTCAATCTTCTTTCTTCCGGAGCGGAGCGGAGCCATCTTCTTCCAAGCCGACGCGGAACATCCTCTTCAACCGATGCCTACTCGCCGAATGACGGTTCCTTTAAATGACGTCATCCAAGATGGCGTCCCTCGAATTCCGATTGGCTGATAGGATTCTATCAGCCAATCGGAATTAAGGTAGGAATATTCTGATTGGCTGATGGAATCAGCCAATCAGATTCAAGTTCAATCCGATTGGCTGATTGGATCAGCCAATCAGATTGAGCTCGCATTCTATTGGCTGTTCCGATCAGCCAATAGAATGTGAGCTCAATCTGATTGGCTGATTGGATCAGCCAATCGGATTGAACTTGAATCTGATTGGCTGATTCCATCAGCCAATCACAATATTCCTACCTTAATTCCGATTGGCTGATAGAATCCTATCAGCCAATCGGAATTTGAGGGACGCCATCTTGGATGACGTCATTTAAAGGAACCGTCATTTGGCAAGTAGGCGTCGTTAGAAGAGGATGGATCCGCGTCGGCTGGGAAGAAGATGGCTCTGCCCCGCCCCGCTCCGGAAGAAAGAAGATTGAAGATGCTGCTTGATAGAAGACTTCATCCCGATGATGGACTTCCGACTTCAGCCCGATGATGGATTTCTTCAGCCGCCGCTTGGATCCAGACTTCAGCCCGAGGATGGACGTCACTCTTCAGCCCCCCGCTTGGGCTTGGATCAAGACTTCGGACCCTCTTCTGGACAGATCGGGACCCGGTGAGGTGAAGACAAGGTAGGGAGATCTTCAGGGGCTTAGTGTTAGGTTTATTTAAGGGGGGTTTGGGTTAGATTAGGGGTATGTGGGTGGTGGGTTGTAATGTTGGGGGGGGGATATTGTATGTGGTTTTTTTCCAGGCAAAAGAGCTGAATTCTTTGGGGCATGCCCCGCAAAGGGCCCTTTTCAGGGCTGGTAAGGTAAAAGAGCTTTGAACTTTTTTATTTTAGAATAGGGTAGGGCATTTTTTTTATTTTGGGGGGCTTTGTTATTTTATTAGGGGGCTTAGAGTAGGTGTAATTAGTTTAAAATTGTTGTAATATTTTTCTAATGTTTGTAAATATTTTTTTATTTTTTGTAACTTAGTTCTTTTTTATTTTTTGTACTTTAGTTAGTTTATTTATTTGTAGGTATTTTATTTAATTAATTTATTGATAGTGTAGTGTTAGGTTTAATTGTAGATAATTGTAGGTATTTTATTTAATTAATTTATTGATAGTGTAGTGTTAGGTTTAATTGTAGATAATTGTAGGTAGTTTATTTAATTAATTTATTGATAGTGTAGTGTTAGGTTTAATTGTAACTTAGGTTAGGATTTATTTTACAGGTAATTTTGTAATTATTTTAACTATTTTAGCTATAAAATAGTTATTAACTATTTAATAGCTATTGTACCTGGTTAAAATAAATACAAAGTTGCCTGTAAAATAAATATAAACCCTAAAATAGCTACAATATAATTATAATTTATATTGTAGCTATATTAGGGTTTATTTTACAGGTAAGTATTTAGCTTTAAATAGGAATAATTTATTTAATAAGAGTTAATTTATTTTGTTAGATAAAAATTATATTTCGCTTAGGGGGGTGTTAGTGTTAGGGTTAGACTTAGCTTTAGGGGTTAATCCATTTATTACAGTAGCGGCGAGATTCGGTCGGCAGATTAGGGGTTAATACTTGAAGTTAGGTGTCGGCGATGTTAGGGAGGGCAGATTAGGGGTTAATACTATTAATTATAGGGTTATTGAGGCGGGAGTGAGGTGGATTAGGGGTTAATAACTTTATTATAGTAGCGGTGCGGTTCGCTCGGCAGATTAGGGGTTAATAAGTGTAGGCAGGTGGAGGCAACGTTGTGGGGGGCAGATTAGGGGTTAATAAATATAATATAGGGGTCGGCGGTGTTAGGGGCAACAGATTAGGGGTACACAGGGATAATGTAGGTAGCGGCGGTTTACGTAGTGGCAGATTAGGGGTTAAAAAAATATGCAGGTGTCAGCGATAGCGGGGGCGGCAGATTAGGGTTTAATAAGTGTAAGGTTAGGAGTGTTTAGACTCGGGGTACATGTTAGAGTGTTAGGTGCAGACTTAGGAAGTGTTTCCCCATAGAAAACAATGGGGCTGCGTTAAGAGCTGAATGCTGCTTTTTTGCAGGTGTTAGGTTTTTTTTCAGCTCAAATGGCCCCATTGTTTTCTATGGGGGAATCGTGCATGAGCATGTTTTTGAAGCTGGCCGCGTCTGTAAGCACCGCTGGAATTTAGAGTTGCAGTGGCGTTAAATTATGATCTACGCTCCCTTTTTGGAGCCTAACGCACTGAAAACCCAGCCATTCTGTGAACTCTAAATACCAGCGGTATTTAAAAGGTGCGGGAGAAAAAAAGCATGCGTAGCTAACGCACCCCTTTGGCCGCCAAACTCTAAATCTAGCCGTTAGTGTATAACACAAATATACCACGAGTCCTATTCCCCATAGTTGGCTGTATTATTATTATTTTCCCCACTCAAAGCTGTGAGCGCCAGTACTTAATATCCTTTTTTCTGTAGACTAGTCTATCTTGGAACTTATCTGAGGAAGTTCCTTCCTGTACTTGGCAGTAGGGGAGTCTTTAGAGCTAGCTTTACCCACTTTTTAACTGCACATCAGTTACACCCCCAGCACAGCCGAACTAGAGACCACTCAGGCCCAGAGTCCATCAGGTCCAAACAACCTCCGAAGCGTCTGCCCCATGGGACACGACACCCAAGGAGGTACCATGCTAAAGATAAGGACCGCATCTGCCCCCCAAAAGGGAACCTGAGACCAGGAAATCCAAAGGAACCTTTCCCACTCAACACCTAAAAGCAACCCATTGTTGTCTTTACAAAGGCAACGCCCAGGGAGACAAACTTCCTAGAACACAAGGACTCAAAAAGAAGGATCCCTACCCAGGGAACATGTCCTCAAAAGGACTCGAGAAACCCCTTATGTCCCCCATCCCATACCATACCCTAAGGTACTCCAGGAAATTCATGAGTCCCCGAAGCTTCATAGCATATCTAGATCTGGAAGCTAGATAGGTGGAGACAGCAGGAACAGGATAAATATCCCAGCAGCTAGAGCTCTCGCAAAGAAACTCAAAACATCTAAACAGAAACTCTCAAAGACCAGCCTCTAAAAGGAAAGCTGACCCTATCGCTAACTCCAAACCTCCTAAAGGCGCATCAAGCTAGTTAGCATCCAGACAAAAGCAAGTAGTAGTAACTGGATACACCATCACTAAGCAAATCGCTGTGGATGGTTCCAGTAAAACATGAATGTTCTTGTAAAGCACGACTATTCCCTCTAAAGGTACTCCAGGTGCTGCTTATCCTATCAACCTTGAAAGAAGGAAGAATGAGTAGACCTTGCCAGGGATTGAACTTGCAACCCTCGGTTTGCTAGAGTGCAGAGTGGCTCCAGTGTAATAGTATGCTAAACTAGCTGTCCAGCTCCAAGGGCATTCCATCCACCGATAGCAGCTCCAAGAAGCATCCCCTCCTGGCACCAGACGCCAGTAGAAAGAAGGAGGACATCCAAAGTCCTCGCTCAAGGAAAGGGCCAACAGCAGAAACAGTCAACACTGCGTATAGTAACCGATCCTTAACCTTCGCTCCGGATAATGGTCCCAGCTCAAAGGCTAGTCAAAAGACCGAAGACAAGAGTCCCAGACTACAGGAAAGAAAAGAGGACCAACGAGGAACAAAATCCCCTGTTAGATCACTGCTACAAATGGCATGCTACTGTGAGACAAAGAGCCCGGGTACGAGACCCCCTACACGCAGTCATGGACAAAGAAAGAGTACACTTCCCAAGGGAAGAAGTCCCCCAAAGGCCTCAGAATCCATATATTGGATACACGTAGTAGAAGCCCCCCAGGACTCCACAATACTAAAGTAATTCCGAACCCAGAGAACCCGAACCCTACTCTGAAAGAGAAGGAAATGAACAACAGAAAAAAAAACCCTACCATAGAGGCTAGACCCTCTGCCACATCGCCAACCCAGTTGAAAAGTACCTGGAGTCTACAGGAACATTGTGAATGCACCAGAAGACAGGTAGGGGCCCAACAGAAAAGCCTAAAGCCTGAGTCACAGTCACAAAGGCATCTCTCACAGAGCCCCAGCCCCAACAAAGAGGGCTCACAGGATCACAACTTCAAGTGAGAACCAAACAGTCCACACCCATTCACAGAGAGTCGAGGACCAGGCCTCTCTGGTTCTCAACAATGGATAATGAAAAAAATTTCCGAATTCGAATCGATCCGAACCGAAATTCGAAAAATTCCGAATCGATCCGAACTGGACTGAAACAAATTTTTCGATCATGCACAAGTTTACTGAAAAAGCGCCCGACCAGTAAAGGCCTGATATAAAAGCACTCTTGAACTGTTAAAGGTCCAAGAAACTGTATCCCGAAGGATCGACAAATGAACAAAAAACTAAAATTCTAATATTCAACAAGTGCGCAACTCCCGAGAGAGTGCCCACGCGACCACGAGTTGCAAGTATCGGTTCCAAAGAAAAACTATAAAACCAAATCTAAGGATATGTGTGATCCGTGTGGTTTTTCCTTCCTCTTGGTAAATTAGGATTTCCTTCAAACCTCCAAAATAAAAATAGAAACAATATAGTGCAATATGTTTGATAAAAAATATATTATTCACACCAGTGGTCCCTCCAGGGGGCTACTCACACATAGAAGAGCCAACCAGGCTCTGGGTTCAGACGCACACACGGTTTTATACTGCCAGGCTTCCAGTATAACGCCAAACGCAGACCACTGCTTCAGTAAAATATATTTTATTAAATACATATAAAACGTTAAAAAGCCACACGTATTAATAGTTACATTAATAGTTACTCGGGTATCTGTTCCACTTTCTGTTATTAGTCATAGTTTGAACAAGGATTTTGAACTTCATAATTTTCTCAATTAATTCCATTTTCTGTCATTTCATTTTTCTGTAATTTTATTTTATTTTTCTTTAAAATTCACTATCCATTGGAGATAGTTTCTCTTTTTCTATATGTTGGTCTTTATTAGTATTATTATGTAATCACTATAAATTAGCAGGTCACCATTTTTTGTTAAACATTGTAGGATAATATAATAGACATTATTTAGATACAACTCAAATAAATGCTGAAAAGTCTATCACAATAGTCAGACATCATTTAGATACAACAGCATTTCATTTAACAAAAAAAAGCTGGATAGGTCTATTTTAACAATTATGAATATATATGATGTAGTAAAACCAGACAGCAATACAATCATGGTTTTAAGAATTTAAAACAACTGTTTAACAACTGTATTTACATATGGTATACAATACATGTATTGTGAATTTTCATGGACATATTGGCAAAGCAAAAATATTAGCAACAGTCATAAAAATCATGTATTACTATATATTTCACATATATCAGTAAAGCAAAAGAATGCTTTATTATATTAGTACTTTTAACAATATAAAATAACTTTCTGGGATTTATTGTACTTTTTCCTTACTATAATTAACAACAGATATGATTTTAAACTCATAAATATGAGCCTTGTGGCCTGTTAATAGATTTCGTAGATGAAATTATTAACATTAACACTTCTGCCCAAATCAAAGATGGCAGACGGCATTTTCCCATATGGGGAACTCTTGCCCTTATCAAAGATGGCGGACGGAACTTTCAAACATAACCAGGTGACATTGAAAACCAAAAAATAATAAAGGGTGCAAGTGAATAAAGTATAAAAAGATAAACTTTATTCGAACATTAAAACTTGGACATTGAAAACCACATGATTTGATGACATCATTTGTAACAACCAATAGGATCATCATTCACCCTATATCTTTCTTGGGAGAGGAGACGCACACCATCCACTACCTTGAAAAAGCCATACGCTTACGGCGAAATGTACGTCGGTACTTTGGAATCTTTATTGCCACCACTCCTCTAAAACAATTTGTTTACCAGGACAGGTATCGAGGGTTTGACATTTATTGGATTGGGGTTAAGCTTAAGCCATTTGGCAGGCTATTTCACCACAAGTCCATTACAAATTTATTATACCGCTCCCACTAATAACAGAAAGTGGAACAGATACCCGAGTAACTATTAATGTAAGAGTATTATATAAGTGGCTTTTTAACATTTTATATGTATTTTAATAAAAATATATTTTACTGGAGCAGCGGTCTGCGTTTGGAGTTATACTGGAAGCCTGGCAGTATAAAACCAGGTGTGCGTCTGAACCCAGATCCTGGTTGGCTCTTCTAAGTGTGAGTAGGCCCCTGGAGGGACCACTAGTTTGAATAATATCTTTGTTATCAAACACATTGCACTATATTGTTTCTATTTTTATTTTGGAGGTTTGAAGGAAATCCTAATTTACCAAGAGGAAGGAGAAACCACACGGATCACACATATCCTTAGATTTCATTTTATAGTTTTTCTTTGAAACCGATACTTGCAACTCGTGGTCGCGTGGGCACTCTCTCGAGAGTTGCGCACTTGTTGAATACTAGAATTTTTGTTTTTTGTTCATTTGTCGATCCTTCGGGATAAAGTTTCTTGGACCTTGAACAGTTCGAGAGTGCAGGAGGAGAAACCACACGGATCACACATATCCTTAAATTGGAATATATAATTTTCCTTTAATATTTTGTAATTTGAATCACTTTTTATTTTTATTCTGTTATACACCAAGTGAATTTTGTGTACTTTTTGTATCACCTATAAAACGAAATCTACAGTCCTGAGCTCAAGGAAAAACAAACAAAACACATCCATCCGGATCAAAAATAAAATGAAAGTCAGCACTCATTGGGTGAACGCCCAAGGTGAATGAGAACGACAACAGGACCAGCTGAATAGAGGTCCCATTCACCCAAGCTCAGAAAAGTAACCAAAAAACATATAAAAAATAAAATGAAGATGATAAGAAGATTGCTTCATCCCCTAATGTCATATCCATTTTGCCATCCAACTTCTAAGGCCTCGGATCCCTCTGTCCAACATAACAAAACATGTCTTAAAAGGACGAGTCAGCCTATAACGAAGGCAAAGTCATCCCTCGCCAAATCTGCTGGAGACCTCGGCTCTGAGATTGGGGCCCCTGAAGCCTCAGGGGCCAACATTTCCCCCGGAAGGCTGAACTTAATCAGGTGATCCCACGCTCGATGGAACTAGGTTAACGGAGCACGGACAGTATCGGAGATATACTTCACTTGGGAGATCTAAATGAGACAGTGCCATAGAAATGGCCATGCAGAACCATGCCGTAACCTCTGGCGGAAAAAGGCCACTCTTCGGAGAAGGAGTGAAGGCCATAGGATCACCTGCGTGCGTAGCCAGGAAAGGGTCTTGGGCATGCACCTCACGGGTCATAAAAACCTTGGAGGAAGATGGCTCAATGCACTCTAAGCTACCAGGCTCAGGAGAAGAGAGTACTCTAGAACGGCACCGGGAACATAACTGATGGGCATTAATTACCCGGGCCATTTCATATTCATCACAAGACACATCCTCTGTATCAGAGGCAACCGTGTCGCGCATCAGAATCCTCTATAATCTTGGGATTACAAAAAGATAAAACTAACTGGCACCCCTTGACACCCCCAATGTCTGGGCCATTTACCACCTCCTGTGAACCAGAAAACCCATGATCTAGACTCTCTCTGTTGCACACAGTCAGCATACGGAAGTGAAAAACAACGTAACCGCACCCGTCACAAGATGCATCGTGCCAGTCACAAAAAGGCTCATAATCTGAAAAGATTGCGCCATTAAAAGAAGGCCGTTATGTTCCGTAAAGGCCATGAGCCTGCGTAAAGCTACACATTTGCAGATAGAACCATATAACAAACATGATTAAAAGTCCCCCCCTGTTCAATAACCCCCCTCATGAGATATTAACCCATGATTCCTTATTAAGATAAAAGGAGTCCCACTGGGACCCTACCTTGTTTCGTTAACATTACATTCACATATTGAAATAAAATGAAATGATCTTACCAGAATCAACGTCGTTGAAGAGGAACACGGCCCTTCAAGTGTGATATATAGTAGCCTCACTTCTGACATGGGCTTGAGAGAAGAAAGGTAGGCAGCAAAACTCGTCAACGCTGATTACCAAAGGAGCTGTTAATATGAGTCGGGATGGGTTCGCAGGAAAACTCTCCCTGCATCTCCGGACTCTAACTTTTATCCATGCTCTCACTGAGAGGCTGACAGGATTACTTAAAATTCCAGTCGCATTGCGAAGAGTACTACCCTCCATAAGAGACTATATTGAACTTCTGTACACTTCTCTGCCAACCTCCTGTGACGAGAGGCAAAGAATGACTGGGGGATGAGGGAAGTGGGGGATGTATTTAAGCCTTTGGCTGGGGTGTCTTTGCCTCCTCCTGGTGGCCAGGTTTTGAATTCCCAAAAGCAATGAATGCAGCTGTGGACTCTTCCCTTTTAAGAAGAAAATGTACTGTACTTCATATAATTACGAAACTCCAGTTTATCTGGAATGAATGGAACATGCATCATTCTCAGAACTATATTACAGCTAAAGAAAAATATAAATGTATATTGAATTGTATGTTGTTTTATTTTCCTTAATAGAAAAACGGTAATCCTGGAGTATATAAATAAAACGTCTTTATTGCAAAAAAAGTTTAAAATCGAAAGGCATACACAAGAAAAGAGCACAGCAGGTGTGGCACTGTCTGGCTTACGCGTTTCGGCTTAGAGCCGTAGTCATAGCCTGTAGTGCTATGTGACAAACCCATTAAATACAGGTAGCCCTCAGTTTACGCCGGGGTTAGGTTCCAGAAGGAATGGTTGTAAATCGAAACCGTTGTAAATTGAAACCCAGTTTATAATGTAAGTCAATGGGAAGTGATAGGTTCCGGCCCCTCTCAAAATTGTCATAAGTAACACCTAATACATTATTTTTAAAGCTTTGAAATGAAGACTTTAAATGCTAAACAGCATTATAAACCTAATAAAATAATCACACAACACAGAATATATCATTAAACTAAGTTAAATGACAAAAACATTTGCTAAACATCATTATAAACCTAATAAAATAATCACACAACACAGACTTTACTTGCATTTTTCTTCAAACAAATCTTTCTATGCATTCCAATCTGGACTGATTTATAGACAGGAAGATCTTGTTCCTATGAAAGCTGCTCGATAGCTCAGGTCTAGTTATACTGATTAATTTTAGCTTGCTTGACTTGCATATCTTTGCTGCAACACAAGCGGACAACTCCACCTACTGGCTATTTTAATCAATGCACTGCTTCTCAATGCTTTTCAATAGCAGTCACATGACTGAAAAAAAAGGTTGTTATTCTGAAACGGTGCAAATTGAACCGTTGTAAACCGAGGGCCACCTGTACACATATCTTAAATCTAATTGGTTAAAAGAAATTGAAACACACCTGTTGCTTACCTAATCTATACAATCTGTGAAACCTCCATAGAAAATAAAGTGCTACTTGAAGCATACTATTCTTATGACATACAGCATTACAGGGGAATACAAAGTGCAAGAGAAAAGAAAATTAAATAAATAAATGCATAGTTGAAGTAAATGCACATGATGTTATACAGTAAATACACATAGTGACCAACTGTTAGATCAATAAGATGACTTCAACACTGAGCTGCATGCGGGGTCTAAAGTACTCAAACTAACTCATAAGCATATTATGTGGGAATACGCTTAGATAATGGGAAAGAGACTGTAAGCGTTCTCTGATGGAATGATGATAGGCATGGAAACTAATTATTAAACATAGTATGTAAAATTCTCACATTAGAATAGCATACGAAAAATAGAAATACAAATGCCAGTCTAGAATACAAGCACCTAAAGAGTGGATTTACCATAAATTCATGATGTCATACTTAGAGTTGAGGCCATTAGGGATATGAGTGCCCATGGTGAAAATCCAATATGCCTCCCTCAGCTCCAGTATGCGATCAATTGAACCACCTCTTTTAGGTCTGTAAACCCTCTCAATAGCACTCCAGGAAAAGGAAGAAAGATTACCTCCATGATATACCCCAAAATGCTGTACTACAGGAGTACTGGATTTGGCTGTGGTGAATGAGGAAAGATGTTCCCTAATTCTAGTATTTACATCTCTGGAAGTAAGACCTATATATTGAATTCTGCATGATGAGCAGTTTAGTACATATATGACATTGGTACAGGTGCCGTTAAGAAGAGTTTTGATATTGAATGTTTTTCCTGTGACATAACTTGTAAAAGTATTCCCTGTGCATGCAAAGTCACAGGGTTTGCACTTCTTATGGCCACATTTGTGCATACCCTGATGTCTGATCCAAGCACAGGCATCTTTAGTGTTAGTGGGCAGCACAGTAGGGGACAGCAGAGATCCCAAAGTGGGACCTTTCCTATATGCACACCTCACCCCACTTTTAACTGTTTCAATTAGTTTGTCGTCAGCCTGTAGGATTTTGAAATGTTTATAATGGAGCAGATGTCATTGTATTGCCCACTGTGTGTAGTAACAAAGGTGACTCCATTGAAAGACTTAGAATCAGTGTCCTGTCTGTCCTGAGATAGGTTTCCTGTAGGAAACTGTTTTGACTTTGCCATTGGGGAGCCCTATAAGGGTAAGATCTAAAAAATTGACGGTCTTGTCATTAGATTCAAATGTAAATCTAAGGTTCATTTTGTTTGCATTAAGATATGTGCAAAATTCCTCTGCTTGTTTTTGAGTTCCTGTCCATATGAAGATCAGATCGTCTATGTATCTCTTGTATATAGATACATAGGCACGAAAAGGGTTGCTATCTCCAAAGATGTGGAAAAACTCCCAGAATCCTAGGAAAAGGTTCGCATACAAGGGGGCAAATTTCTCCCCCATCGCTGTTCCACATCTTTGGAGATAGTACACCCCCTCAAACACAAAATAGTTGTGTGTAAGGAGGAACCCCACTACCCTAACAATAAAACAATTGAAATCTTCAGTGTAATCAGCAAAGTTCTCAAGAAAAAAGCATAATGCATTGAGGCCTTTATCGTGTGGTATACACGAGTAAAGTGAGACAGCATCCACAGTCAACCATCTGGAATGTGATGTCCAAACAACATCTTCCATTAATTGTAACACATGTTTTGTGTCCCGCAAATACGAGGGCAGGGAAGTTACGATCGGCTGTAGGATGCTGTCCACCCACTCAGATAAGTTGCACAAAAGGGAATCAACCCCACTTACAATTGGGCGACCCTTTACTTCAGAGAGGGACTTATGGACCTTGGGAAAATGAGGAAAAGCGGGGATTTTAGGAAAATCAGGAACCAGGTATGCAAAAGTAGTTGAATCGATAAAATCTGATTCCACTCCCTCATCCAAAAGATCCACAAGATCCCTCCTGAAGACAGAAGTGGGGTCACATTTAAGGATAGAATATTCTTCCTCATTGCTAAGTTGTCTCAATGCCTCAGCAACATAGGCTTCACGGTCAAGTACAACAGTCATGCCGCCTTTATCGGCTTTTCTTATGGTAATGCTGGAGTTATCTTTTAACTCCTTAACTGCTGTTCTTTCCCTGAAACTTAGGTTGTTCTTAGGACGTTTATTGGTCTGTTTTAAGGCAATAAGGTCATGCTCCACCCTATTGTAGAAAGTTTCTACAATATTACCCCTTACCTGTATGGGGTAAAAGGTGGATTTACTCCTCTTAGAGGGACCTCTATTTTGGGTACCTTGTGTGTTATAATTAGACTCTGACTGTAATTGTTGAAGAGAGACCACATCACAGGTTTGTGAAAAAGAAAGAGACTCAGTGTTAACTGAAGCCCCCTGCTGTTCAGTATTTGCAACCTCTGCAGTATTGGCAAAAAAATGTCCTCAAAGTAATATTTCTAATTAATTTATTTAAATCCAATAAGGTTTTAAAAACATCAAAATCATTAGTGGGTGAAAAGTTGAGGCCCAAACTAAGTACTTTTAATTGATCAATAGTAAGAGATGTAGATGAGAGATTTATCACATTATTGTATGTGGCATTTATTTGTACTTTGAAATTGGTTTGGCTTGTCTCAACTGATATCTCTGCTGTCCCTGTGAGTTATTGTGAGCTTGTGTCTTGGGGTTGGTCCCCCCCCCTCTTTGTGTGTGATCTGGTCCTGGGGAAAAACCTGTTCCATAAGGCCTATATTTCCTGATTGTGCAGCAGTGTAGTGTAAGCCAGGCGGGGGTACAGATACTGGGTACATGGAATAATTAGAACCATGTTTTGGAATAGGTGCTTGTGATATCTCAACTGAATGTAAGGGAGAAGTGATGTCAGTCCTATTTACCATTTGTAAATTGCTCTGTGTCTCTCCTACAAATGGAGGTTTGTTAGTGGTATTTGCACTATCAATCAGACCATGTGTTTGAATGTTTGATGCTTCATCACTACCGTCTGTATTTTACTCAGTATCACTACCTGTGAAGGTTACATTTCTGGTGTTATTAGTTTGTCTTTGTTTGTTCCTATTACCCCTACTTCTCCTCCCAAACCTAGGCTGATTTTGTCTAAGTGTGGCCCTTTGTTTTTTACTCAATACGTATACTGTGTTGTTAAGATAATCGTTTTTATCTCTAAGAAATTTGGTGTGTTTTCTCTCCATGATTGTGGATCTGCTAGTGGCTAAAATGCCTCTGAGAATATTGTCAAATTTAGCAAAATCAGGAACTGTACTGCGTAAGTTTAGTTCTGCCTGTAACTCAGCAATTTCTAATTTGACTTTTTCAAGTTGCTTAACTTTATACTGTAACATAAGAAGCATTAAATTCAGTGAACAATTAGATAAAACTTGGTTCCATTCTTCTACAAAATCTTTATCGTTGCAATCCACATCAAAAGTGGGAAATTTGAAGATTCGTAAACCTCTTGGGATCATTTTTAATGAACGATATTTCTCAATAGTCCAAATGTCCCACTGAATTTTAGACTCTTTAATTAGCAGATTCTCCATTATGTCAAAAAGTGAACTGAGTGTCTTATCCTCAGAGAAAATCACTTCACTGTTTACTGTCCCTTCTTGTGTCGCTGTATAGGGCATCAAAGAATAAAATAATTGACTAGGAGGTTGTATGGAAGTGTGAGCCATTTCGTCCATATTGCTGTGGGGAGCCCAAAGCTTATGTTGTGTGTGTGTGGATAGCGCAATTACTGAGTGTTGGTACTGCCAGTAAAGTACCCAAAGTAATCAAGCATACAGAGAGGAAAACTCAGTAGCGCAAAATAGTATGTAGTTAATGACCACTGGTTACCAGCTAAAGGTATTGTAAGTTGCAAACGTTTTACCAGCCTTCAAATCAGAGCAGTATGTCGGTTTCGGATTGCCAAAAGAGCAAGTACCGGAGTAAGTCCCCCCACTGCTGCCCAAGCCTGCTATCTTGTTACCGGAATTTACTGGATTATGCGATGCACGGGTACCTTATACCACCTCCAAGTGCTCGTCTCTCCACCGGCTCAGCTGCTTGGCATCCTAGTGGGTATAAGAATGTACAGCGTATCTTTTAATCGCCTTTCAACGGGCGCCGAATCCTATTGGCTGGTAGAGATGTCAGTCAGCTTGAACCAATCCATGTGGGAAAAAGAACTGAAAGTCCACCAATAGCTGTTAGAAAACAACACACACCTCCCCACAGCACGATCCTCCAGGAATCACTGGCAAAATAGCATAATAGAAAAACGGTAATCCTGGAGTATATGAATAAAACGTCTTTATTGCAAAAAAGTTTAAAATCGAAAGGCATACACAAGAAAAGAGCACAGCAGGTGTGGCACTGTCTGGCTTACGCATTTCAGCTTAGAGCCGTAGTCATAGCCTGTAGTGCTATGTGACACACCCATTAAATACACATATCTTAAATCTAATTGGTTAAAAGAAATTGAAACACACCTGTTGCTTACCTAATCTATACAATCTGTGAAACCTCCATAGAAAATAAAGTGCTACTTGAAGCATACTATTCTTATGACATACAGCATTACAGGGGAATACAAAGTGCAAGAGTAAAGAAAATTAAATAAATAAATGCATAGTTGAAGTAAATGCACATGATGTTATACAGTAAATACACATAGTGACCAACTGTTAGAACAATAAGATGACTTCAACACTGAGCTGCATGCGGGGTCTAAAGTACTCAAACTAACTCATAAGCATATTATGTGGGAATACGCTTAGATAATGGGAAAGAGACTGTAAGCGTTCTCTGATGGAATGATGATAGGCATGGAAACTAATTATTAAACATAGTATGTAAAATTCTCACATTAGAATAGCATACGAAAAATAGAAATACAAATGCCAGACAAGAATACAAGCACTACTACTACTAATACTAGATTTAAAGTGCACTGAGTTTTTTGCCCTACAGATTGCCTTTTTAGGGTATTTTCTTTGCTGTAACCTGGATTTAAGGTCCCTAGCTAACATCCTAAAATCACTATCGTCTGAGCAGTTCCTTTTGAGCCTGATCATCTCACCCTTGGCAATTGCTTCTGGGACATGTTTTGGATGACAGCTTGTACCAAACAGCACTGAGTTCCCTGAGATAGGTTTCCTGTAGGAAACTGTTTTGACATTGCCATTGGGGAGCCCTATAAGGGTAAGATCTAATAAATTGATGGTCTTGCCATTAGATTCAAATGTAAATCTAAGGTTCATTTCGTTTGCATTAAGATATGTGCAAAATTCCTCTGCTTGTTTTTGAGTTCCTGTCCATATGAAGATCAGATTGTCTATGTATCTCTTGTATATAGATACATAGGCACGAAAAGGGTTGCTATCTCCAAAGATGTGGAAAAACTCCCAGAATCCTAGGAAAAGGTTCGCATACGAGGGGGCAAATTTCACCCCCATCGCTGTTAAACATCTTCGGAGATAGTACACCCCCTCAAACACAAAATAGTTGTGTGTAAGGAGGAACCCCACTACCCTAACAATAAAACAATTGAAATCTTCAGTGTAATCAGCAAAGTTCTCAAGAAAAAAGCATAATGCTTTTTGGCCTTTATCGTGTGGTGGGTGGACAGCATCCTACAGCCGATCGTAACTTCCCTTCCCTCGTATTTGCGGGACACAAAACATGTGTTACAATTAATGGAAGATGTTGTTTGGACATCACATTCCAGATGGTTGACTGTGGATGCTGTCTCACTTTACTCGTGTATACCACACGATAAAGGCCTCAACGCATTATGCTTTTTTCTTGAGAACTTTGCTGATTACACTGAAGATTTCAATTGATTTATTGTTAGGGTAGTGGGGTTCCTCCTTACACACAACTATTATGTGTTTGAGGGGGTGTACTATCTCCAAAGATGTGGAACAGCGATGGGGGCGAAATTTCCCCCCCGTATGCGAACCTTTTCCTAGGATTCTTGAAGTTTTTCCACATCTTTGGAGATAGCGACCCTTTTCGTGCCTATGTATCTATATACAAGAGATACATAGACGATCTGATCTTCATATGGACAGGAACTCAAAAACAAGCAGAGGAATTTTGCACATATCTTAATGCAAACGAAATGAACCTTAGATTTACATTTGAATCTAATGACAAGACCGTCAATTTTTTAGATCTTACCCTTATAGGGCTCCCCAATGGCAAAGTCAAAACAGTTTCCTACAGGAAACCTATCTCAGGGAACTCAGTGCTGTTTGGTGCAAGCTGTCATCCAAAACATGTCCTAGAAGCGATTGCCAAGGGGGAGATGATCAGGCTCAAAAGGAACTGCTCAGACGATAGTGATTTTAGGATGTTAGCTAGGGACCTTAAATCCAGGTTACAGCAAAGAAAATACCCTAAAAAGGCAATCTGTAGGGCAAAAAACTCAGTGCACTTTAAATCTAGGGCTAGTCTCCTTGCTGACAGACAGGACACTGATTCTAAGTCTTTCAATGGAGTCACCTTTGTTACTACACACAGTGGGCAATACAATGACATCTGCTCCATTATACGTAAACATTTCAAAATCCTACAGGCTGACGACAAACTAATTGAAACAGTTAAAAGTGGGGTGAGGTGTGCATATAGGAAAGGTCCCACTTTGGGATCTCTGCTGTCCCCTACTGTGCTGCCCACTAACACTAAAGATGCCTGTGCTTGGATCAGACATCAGGGTATGCACAAATGTGGCCATAAGAAGTGCAAACCCTGTGACTTTGCATGCACAGGGAATACTTTTACAAGTTATGTCACAGGAAAAACATTCAATATCAAAACTCTTCTTAACTGCACCTGTACCAATGTCATATATGTACTAAACTGCTCATCATGCAGAATTCAATATATAGGTCTTACTTCCAGAGATGTAAATACTAGAATTAGGGAACATCTTTCCTCATTCACCACAGCCAAATCCAGTACTCCTGTAGTACAGCATTTTGGGGTATATCATGGAGGTAATCTTTCTTCCTTTTCCTGGAGTGCTATTGAGAGGGTTTACAGACCTAAAATAGGTGGTTCAATTGATCGCATACTGGAGCTGAGGGAGGCATATTGGATTTTCACCATGGGCACTCGTATCCCTAATGGCCTCAACTCTAAGTATGACATCATGAATTTATGGTAAACCCACTCTTTAGGTGCTTGTATTCTAGACTGGCATTTGTATTTCTATTTTTCGTATGCTATTCTAATGTGAGAATTTTACATACTATGTTTAATAATTAGTTTCCATGCCTATCATCATTCCATCAGAGAACGCTTACAGTCTCTTTCCCATTATCTAAGTGTATTCCCACATAATATGCTTATGAGTTAGTTTGAGTACCCCGCATGCAGCTCAGTGTTGAAGTCATCTTATTGTTCTAACAGTTGGTCACTATGTGTATTTACTGTATAACATAATTTGCATTTATTCAACTATGCATTTATTTATTTAATTTTCTTTTCTCTTGCACTTTGTATTCCCCTGTAATGCTGTATGTCATAAGAATAGTATGCTTCAAGTAGCACTTTATTTTCTATGGAGGTTTCACAGATTGTATAGATTAGGTAAGCAACAGGTGTGTTTCAATTTCTTTTAACCAATTAGATTTAAGATATGTGTATTTAATGGGTGTGTCACATAGCACTACAGGCTCTAAGCCGAAACGCGTAAGCCAGACAGTGCCACACCTGCTGTGCTCTTTTCTTGTGTATGCCTTTCGATTTTAAACTTTTTTGCAATAAAGACTTTTTATCTATATACTCCAGGATTACCGTTTTTCTATTATGCTATTTTGCCAGTGATTCCTGGATGATCGTGCTGTGGGGAGGTGTGTGTTGTTTTCTAACAGCTATTGGTGGACTTTCAGTTCTTTTTCCCACATGGATTGGTTCAAGCTGACTGACATCTCTACCAGCCAATAGGATTCGGCGCCCGTTGAAAGGCAATTAACAGATACGCTGTACATTCCTATACCCACGAGGACGCCAAGCAGCTGAGCCGGTGGAGAGACGAGCACTTGGAGGTGGTATAAGGTACCCGTGCATCGCATAATCCAGTAAATTCCGGTAAGAAGATAGCAGGCTTGGGCAGCAGTGGGGGGACTTACTCCGGTACTTGCTCTTTTGGCAATCCGAAACCGACATACTGCTCTGATTTGAAGGCTGGTAAAACATTTGCAACTTACAATACCTTTAGCTGGTTACCAGTGGTCATTAACTACATACTATTTTGCGCTACTGAGTTTTCCTCTCTGTATGTTTTATTTTCCTTATCTAAAAATATTAATGAAATGTTAAAAGTGATGTCCCTATAAATCCATACAATATATAAATAAATATATACTGTACATATCTATCTATCTATCTATCTATCTATCTATATATATATATATATATATACTGTATATATATATATATATATATATATATATATATATATATATATATATATACAGTATATATACATATATGTACATAGATACATACATTCACATATTTAGACATACACAGAAACACACACACACACACACATATATATATATATATATATATACATACATACATACATACATTCGTAAATATAAATATATATACATAGATATATATATATATATACAATATGTATATGAATAACTTCATTAGATAGTTTATATATGAGTGTAACACCTTATTCAATGTATTATGTTGTGTTTGGTACACATTTATTTTTAGTTTGAACCCTTTACAAGAGGTCTTCACTTGCGCTAACCTGACAAGTACAAATTTATATTGCACTCAGAGGTGCATGTTTACTTTCAGTTTGCAATACATGCGCAAGTTAGCAAAGTTGCAATGTTGCAATATCGCACCCGCACTAACTTGTAATTTGTAACTATGTAATCTAGACAATGTTCTAGAGAATTGGATTAAAATAAATGGATTATTATGGTATGCATTAACATTTGCAATCGGCTTTAATGACCAAAGGAAAAAACAGCAAAGAACAGTAAGAAAATAAAAAAAGAACTTAAGAAATGTTAAGTCAATGTAGATTTTTTCTTTTCTTATTTCAAGTTTCATCTTGATAAGGCACTTATTTTACTTCGTGCTTCATTAACCAGCCACATAATATCACCATATGAACTTTACTGTTGATTGCGGAACAGATATTATCTTGATTTGAATTATTTTTTCTTATTGTTGATTGCAGTATGCGAGTGCTTTCATTAGATGCAATTGATTTAGTAAATAGCATTGTATATTTGGAAGTCCATCATGTGATACTCTAAGATTGCTTCAAATCAAATACTTTATGGTGTTGGTAATAAACTATGTGTTTATTAAAATGTTACTTCTTTGTGATATTTGGTTATATTACCCAGTAATAATACTTTAAATCCAAATTGTTTGATGTATTGAAATGATAATTGAAATCTGTATTAAAGGTAATCTGTTTTGTAATAAACTTTATTAGTAAACTAGTAAAAATGTTTATAGCATGCTTCTGTAAAGATATTACATTAGAATATTTGTTTTCTTTATTCTATTGAGATCTGCTCAAAACATCCACAATTGCTTTTCGTTTTGAGTGCTATATTTTCTCACTCTTAAAGGGAGATTGAATTCTAAAATATTGTATCAGGCATATAAAAGAACACCATTTATTATATATTATATTTTTGTGGAAAAAAATATTGAGAGAAAGCTGTTTAAAGAGTCAAAATTAAACTTTCATTATTCAGATAAGACATGTAATTTTAAACAATTTTCCAATTTACTAATTTAATATAATCATCACATTTTCTTTATTCTCTTGGTATTCTTAGTTGAAAGCTAAACCAAGGTAGGCTCATATGCTAATTTCTAAGCCCTTGAAGGCCACCTCTTATCTGAATGCATTGAAAGTTTTTCACAGCTAGATGACATTAGTTAATGTGTTTCATATAGATAACATTGTGCTAACACCCTTGGAGTTACCTAGGAGTCAGCACTGATTGGCTAAAATGCAAGTCTGTCAAAAGAACTGAAATAAGGGAGAAGCCTGCATAAGCTAAGGTAATCACAGAGGTAAAAAGTATATTAATATAACTGTGTTGGTTATGCAAAACTGTGAAATGGGTAATAAAGGGATTATCTATCTTTTTAAACAATAACAATTCTGGAAGTAGTCTGTCCCTTTAAGTTAAAGGGACAGTCTACTTGAAAATGTTTATTATTTAAAAAGATAGATAATCCCTTTATTACCCATTCCCCAGTTTTGCATAACCAACATTGTTATATTATACACTTTTTACATCTGTGATTACCTTGCATCGAAGCCTCTGCAGACTGCCCCCTTATCTCAGTTATTTAAACAGACTTGCATTTTAGCCTGCCAGTGCTGACTCATAAATGACTCCATGGGAGTGAGCACAATGTTATCTATATAGCACACATGAGCTAGCACTGTCTAGCAGTGAAAAGCTTTCAAAATATACTGAGATAAGAGGTAGCCTTCAAGGACTTAGAAATTAGCATATGAGCCTACCTAGGTTTAACTTTCTACAAAGAATACCAAAAGAACAAATCAAATTTGATGATAAAAGTATTTTAGAATGTTGTTTAAAATTGCATACCCTATCTGAATCATGAAAGTTTAATTTTGACTTGACTGTCCCATTAATTGTGAAACAACTCATTGCTAGCGACAAACTGCTGCCTCGCTAATAAGGACAACTCACACATTTCATGGGCGGACTGTGACATGCCCCACTAACATAAAACAAATAGTACTTTATTTTTCAGGCAAAAATGAATGTTTTGAAGGCCCAAAAAAAACAACTGCAATCCATTTTAAAATATTATGTTTTAGATGCTACTAAACAAAAATGACTTTGATAACCTTTAACTGAATATAACCACACATGCTTTTGAAGAAAACTCCGCTAGTAAAACAGCTAGCATGAAAGACTACTGAGAGGTATACAGTGACTTAGATTCAATAAAATACATTCCTGAAGCTAATATCTCACTGAAAACCCACAACAACAATGGAACTTTAAAACTGCGGAATTCATAAAAAATGTGTACTTGCACCTTGTCACAGCTGTGCATTGTGGGATCAGCTCCACTGATCAGTAGAGCAGCATCTATTTCATAACTATTCACTTGCTACACAGATTAAGTTCCACTATAAAGACACTGGCAAAAAAGCCTTTAAAACACTATTAAATAGATTACATCACAAAAAAGTCCATCTACAAAATAAATGGATTTGAAACACAAACATTTATCTTTTATGATTCAGATAGAACATACATTTTTAAACAACTTTTCAATATACTTTTATTATAAATGTTGCTTCATTCTCTTAGTATTCTTTATTGAAGGACCAGCAATGCACTACTGTGAGCTAGGTGAACACATCGGTAAGCCAATGGCAAGAGGCATATATGTGCAGCCACCTATCAGCTACTGAGTCTACCTAGGTATGCTTTTAACAAAGGATACTAAGAGAACTAGGTAAATTGGTTAAAAGAAGTAAATTGGAAAGTTTCTTAAAATGATATACTCTGATTCATTAAAAAAAAATTGGGTTTCATGCCCCTTTAAAATTAAAACAAAAACAAGGTAACCTTGTAAGATTTTAATGAGTATATAAATGGTGTCCATATTGTTACAGAGAAGGTTAGTGTGTGCTTATGACTATTTTTAACATCAGGCATGATATAATGCTGACCTAGTCAGTAAGCAAGCATATAACATATATGGATATGGGAGTGACAAGTATTGCAAAGGGCTTCAAATAACTCACAATACTTAGTTTGGAACATGGCCAAAAGTGTATTATCAGCAGTTTTAAAGGGTATACGATTCAGGGAGAAATAATGGTAGACAGAGTTCATCTTTGAAAGGGAAACACCAACGATACAAGCTGTAACCAGGACTCCCACAAGAAACAAACGGGGTAATATTCATTTATGTATTATTTCTCTGTTAAATTGTTTTTATGTGTTTAACCTTGTAAACAATAACATGTAATTTTGTTATTTATCTGTTCTTTAATAAATGTGTGATGGTTTAAATAGTTGAAGGTAGTATGGTTGTCTGTTTCTGGAGGGTTTAAATAGATATACAGTACGGTATATGAAATTCGTTTGCACAGGGCCCATTATTGATATATGTATATATTAATTTTGCAACGTGAACAGCTTTTAACATTAGATCCTTTGGTTATTTAAGAGTAATTTCTTATATTTTGGCAGTAGCAGGTAGGAGAATTGTTAAGATTCATGTTCACAACAGATAGCTTTATTTTTAGTTTTGTTAAAGAGAGATAGATTACTTGTGCTGAAGAATTAGCTAGCATGTTTAGATGAGTAGTTGTTTGTAACATTCACAAGGTTAAAAGGTTATTAAGCTGTTTTTGGGAAAAATCGCTTCAGTTAAAAAGCAGAATGAAATTTTAAACTGTATTGAAGGAGTTTTTAATCCATGGTCTAATGTACAAGAGTATGTTAATAAATCTATTGACAATAAGATATTTTCCAAGTCTGAGGGAAAGAAAGCATTAATGTTTGGTGCATACAAAATAGCAGAGAATTATTCTAAAGTAACTGGAGAATTGCAGGATTTACAAGGACAGTTAACTGAGGTGAAATGTCAGAATGAATCTTTAAAGGGACACTGTAACCAAAAATTCTCTTTTGTGATTCAGATTGAGCATGAAATTTTAAGCAACTTTCTAATTTACTCCTATTTTCAATTTTTCTTTGTTCTCTTGCTATCATTATTTGAAAAAGAAGGCATCTAAGCTTTTTTTTTGGTTTAAGTACTCTGGACAGCATTTTTTTATTGGTGGATGAATTTATCCACCAATCAGCAAGGACAACCCAGGTTGTTCACCAAAAATGGGCCGGCATCTAAACTTACATTCTTGCCTTTCAAATAAAGATACCAAGAGAATGAAGAAAATTTGATAATAGGAGTAAATTAGAAAGTTGCTTAAAATTTCATGCTCAATCTGAATCACGAAAGAAAAATTTTGGTTACAGTGTCCCTTTAACTCTAGCAAATACTTCAGCTGTTTCTTTTAGTCCGGAAACTAGAGAAGCTTTGTTGATAAATAGAGAATTGAGTGCAGAGAATGGGTCTTTACAACAAATGTTACTTGATGCTCATGGAGCAATACAAGTTTTAAAACAGTCAGGGCAAGTGTGTGTACCTGAGGATCATTCTAAATGTCATGAAATTATTAATGATTTACAAACAAAACTGGGTCAAAGCAATGCATTAATCGCTGCATGCAAAATACCAGTTAATTTTGTAGAGTCAGAGGGTGTTGAAGATGTGAGTGACAAAAAGAATGTGGAGAATGTAAAGATGGCACCAATTCTAGTTAAGGAACAGTTGGATGAAGAGGGAGAGATCATTTCACGTACTAAAATTAACCAGCCTTTGTCTAGCACAGAAATTGCTACATTAAGTAAGGAACTAGGACAGTTTAAATTAGGCGATGATCCCTTAGATGTTATGATTAGGTTATCACAATTTGAAAGAATTCACAAAGAATTGCAAACAAATGATATATTTGATATAATTATAACAAGTATGGATGATGCATTAAAAGCAAGCATGCCTTCAGATGTTTTTCTTAGACCAAGAGTTAAACAACAGTTAGTGCATGAGTTACTAAAAACATTAGGAATTGATGAAATGGATGCTCATTCATCATATGGAAATTGCAAGCAAAGAAAGAATGAATCAGTGCAAGGATTTGCTGATAGACTGTTTGAAATTTATAAACTAACTTTGCCTGAAAATACTGAGGCAGATCATAACAATGAAATGTATAAACGTGGGTTACTAAACCGCATTAATCCAGAAATTAGAAAATTGGTTGGTTTGACTGTGTTTTCAAGTAACACTTTTAACAAAATAATTGAATGTCTAAAAAGAGCAGAGTTGTGTAATAAAACTAATAAGGGAATAAAACAGAGAATGTCTGCAGTTGGAAAGCCATTCCCAGATAACAGAGAATGTACTAAAATCATATCTAACAAGAAAAAAATTGTAAAAATGATTAAGTATTATCTTTGTAAAAAAATGGAGACATATTAATGCCCAATTTGTACAAAGACACAATACTGTTGTAGCAACATCTGCTGAACAATTTGAAACTAGATACAAATTGGAAAATCTAAAAAAGGAACTGGAAAGAATTAAATTGATTCAAATTACAAGAAAATTACCAGTTATGAAAATGGGTAAAAAGGAATAATTGCCTCCAAATCATGTCTGGAGTGAGGTTCAGACGTAATGTATATAGTTGCCCAGTTTTTAAAGGAGTCGTGAATGGGGGCTCATGATGGAATGTATTTTCAAAAAGTTTTTCAAAGTTTTTCAAAGTTCATATAAAGATGTTATAAAGCTAAAAATGATATGAATTTAATTGATAATGTTATTTTGAATTAGAACAATATTTAGTGAATTTGTCTGATGAAATGTCAATTTTGGGTTATAAAATTCTCACAAAATATGTTTTATTTTATTATGCTAATGGTAAAATATAGTTTAATACAGATGATAAACATTCTGTTATCTCTGTTTTACATTATGTTTATAGTATAAAGAAACTTGACAAGTTAAGTTTACTTGCACATAAACATGCTAAGGTTACAAATATTTTGCAGCAGTTTGCACATGCATTTGCTGAATATAAATATGATTTGGGAAATTGCAAGGGGAAGAGTTTATCACAGGAAACGTACATTTTGCTATAAAAACAATATTCATATTATTATTATTATTATATCATTAAGGAAAGTGAGCCATATGTACAGCAAATTATATATTATTTTACTTGAACAAGGAGTATTGAGAAAATGTAAATCTGTTACTAATTTTACTATTTAGTTTGTACAGAAACCTGATGGAAATTGGCATTTAACAATTGATTAAGGTAAATTACATCCAGTGACATCTGCCTAGGCATCAAAATGTCAGAGAGGTGACTACTGTTTTTTTTTTTTTTTCTTTTCCTTTATCCCTCCAAATGCAAAGTTTTATTTAAGCCTTGATATAGCAAACAGTTATTGGTTTGTACCTCTGCACCCAAAGTCATAGTACAAGTTTGTCTTCAAGTGGAAAGATCACGTTATGTTTATGTCTTCCTGTGGTCCTGAACAATTCAGCAATAATTTTCCATAAAAAGATGGCTGCTATTATATCAAGATTGTCAAGACTATTAGCACTTATGCAATATGTTGATGATTTGGTATGTACTACAGAAACAGAAAAAGAACATTTTAAATTGTTTACAGAATTGTTGAAATTATTGGCAAATGCTGGACTAAAAGTGAATATAAAGAAGTGCCAATTTTTTCAGACAACAGTGAACTTTACAGGAGTGACAATTTCATCTAAAAGAAAGACTCTAGATCAACAAAAGTGGATGTCATAAAAAGACTAAACATACCTGTGTCAAAGACTGTTTTAAGATCATTTTGGGATTGTTCCAATACCAAAGAGACTTTATTCCAAAGTTTAAAATTTTTGGCTGGACCCTTGTATGACTTGCTAAAGAAAGAAAACGTTTGAGAACTTAAAAAAGGATGCAATCAATACGATGGTGTTGCTTACACAGATCCCAGAAAAATGTTTCAATTGAAACTTGCTACTTTAAAAAAAAAAAAAAAAAAAGTCTTTATCTGCAGTGCTGTGTCAAGAGAAGTTGAGACACTGAGACCAGTGACCTATGCATCACGACCTTATAATATTCCTGTGTGAGGAACAGTTGTTGTCAGTATTCTGGATATAAGAACATTTTAAATAACATGATTTCAAAAATTGTTATTGCAAAGTTCACATTTTCCTTTGAACTTAATTGTGAAACTAGGAAACAGTATAATTTCATCTGCAAGATTTTAAAAGTGGGTGATGATGCTAATGAAAAGAAATATAGACATTATAATAAAGGAAACAACATTGTTGCCAGCATGTTTGCTATATGAAGGTGAACCACATAGTCACTTTTTTGTGTTCTTTTTTTTCTCTCAATTCAAGTTTATATATTTTGATGCAAAGTACAGATGTTTACTGTGATGGTTCTTTTTATCGTAAGGATGGTATAAGCATATACAGGTTTTTCAATAATTTTACCTGATAAAATAGATATGCATTTATGTGAGATACATTATTCTCAATATGCTAAATTGGCTAATGTTTGTTGTACATTGGAACACTAAGCAGATATGGCTATTGACATTTATGAAAATAGTGCATATTTGGTTAATACACTGACAATGCTTCCTTTGTATGTATATAATGGTTTTAAGTCATATGATGAAAGACCATTGGTACATACAAATCTGTTGAAGTATATTTCATAGTTGCTAAATAAATGTAAATTGCCATATGTAATAATTAAAGTAAAAAGCTCACACTAAAAGTGATGAACATAATGAACAAAATAACTTAGTTGATGCTTGTGCTAAAAAGGCTGCAAAACAAATAAAATTATGGGAGTTCCATGAGGAACCTGAGATTTCTGCAAAAATTAAATTAAAAAGATAAAATAAAAATAAAGCAAATTTGGTGTCATTGCAAAATTCTTATATTTCTTATGTAATATTAAAATAAAGGCATTTAGCAGGGAAACCTTTATCACTACCAATATCATGGGCAAATGACAAATTTATAAAATATGAAGAAAATGGAACTTTAATGTGCTTAAATAAGTAAAATATGTTGTTTGTATTTCCAGTTGTTGTATTCCTTAAAGGGACAGTGAACACCAGAATTGTTGTTGTTTTAAAAGATAGATCATCTCTTAATTACCAATTTTTCAGTTTTGCATAACCAACACAGTTTTAATTATACAAGTTTACCTCTGTAATTTATTTGTATCTAAGCCTCAGAAGACTGCCCCTTTATTTCAGTTCTTTTGATAGACTTGCAGTTTAGCCAATCAGAGCTGTCTCCATTGTAAATTCATGTGCATGAGTTCAATATTATCTATATGGAACACGTGAACTAATGCCCTCTAGTGGTGAAAAAATCATGCATTTAGATTACAGGTGGTCTTCAAGGTCTAAGAAATTTGCATATGAACCTCCTAGGTTTAGCTTTCAACTAAGAATATCAAGAGAGCAAAGCAAAATTGGTGATACAAGTGAATTGGAAAGTTGTTTAAAATTACATGCCCTATTTTAAACATGAAAGTTTATTTTCCCTTTAAGAATGTGTAGATTAATTTTCAAAAATGTAATTTGCTTCCTATAGGCGGACATTTTTCTGCAGATAGAACATGTGACAAAAATACAGAGAAGTTTGTAATGGTGGCCACCAATGAAAGATAATATTTTTTGTTTTTTTCCAATATGTTCTAGAAATTTGCCTTGTCTGAGTTTTATTCTTCAGTCAATATGAATCAATAATTATTAAGGTTTTTACTTTTCCCCATGACAAACCTTGGTTACAAATATAAATAGATATTATTTTGGTTTGTTGGTTTTTACCTAGAATACTAGAAGAATACATGTATAGTTTAGTGGTAATAGATGTATTCACAAAATGGATTGAGTTTTTTTTTTCCAAAAACAAATGAAGTAGTTTTTATAGTTGCATAGGTTATTTATTTGAGCTTTTCTCTAGATGGGAATGCCATTTGTAGTAGAAAGTAATAATGAGCCTGCAGTTAGTGGGAAAATATTTCAAGGAAATTAATTAATCATTGGGAATTAAGCATAAATTATATATTGCTTATAGACTGTAATCATCAGGAGCAGTAGAAAGGGGTAATAAATACTATAAACAATTATAAACTAAAATTTGTAGTATTAAACTTTCAACATGGGCAAAATGTTACCTTTATGTTCAATAACCATAAGATCTATCCTACATTCTACTACAGGTG
The DNA here is from genome assembly GCF_027579735.1 of Bombina bombina. Lineage (NCBI taxonomy): Eukaryota > Metazoa > Chordata > Amphibia > Anura > Bombinatoridae > Bombina > Bombina bombina. The sequence goes on along the minus strand of NC_069501.1, from coordinate 453,485,128 downwards.
TCACGCCATATCAAGTAATAACTTGTAGATTGAATAAAACATTTGGAAGGACTTTACTTTCAATTGCTACATCAAATGTACAAGGGGCAATAATAAAAATTTTGATAAAAACATAAATTATGCTTACCTGATAATTTTCTTTCTATTTATGAAGAAAATGAGTATCACAGCATATTGATAATGTAAATATGTTGGTAACTCAAAATATTGTAAGGAGTAAAGCTCAAATAAAAACATATTTTAACAAAATGTTAGATCTTTTGAATGTAATAGTTTTAGTAATAATAATGAGATTTTATGTCTAAAAAAAAATGTCTCTCATTTGTTCCTAAAATGAATAGTTCTTTTTGTGTTTTGGATAAAGATAATCTTATTGTTTTATTTCTTTGAAATAATGAATAAGAAAACAAAAAAAAACTATTTTAAATGGTATTATATTAAAAAATTTTAAAAATATATGAATTAACAGATACTGCATTTGATTTTTCTTAGAAAGAATCTGAAAAAAATACCAAAAAGATGACAACTTATCTTCAAGTTGGGAAAATCCATGTCCTAGTGTTGTTATGACCGATTATGGAGGGTTTTGCTGGACGAAATTCTTTTGCATTTTCAGAGGACTACATGGGTACTTTGGATTGTCTAAGACAACTTCAAGATGGAAATCGTGATTGTGGTATCAAAATCAATGTAACTGAACTAGTTTTGGAAGATGATCAACAACATCAAAATAAACATTATAATCCTGAATGTATTAACATAGCATTGGGCAAAGGATCCAGTCTAATGTTACAAAGTTATACAGAATGGGTTAAATGTGGCAAAGAAACATATATTTGTAGGTTTGTTTTTGTAAAATATAAAAGTCAAGGACAATGACATTATTTTGGGAACAAAAGAACGTTACAACATCCGACTGTACGAGTTTACTTTAAAAATGTTAATTGTTGTTAAATGTATAATTATTTTGTTTATGTTAATTTTGTATAAAGAGAATAGTTTATAGAGTAATGTGCTAAACCTTACACTATAAGGCCTAGCAAAGGGGTGGACTGTAAGATTTTAATGAGTATATAAATGGTGTCCATATTGTTACAGAGAAGGTTAGTGTGTGCTTATGACTATTTTTAACATCAGGCATGATATAATGCTGACCTAGTCAGTAAGCAAGCATATAACATATATGGATATGGGAGTGACAAGTATTGCAAAGGGTTTCAAATAACTCACAATACCTAGTTTGGAACATGGCCAAAAGTGTATTATCAGCAGTTTTAAAGGGTATAAGATTCAGGGAGAAATAATGGTAGACAGAGTTCATCTTTGGAAGGGAAACACCAACGATACAAGCTGTAACCAGGACTCCCACAAGAAACAAACGGGGTAATATTCATTTATGTATTATTTCTCTGTTAAATTGTTTTTATGTGTTTAACCTTGTAAACAATAACATGTAATTTTGTTATTTATCTGTTCTTTAATAAATGTGTGATGGTTTAAATAGTTGAAGGTAGTATGGTTGTCTGTTTCTGGAGGGTTTAAATAGATATACAGTACGGTATAGGAAATTCGTTTGCACAGGGCCCATTATTGATATATGTATATATTAATTTTGCGATGTGAACAGCTTTTAACATAAGATCCCTTGGTTATTTAAGAGTAATTTCTTACAACCTCAGCTCAATAGCAAGATGGGGCAAATGTGTGTTTATGAATTGTGTGTGTGAACAAGATTTAGGTAAAAAGCCTTGACCATGCTTCAAGCAGCCCCTTCAATGAGACCCTCATTCTCTGAGGTTTCTGAGATGCCTGTTATTCTAACCAGGAATTCTATGTTATCCTAATTAAAAAAATACATGAACATTTTACAGTTACAAGCATATACATAACTAATTTAACAATTTTGTATTCTTAAAGGGATACTAAGTCAAGATTAAACTGCCATAATTGTGATAGAGCATGCAATTTAAAAAAATAATCTTTCCAAATTACTTATGTTATCAATATGTGCACAATATGTATATATGCACACTATCTGAGGCCACAGCTCCTACTGAGCATATGCAAGAGTTCACAGTTTATATGTATTTGCATTTCTGATTGGTTCATGGCTGTCACATGATACAAAGGTGTAGGTAAAATGGTAACTAAAATTTATCATAAAAAAATTTACTTCTCCTTTGAAACATAGACTGCTCTTCAGAGTATTATTGTTCTGTATGTTTATTATGCATTTGTTGATTATGCAGTTCTACTGTATTTAATAATCCTTTAAGTGTTGTGGTTGAGAGTATTGTTTCTGGAACTTAATGCAGCTAAATATGTAAATGAAAGGAACAAACACCAATCATATACAGGAAAAGATAGGAAAAATCAAGCTTTAATGAATTGTAAACATGATTTCGCCTTAGCTAATTTGCCCCTCAGCAAAGTTCATAAATCCAGCCCAATGAGATAGAGAGCACAATTAAATACATTTGAGCAGATGTTTGAGCAGTATTAAAATATTACTTAAATAATCAACTTGTTGAAGATAGTAGAATCCCAGTGTACGCTGCTGACAGAGGCATAACTAGACCTCACTGGACAAAAGTTATGATGGGGTCTCCATTTCTACAACCCCCTTTCTGGATTTTACAATCTGAAGAATCTAAGCCAGCGGCCACATAGGTGTAAGAGGAGCTTTTTCTATGTGACTCTGAGTCATCCTTCCATCTTGGTTAGTTTGTGTAAGAGGATAAGCACTTCCTCTGCAAATATGATGGAAGGTTTTATGTACAACAACACAGTGGTGGCCATCTTGGAAACCCTTCCACATCATATGTGTAATTGGAATCCAAACAGTTTCCTTACACACAGAGTTGCCAGACAGGAATCGGTTGGAGCTTCGGGTCCACCAGGCCCCCTGTAATGACACACCACTGCTGATTGTAGGATCAGATGGGCCTAGATGTTTAGGCCAGGTCTCAAGTGAGACCTTTGAGATCCCTGTAGTAAACCCTCTGGTGTTTATAGATAGTATTACTACTTTTAATAAAAAGCATTTTAATACTGAATGTATCAAATTATCCCTGAAAGCACCTAATCTGCATGGCATGTATGCATTATTTGCTAGTAAAATAGTACTCTGAATTGAATTAAAACAACTTGCAGTCATATTCAAAATAATGGGTATAGGGAGAACCATGTGAACATGCACAAAGATGAACAAAGCTATAAACTTTTATGTGATATCCATGCAAAAATTGTTACCATCTTTTATGGTTTTCAAGCACTGTTAAACTGTCTATTGAGTTTTTTTCTTGTTGTTCTATAACCTACTCTCAGAAGTGGGAAATATGGGTTGGAATTCCATTGTTCCATTCCTTTTTTAAATAGGCAGCTAAAGTGTAAAAGGCTTGACCCATACAGACTGATATTGAGTTGGATATTTCTGAATTTAATTGATAGTACTCATTTAAATTATTATGGAGTGGTGCAAATTATAAATATTATTATTATTTTTTTTATTATTATTCAAACTCATAAAAGACAGTTTTTTCAGTGTACCTAACCATAATTGCTTCCATGTGTGTTGTCTTTATCATAAAATGAGAGATGAATGCTCTTAGTTTTATGCAACTAATCTGCATATAATATGTATTAAATCAAAAGCGGAATCACGGAAACTCGCATGTATTGTATACTTTTGTTAATAACTGAATCTACCTTAGCGTGCATTTTAAGTTATTCCTTAAAGGGACATTAAACACTAACGGCTAGATTACGAGTCTTGCGGTATGAGTGAAAAAGTAGCGTTAAGGCTCATAACGCTGCTTTTTCACTACCGCTGGTATTACGAGTCTTGCAGGCTTAGGGGCACCGCACACTTTTTTTGCCTTAACGCAAATTAAATTACGCAATTTGCGTAAAGTCTTTTTTCAATGGGACTTCCATAGCGCCGATATTACAAGCTTTTTCTGTGAGGCCAAAAAGTGAGCGGTACTACCTATCCCGCAAGATTCGTAATGCAATCTAAAGTCAGTAGCATAAAACTCATAACTAAAGTGTTAAAAAGTACACTAACACCCATAAACTACCTATTAACCCCTAAACCGAGGCCCTCCTGCATCGCAAACACTAAAATAAAATTATTAACCCCTAATCTGCTGCAATAGCCCTTAAAAGGCACTTTTGAGGGGCATTGCCCCAAAGAAATCATCTCTTTTACCTTTAAAAAAATACAAACAACCCCCCAACAGTAAAACCACCACCCACACAACCAACCCGCCAAATAAAATCCTAACTATTAACCATTTGGATGGGTATTGCCCTTAAAAGGGCATTTATCTCTTTTTCAATTGCCCAAACCCTAATCTAAAACTAAAACCCACCCAATAAACCCTTAAAAAAAACTAACACTAACCCCTGAAGATCCACTTACAGTTTTGAAGACCGGACATCCATCCTCAACGAAGCCGGGAGAAGTCCTCAGCGAAGTGGCAAGAAGTCCTCAACGAAGCCGGCAGAATTGGTCCTCCAGACGGGCAGAAGTCTTCATCCGGACACCTATCTATCTTCATCCATCCGGCGTGGAGCGGGTCCATCTTCAAGACATCCAGCGTGGAGCATCCTCTTCAATCAAAGTCTTCTTCTTGAATGAAGGTTCCTTTAAGTGATGTCATCCAAGATGGCGTCCCTTGAATTCCAATTGGCTGATAGAATCAGCCAATCGGAATTAAAGGTAAAAAAATACTATTGGCTGATGCAATCAGCCAATAGGATTGAGCTTGCATTCTATTAGCTGATTGGAACAGCCAATAGAATGCGAGCTCAATCCTATTGGCTGATTGGATCAGCCAATAGGATTTAAGCTCAATCCTATTTGCTGATTGCATCAGCCAATAGGATTTTTTCACCTTTAATTCCGATTGGCTGATATAATTCTATCAGCCAATCAGAATTCAAGGGACGCCATCTTGGATGAGGTCATTAAAAGGAACCTTCATTCATCATTAGCTGTCAACAGAAGAGGATGCTCCGCACCGGATGTCTTGAAGATGGAGCCGCTCAGCGTCGGAAGGATGAAGATAGAAGATGCCGTCTGGATGAAGACTTCTGCCCATCTGGAGTACCACTTCTCCCGGGTTGGATGAAGACTTCTCCCGTTTTCATTGAGGACTTCTTGCCATTTGAATGAAGATGTCTCCCGGCTTCGTTGAGGATGGATGTCCGGTCTTCAAAACTGTAAGTGGATCTTCGGGGGTTAGTGATAGTTTTTTTTAAGGGTTTATAGGGTGGGTTTTATTTTTAGATTAGGGCTTTTGGGATGAAAAAGAGCTAAATGCCCTTTTAAGGGCAATGCCCATCCAAATGCACTTTTCAGGGCAATGGGGAGCTTAGTTTTTTTTAGTTAGGTTGTTATTTGGGGGGTTGGTTGTGTGGGTGGTGGGTTTTACTGTTGGGGGTTTGTTTGTATTTTATTTTACAGGTAAAAGAGCTGATTTCTTTGGGGCAATGCCTCGCAAAAGGCCCTATTGGCAGTTTAGTTTAGGCTAGGGTTTTTTTTTTTATTTTGGGGGGGCTTTTTTATTTTGATAGGGCTATTAGATTAGGTGTAATTAGTTTAAATATCTGATAATTTCTTTTTTTCTTTTGTGTAATTTAGTGTTTCTTTTTTTTTTGTAATTTAGGTAATTGTATTTAATTTAGGTAATTTATTTAATTGTAGTGTAAGGTTAGGTGTTAGTGTAACACAGGTTAGGTTTTATTTTACAGGTAAATGTGTCTTTATTTTAGGTAGGTAGTTAGTAAATAGTTAATAGCTATTTAGTAACTATTCTACCTAGTTAAAATAAATACAAACTTGCCTGTAAAATAAAAATAAATCCTAAAATAGCTGCAATGTAACTATTAGTTATAGTGTAGCTATCTTAGGGTTTATTTTACAGGTAAGTATTTCGTTTAAATAGGAATTATTTAGTTAATGATAGTAAGTTTTATTTAGATTTATTTTAATTATATTTAAGTTAGGGGGTGTTAGGGTTAGGGTTAGACTTAGGGGTTAATAAATTTAGTATAGTGGCGACGACGTTGGGGGCGGCAGATTAGGGGTTAATAAATGTAGGTAAGTGGTGGCGATGTTAGGGGCCACAGATTAGGGGTTACTAATATTTAACTAGTGTTTGTGATGTGGGAGTACGGCAGTTTAGGGATTAATATGTTTATTTTAGTGGTGGCGACGTTGGGGGGCGGCAGATTAGGGGTTAATAAGTGTAGGTAGGTTGCGGCAACATTGGGGCGGGAGATTAGGGGTTATTAACATTATGTAGGTGATTGCGATGTTGGGGGCAGCAGATTAGGGGTTCATAAGTATAATGTAGGTGTCGGTGATGTCGGGTGCGGCAGATTAGGGATTAATAAATGTAGGTAGGTGGTGGCGATGTTAGGGGCCACAGATTAGGGGTTAATAATATTTAACTAGTGTTTGCGATGCGGGAGTATGGCAGTTTAGGGGTTAATATGTTTATTTTAGTGGTGGCGACGTTGGGGGGTGGCAGATTAAGGGTTAATAAGTGTAGGTAGGTGTCGGTGATGTCGGGTGCGGCAGATTAGGGATTCATAAATGTAGGTAGGTGGTGGCGATGTTAGGGGCCACAGATTAGGGGTTAATAATATTTAACTAGTGTTTCCGATGCAGGAGTACGGCAGTTTAGGGGTTAATATGTTTATTATAGTGGTGGCTACATTGGGGGTGGCAGATTAGGGGTTAATAAGTGTAGGTAGGTTGCGGCGACATTGGGGGCGGGAGATAAGGGGTTACTAACATTATGTAGGTGATGGCGATGTTGGGGGCAGCAGATTAGGGGTTCATAAGTATAATGTAGGTGTTAGTGATGTCGGGTGCGGCAGATTAGGGATTAATCAGTATAATGTAGGTGTTGGTGATGTCGGGGCGGCATATTAGGGATTAATAAGTGTACGATTATGGGTGTTTAGACTCGGGGTTCATGTTAGGGTGTTAGGTGTAAACATAAAATGTGTTTCCCCATAGGAATCAATGGGGATGCGTTACGGAGCTTTACGCTGCTTTTTTGCAGTTGTTAGTTTTTTTGTTTAGCCAGCTTTCCTAATTGATGTCTATGGGGAAATCGTGCATTAGCATGTAAAACCAGCTCACCGAAGCTTTCAGCAGCGCTGGTATTGGAGTGTGGTATGGAGCAGAATTTTGCTCTACTCTCACTTCTTGCCTAATAAAGGGTTTATGAAAACCTGTAATACCAGCGCTGTAGAGAAGTGAGCGGTGACAATAACGTGCAAGTTAGTACCGCACAGCTCTTAACGCAAAACTCGTAAGTAATATATAACATGATAAATCTCATAGATAAAAAGAAGTCTGCAATATACTTTCATCATATATTTTGTCCCCTTTTCTTGTAATTCCATTCTGCTATTGTAAGCTTTTCAGTTCCTGTTAGAAAAAGAAGTGCAGAACACTGTTATATTCCACCAGTGCGCTGTTTAAATTACTGCAAATTAGTTTGCGAGAACTCACAGTACTTTACTCTCCACATATTTTCTATGTGTGGCGTTGAGAGGTAATGTCCACTTGTATTACAAGTTGAAAGTAAATGCGATCACTCAAACTCAATCGCATTTAACGCCGGAGGAAACAGTTGCTCTAAACCACTATATTAACTCTTTACTCTATTAACCCCTAATCTGCTACAACCGCCACTTCAAACTACCCCTCTACTGTAATATCCCCTAAACTTCCATAATCCCCAACACTGAAAAATACCCCACTACTCTATTAACCCATAACTATAAAACAATGACAGCAAACTACCCCTCTAGTCTACTAACGCCTAAACCGCCACAACCCCCACATCGCAAAATACCTCTCTACTCTATTAACCCCTAAATCGCCACAACCCCCACCACAAAAAAAACCCACTAACAGCTAGAGCCCCTAACAAGCTAATCCTCCCTAACCTAACAACTCCTAAGTTACCCCTAAAAAACCCTAACCTTAATTGAAAAAAAAAAAAACTAACAGTATTTTAAAAAAAAACTAACCTTACCTTAAAAAACAAAACAACCTTGTCTGAAAAATTAAAAAAAAATAACATTACTGAAAAAAACTACCCATTACAGAAAATAAAAACCATTACAGATTTTATTTTTTACCAACAATAAAAAAACTGTTATGCCTATTGTAAAACCCCCACCACAACCCCCACCACAAAAAAACCCCACTAACAGCTAGAGCCCCTAACAAACTAATCCTCCCTAACCTAACAACTCCTAAGTTACCCCTAAAAACCCCTAACCTTAATTGAAAAAAAAAAAAAAAAACTAACCGTATTTTAAAAAAACGAACCTTACCTTAAAAAACAAAACAACCTTGTCTGAAAAAATAAAAAAAATAACATTACTGAAAAAAACTACCCATTACAGAAAATAAAAACCATTACAGATTTTTTTTTTTACCAACAATAAAAAAACTGTTATGCCTATTGTAAAACCCCACTTTAATGAAAAAACACCCCACTCAGATAAGCAACTATATCCTAACACGTTTTGTGCTTACTTCAGCACTTTCTCAAATATCTTTGAGAAAGCGCTGATGTAAGCATGAAAAACATCAGAATATAGTCGCATATCAAAATGTCTTACTATTATTTTTAAATGCAACAATAAAGTGTTTTTTACATTTTAATATTATTTTGGTTGTGGGATTTCCTTACTGCTGTGACAAAGATTAATGCATTAAGCACATCCAGGCGGCTGCGCTCCATCTTCATCCCGGCGACACTCCATCTTCATCCCCGCGGCGGTCTTCTCTCTTCATCCTGTCGGCAGTCTTCTTATCTTCATCCCAGCGTTGATCTTCTTATCATCATCCATCTTCTTTTCTTCCATTTGTGACATCTTCTTCACCAGCCACACACTGATTTTTGAATGCAAAATACCCCTTTATATAGGGGTACCTTTGCATTCCTTTTGGCTGATTTTCAATTTTTTTTTAGATTTTATTTTAGATTTTATTTTAGATTTTATTTGGGCAGAAACAGAGCTAAATGCCTTTCTAAGAGCACTACCCAGCTAAATGCCCTTTTCAGGGCAATTCTTAGATTATTCCTTTAGATAGCCTTTTTTGTTGAGGGTGATTACTTGTAGATTGGTGTTTTTTTAATTGAAAAAGAGCCATGTCACTTTAGAGCAATGCCCTACAAAGGGCCCTTTTGCTTTAGTTTAGTGTTAGTGGGGGGTTTTCAATTTTTGGTAATTTTATTTTTGTAATGGTAGGTTTTTTACTTTCTGTAATGGTAGTTTTTTTCTGTAATATTAGTTTGTTTTTGTTTTTTTCAGGTAAGGTTATGTTTTTTTATAAGGTAAGGTTAGGTTTTCTTTTTTTAGATACTCTTATGTTTCTTTTTAAGGTAAGGTATGGTTTTTCTTTTAAGTTACTGTTTATTTTTGGGTTTTTTAAGGTTATGTTAGTTTTTGGGTTTTTTTTAGGAACTATTAGTGGATATTTTGCAGTGGGGGTTATGGCAGTTTAGGGGTTAATAGAGTAGTAGGGTATTTTACGATGTAGAGGTGTGGCAGCTTATGAGTTAATAGATGAGAGGGGACTTTTTGGTGGGCTATGTGACAGGTTAGGGGTTAATAGAGTATAGGGCACTTTCCAGTGGGCTATATGGTGGGTTAGGGGTTAATAGTGTAGTGGGCTATGTGGTGGTTTAGTGGTTATTAGGGTAGGGGGCTTATGGTGATCCGGGTTAGTGTATGAGTATGGATGCTATGTTTTTTCTCTCTCTATTGAAGTCTATGGTTAGTGCGAAGACCTTGTGTAAAACACAACATAAATCCATTAAATATACCTTTACACTTATATAAACACTATTTGATAAAAAATATTCATATACATTATAAGGGTTCAAAGATATATGTCCATGTAGTTGATTGCCAAGGGCTATAATATATATATATATATATATATATATATATATATATATATATATATACTGTATATATATATATAAATAAATAAATATATATATATATATATATATATATATATATACAGTATATATATAAAAAATTCAAAACAGGAATGCACTCACTGGATTTGTGAAAAAAGTGCTTTTATTGGCACATCAAAAAACAGGTAATGTTTTCGGGATCAATCACCCCTTCATCAGACCAAGTTGGAATGATGAAGGGGTGATTGATCCCCGAAAAGTTACCTGTTTTTTGATGTGCCAATAAAAGCACTTTTTTCACAAATCCAGTGAGTGCATTCCTGTTTTGAATTTTATATTTACATTCACCTGCACCCTGGTAGATGTAGCTTGAGTGGGAGTGCACTCTCTTTTCCAAGTTATATATAAATATATATCTTCCATATCTGCACTCACAATTCAGCTGGGTCATCAACCAGGGTGCAAAGTCAGTTTTGTAATCACAGTCTTCTTTAGTCAAGGACTGAACTCACTAGATTTGGATACAAAATTAATTATTTATTGTGGTAACGTTTCGGGGTTCGCAGACCCCTCCTCAGACCAGACAATAGTGCAAGTGAACAAAGTGCCATTTAAATGTGCTAAGCCCCACCCATCAAACAATTACAGAAAATTGAGCCAAAACAGTGTTTCCCTGGCAACACCCTGGTTGCCAGGTAACCTATCTTATACACACTTATATAAGCAAATGGTAAAACCTGTAAAACTTATATATACAAAAAAAGGAAAGTGTATCCTCATCACCAATATGTATAAATAAAATACATAACAAAAGATAAATACATTGTAAAAAGAGACAGATAGAAACAGTGTATCAAACATAATAGTTTATATATATATATATATATATATATATATATATATATATATATATCAAGCTCAAATGCATTTTTCAAACAAGACAGCACACTATAATCCCAGTATTAACTGATCAGTGTTAGCACCAAATAGCCATGTATTAAATACCTTAAGTCAAAAAAGGTTCATTAGAGGTATGGATCCTGTGGTAATACTTATATGTTTATCGAGGTATGATATCAGTATCATGGTTATGTGAAAGTCATATAGAGATGAAAACAAGTCAATCATAACATTTAGTATGTGCATCCATAGTCAACTGCATTGACCTAGTGACACTGTTGACATCAGCATATATACTCATCGTATGTATAGATATCACTATCGATCAGTACCTGTAAAGATCACCCTGGTGTTGTATGCACCTGTATGTATCTAAGCAACCTCCTATGCATTTGTTAAAACAGGCGCGGATGTAACAGATCCGACGTCTGCATAGCCCTAAGCGTGTCCATGTGGCTAATTAGCATAAAGTGCTGACGTAGGCGTATAGCCATGTGGTGCGAGCGGCAATGTGATTCTAATACAGGCTTACTCCAGTATATTACTACATAATCCAGAGCGGGTCTCAATGTAGGCCACCTGCTTGGTCAACATATCATTTCTTGCCTGAATATTTGCGCACTCGCACCGTTATAGTTAGACATTAATAAAACATGATAATAGTCTAAATCGATCTCAGGATGACACACTAATGAAATGGGCCTCTGTAGGTTGTATCAGGGGCATAGTCTGTATGTGCTTGGTATTGGATATTCAAAAAATATATAGGGGAGATGGTAGTTATTCCACTGATTAGGATCCAAGTATCCATAAATACATAAATATCTACACAAACGAGTAGCTCACTAATTGGGCTCAGCTGCATGGCTTATGGTCACTGACTGTCAGTTGAGAAGTCTAATTAAAGAATCCTATTAACCTGAATCTGTTATATGACCGGGCGTAAGTTGTTAAATACCAGTTGTACACAAACATGACACTATAGAGCAAGGGTGTAATCAGACATACCCCATAGAGGCGACATCAAATATAAGAAATAAAGCTCACAGTTCACCATCAATCAAGTCATGCATAGTTACTTATTTACATGTTTACAATCCATGTGTCTCCCCAGTTCACAGGGGATGAGATTAGACCTAAAAATTTGATCTTTGGTCTAAACATTGACAAGTGAAAATCATGGTAGGCAACCAGACCTTGTGTCAGAGTTTTAAGTGACTCATGCATTAAGACCTCAAATAAACATTATATTATTGGTCCATCGTTTATAAGTGGCAAGGTCTGGGGTTAGAAGGTCATCTTTAGACACTAAGAAGTTAGGTGGTTAGAGTCCGTATGCATAGTCCCTCTATAGAGTGGGTGTAGTGTACATTGTATCAAGGACACCAGTACAATAGTTAGGGTTAATGCTTTCCAGTGTGGTACCCTACTCCATAGCCACCGCAGTTGTGACAAGTCACTCCTTAACCAGAGTCAAATAGGGGTACACCAAATAACCTGTCATATGTGCATTATAGAAATACCTGTTACACTATGCAAGCGTAACTCTAGGGGGTGCTAGAAGAAATATATAAAACAATCTGTAGGATAATACTGAAGTATAGTAAAAACAATAAAAACTTAAAAATAATATAAAATGATCAGATAATAATGTATAAAGACAAAATAATAATGACAATTACAGAAAAAATGAGACATGGACTCTCATCAAATGTGATGTGATGAGATCAATATAAACAGAAAATGCAGCTTAAAACAATATATAATAAATAAATAGTATTAAGCCTCTAATAAGTTCTTATCTGTATATGATATTGATGCTCAGACAGTCCCAAGATTAGGAGGGCACTTCAGAGGTTTATTAGTCCTCCTGGGTAGCACATATATAAGATTCTCCCTTAGATCCAGAAGTCAGCTCCTTGTCACAAAACCAGTCTGGGTAAATACTTTCTCTGTGCAAAGAAAATCACAAAGACAAGGGCGCCTCCTCGTGTGATATAGTTTGGACAAATGTAAAAATAGGTGAATACAGATTTTAGACTCACAAGTAAAGCAGCACTCTGTTGTGCTTATAGAGGCAGACTGGGAGTTCACAAAGTCCCAGTTCACTGACCAAGGCAGTGCAACAAATCACTCCAGGGTAGATTTCAATCAAGCTCAGGCTCTCAGCAAAGAGTTAAAATACCATAGTTTAATGGTGCAGTAAAATACAATATAAAATGTCACAAATGTGACCGTAACAATGGATAAACAAGCAACTAGTTTCTCAGATCTCTGTCTGTTTCCTCAGGCTTCATATGTGCATTATGTTATATATTGGCTCAAACCTAGTGTGAGTCCCACTATAGCATGTTACCCCCACTGGTCTAGGATCTCAGAACATAGTATAGCATCAAGGTATATCTTGGTGACTCACCCATCCTCCAGTATTCAAAGGAAGTAATGCAAATCATTCAACATATTCAGGCCTCTTGGATGTAGGGTACCCAATCAATATATCCATCAGGCTTCCAGTTGGAGAAGTGTTCTGTCACGGTCCCCTCCCTGTTTTGGGGGGGGGACATGATCAATCAGGATAAAACGTAGATCCGTACCTTATGCTTTGCGTGTAAAAAGTGTCTTGCTACAGGTTGGTCAAAGACTCCTTTGTCCAGCGCATTCCGTATCGCAGATCTGTGATTTGCCATCCGCAACCGTGCGTTGTCGCTCGTCTTTCCGGCATAATACTGTCCACAGCAGCAGCTGAGTAGATAGATCACATGACTCGTGGTATATGTGATAAAGTGTTTTATGGTGTATTTCTTAATTGTATGAGGGTTCCGGAAGATCTTACAAGGACTCATACCAGTGCAAGTGGTACAACCTGTACATCTATTACAGCCTGTCTTTTTAGTCTTGAGCCATAGTTGTTTGTGGTAACAATGATGCAGGTCAGTGAACATCAGTCTATCTCTCAAGCTTCTTCCCCGCTTGTAACCCATGATTGGGGGGTCCATCTGACCAAACGGGAGAGTTTTGTCTGACTCCAGGATCTCCCATCTATTTCTGATGTTATCAGCCAGTGTCTTCTTGTCTCTATTGTAGGTGGTAGTAAAAACCATCCTGGTCTTATTTGCATCTTTTGGTTGAGTCCTCTGCCATTCAGGTTGTGTTGTAGGGTTTTTTCCCCCTTTTTTTCTCCTTTGACTTCTATGGGGGAATGCGTTAACATGGTCGCGATATTCCAACTTTGACTTTTTGTGTGCCTCGGGTTAGCACGTGAGTAAAAACATTTTACTTTCAACTTGTAATACGAGTGCTAACCGAGGCTTGCAAAAAGCTTACTTCTAGCACATGAGCAGAAGTGATAAATACCGCTACCCTTGTAATCTTGCCCTGTGTTTGTTTATTTGTATTTCCCTACCCAGAATTCTGTAGGTGTTGAGTGCACTGTGTATTTTGCAGATAATGGCCTCTATTTAACAAAGTCTGGTGGACCTGATCTGACATTGCGGATCAGGTCCGCCAGACCTCGCTGAATCCGGAGAGCAATACACTCTCCGTATTCAGCATTGCACCAGCAGCTCACAAGAGCTGCTGGTGCAACGCTGCCTCCTGCAGACTTGTGGCCAATCGGCTGCCAGCAGGGAGGTGTCAATCAACCCGATTGTACTCGATCGGGTTGAATTCCGGCGATGTTTGTCCGCCTGCTCAGAGCAGGCGGACAGGGTTATGGAGCAGCGGTCTTTGAGACCACTGCTTCATAACGGCTGTTTCTGGTGAGTCTGCAGGCTCGCCAGAAACACGGGGCATCAAGCTCCGTTCGGAGCTTGATAGATAGGCCCCAATGTGTGTTGCCTTATACTCACCTTCAGGTTATTAAATGCCTGATTTGTAGCCTTTTTACTAAATGAATTAGTTTGACTCAAACATCCTGTTAAATCCCAGAAGGATGAAATGGTTATCTGTGTCTGAGCTTGATTAAGCCCTGTATTTTAAAACAAATGATTAAAAAAGATGGTATATGCATTATACTAATACTATATTAAAATTACTTTCAAATAAAAGAGTTTGTGTTTGTTAGCATGTTCTGCCAATTAAAAGTTAACCTACAAAAGAACAAAGGTCTTTCAGCTTGCTATATATAAATATGGTGGTGTTACAAATAAGTACAGCACAGAACAAACACAAAAGCATAAAACCTATTAGTGCTTACTTCTTAGTATTGTATTTTTATACCTTCTGCCTCATTTAAAGTAATTGATGTTGCAAAATTGCTTTATATTGGAAAGTTTCTGCTTGTGGACTTCTGGGTTAGAGCTGTCAATCATTGAAATTGACATCACAATCTTTCCTATTCAAAATATGAATATGGGGCCTTGCCAAGCAAAAGAGTGACGACTACTAAAGCAAATGTGTGGATATGAGACCCAGGCCAATCAAGAGAAGAGGAAAAGGGTTGTCATACAATCTTAGTGAAAAAACTGTTGCAACCTTCTAGTTTCATATTTTGTTAAAATATGTTTGTAAAAATACTTGCAGCATTGTTGCTTTTTGCCTCTGAAGAGTTATATACCGCCCTGCCAACTGCATCGTGGGGGATTGTCATAGGCTTGTGTTGTCTGGCTCGCTACCCAACTGCAGCACTTCCCATTTTAAGGTACTGAGTTTAGCCCAGACATGCTCACGGTCTATCAGTGACCCTGCTCTCCTTATGTGGCCCCACCCCTACTGAGCTCACTCCACCCATAAAATGCTGATGGGCTACTTCCCACAAGCTCTTTAACCTCCTGCATTCCAGAAATATTGAGAAGTATGAAATTTTATTGCTGTTTAAAGTGACTTTTGCACTATTATCATGTTTCTGCTTTAGACATGACTACGCATACATTAGTGGGGGGGTTGAGTGCATATATGTTCAAGATGGTACAAGTATCACAGTCTACAATCTAAAGCAGGACTCGCAATTGTCTGCATTTTGCAGAATTGTTTGGAAGCTCTGCCCTGCTGTCCCTCCCAAAGCTTTCCCGTTGTGACAAATGTTCCAGATTCCAGTGTTAAACCAGAAACTGCCTGGCTCCGCCTACTGTGCATTTCCGCACAAATCAAGACATTCCCAACACCCACCCATGAGACATCAACCATTTCCAATGGCTCTGCCAGTCTGGCTGGGAACCCATTCTTTGTTTAAACCTTCAATTAAAGTATTTTGAGGTAGACTCGGCAATGTGCATGTATTTTGGTCACTATATCATGAAAATTTAATTTTGACTAATATGTCCCTTTAAATACATAGGGGCTTATTTATCAAAGTCTGGTGGACATGATACGCTGTAGCGTATCATGTCCGCCAGACATCGCTGAATTCTGAAATCATACGCTGTCTGCATTTAACATTGCACAAGCAGTTCTAGTGAACTGCTTGTGCAATGCCGGACCCTGCAGATTCACAGCCAATCGGCCGCTAGCAGGGGGTGTCAATCATCCCGATCATACACGATTGGGCGGATTGATATCCGCAGCCTCAGAGGCGGCGGACCAGTTAAGGAGCAGCGGTCTTAAGACCACTGCTTCATAACTGCTGTTTCCATCAAGCCTGAAGGCTCGAGCGGAAACAGGATCATCAGGGGCCATTCAGACCTTGATATATCGGCCCCATAGAGTAGAGATTGATGGTTTCCTCAACGGGACCTAAAAATCAAGTGTGCAATTTTAATATCCATTTCAATTTACTTCTGTAGTTACATTTATTTAATTATTTTGGTATCATGTCTTAATATTTATGTTAACGCATACTGAGGAGGGCTCAGCAATCTGCATTTTTTTTGGTCACTTTATCATGAAAATTACAATTTTACTAAAATGTCCCTTTAAATACATATAGTAGAGATTGCTGGTTACCTGATAGGGTCATAAATTTCAAGTGTGCAATTTACTTGAGTTATTACATTTATTTAATTATTTTGGAATCCTTTCTTCAAAATACTCACATAGTGAGGTGGGCTTAGCAATATGCATGTAATCTGAGCACTTTATCTATAACATTAAGTCAATTCCAATCTTGTGTATCATGTTTATTGGCTGTTTTTTGTCCCCAGATATGTGTATTCCATCAGATTGATCCCAATCCAACTGATACTCCATTTTCTTATTGAAAACATAATGGACTTATTATCAGAAAATTCAACCACAGGATGCACAGATAGTGCAAGCGGACACGATATGATGTAGCGTATCATTTCCGCTGCACATCGATAAATGCAGACAGCATATGCTGTCTGCATTTATTATTCCACAAGCAGTTCACCAGAACTTCTTGTGCAATACCGCACCCTGCAGATTCGTGGCCAAGCAGGGGGTGTCAATCAACCCGATCGTATTCGATCTGGTTTATTTCTGTCCGCTGCCTAAGAGCAGGCGGACAAGTTATGGAGCAGCGGTATTTAGAAGGCTCGCCGGAAACAAGGGGCATCAAGCTCCATTCGGAGCTTGATAATTTGGCCCCAAAGAATCAACTTCTACAATTATATTTATCAACGGGCATTTGGCACCATTTTATACTTCTCAAATTCCACCCCTAAAGAGACTCGAAAAAACACAAATTTATCTTTTCATCATGTTTAGAAGTGTTCCAAGAAAATGTAGAATTTTTCTATTATGTTGTGCAAGTGTAATACACTCTGAAATGGCCATATATGCAATTTTAGATGAATATACAAATATGTGGTCTAGATTCATTACACTTTTATATTCATTACTATAGTATAGTCTGTTTGTAGCAATTGCAAATGGGCATTTGGGCTTTCACATGTTGTTGATTCGTCGAGTAATTTGACATACAAACAACCAAATAAATTATTGGACAAAACAGACAAAAAAACAAATGATTGCTTGAAAAAAATCAAATCATTCATTTGTTCATGCCGGTTGGCACCAAAAAAGGGGCAGGAATGAGGGAAAGGAGTTGTATTGTTTGGTTAAAAAGCTCCTTTGTTTGTAATGATGTAAAGGGGGTCTGACTATTCATTTTTCCATCAACTCCTTTCAGATTCTGTCATATTATTACTAATGACTGATGTTAGATACAGCCGGTCAGGCACTAAATGCTGAATTTTAGTTATACAGGAGTTGTATGTTCTTTTAACATTGAACAATAGATTCTTTAATTGTTCGAATCCTATAATGTAAGATTTTTGTCAATATAGTCTATATTAGCTATTCACATTTGAAATAACAGTACCAAACCCAAAATGTGATATTCATCTGAACCAAATACTTGCGTGGGCAAAATTTGGTCAAACTGAACATTTAAAAAATCAGAAACTTTTGAACAAAACAAATTTTTCACCTGTACACATGCCTAGTAGTAATTTACATATATTTATATCTATGTACTTAATAGACATATTTAAGTGATATATATCTTGTACAGCTAACGAAACCTGCTGGATACATGAGAAAACCAAAATCATAATTTTTTATTTCACACTCACATTTTCATGATTATAAGTTACAGTAATTTTGTTTTTTTAAAGTGATTTTTTTCAGTATTTGTGAACAGATTTTTTTGAGAGTTTTTTGCAATTAACTGAAGTCACACAAATTGTGTTTTACAATAACTAGAACCTAGTGTCGCCCTCTTCCTAGAGTAAAAAAAAAACAATTTGACAAAGACGTTTCTGTACAGTGAGGTTTTGATCTTTTGCCAATATGTTAAACATTGTAACTTAATACTTCAAATATATACAGTATAAGAACTGATACCATTATGATATGGAAGATTATATAATATGCAGACACTTTTTTTTTTTAATTCAAAAGTTTATTGAAAACCAAAATATTACAAAAATATGAATGAAAAGTTATACATTGGTTTCAAGTTACATCAGTTTTGCATTTGTCAGGTTTTTAGACAATAAGTAAGAAGAAATACAAAGGAGGGGGAAAAAGACAAAGGGAATGGGAGAAATCAATATGTAAATACATAAATGAATAAATAAAGTTAAGTTAAAGTTAACTATGAAACGATCTTAGAGTATTTGGACAGACTATAGAACCAAAGTAACCTAGGTTTGGGTCGTAATAGCGGGGTTATTTTGGGTATATGTTTCCCACATTGAGAGCACGTGGGCGTATATTTTCAGTTTTTAGTTTTCATATAATGGAATTCTTCTAAGGATATCGTACAGTTACACTCCAGGTACCATTGGTTGAGGAAGGGGATTTTGTCGGATTTCCTATTTCTTGCAATGAGAATTTTAAAGTTATTGCTTAGGATATTAAATAGTTTTTTTTGAGGGAGTAGGGAGTTTTTTTGGTACTTTATTAAAAAGTAATAGACATGGATCTAAGAGGGGGGGGGGGGAGTTTTGAGGATTTTGCTCATTTCTTGAGATATCTTGTTCCATATGGAGGATTATTTGGTGCAATGCCACCAAATATGAGCCATGTGACATTCAGCGGACCCACATCTCCAGCATTAAGCAGACTTGAGTTTATACATTTTTTTACATCTCTCGGTGGTTAGGTACCATCTTTGTTAGATTTTTAGATTAAGTTCAATGAATTTACAGGCAACCAAGTTTTTTTTAATATTAGAAAATATATATAGAGCCTCTGTGCAGCCACTTTCTTTTTATGTAAATTAGAGGGACATTAAACACTAAGGTCTAGATTACGAGTGGAGCACAAACGTTTGCGTGAAAGCGATATTGGGTTTTAGTGATCATTTGCGTGCAGATTAAATTGCGCTTGTATTAATAGTTGAAAGTAAGAGTGATCACTTGTGCGCAATTCAAGTTAGCGCATACTTAGAGCTGGGGTTAACTGTTTTGCAAAACAAAAAAGTGTTACAAAACACATAAAAAATAAATGATAAATTACAGTTACATTCATAATAACACTATTTAATAAAAATTATTTTAAAAAATTGCACAAAAAAAGTTATAACTGCTCAAAGGCAGGCAAAGGGCTTTAACATTGAGATAATACATATACATCTCAAAAGATATATATGTCTATATATGTATACATATGTGTTTATGTATTTATATGTGTATATATGTATTTACTGACATATATACACTTATAAACACATAAATAGATATGTATATATATATATATATATATATATATATATATATATATAAAAGTGCATTGCAGCCCTTTGCAATTAAGTAGATGAAAATAAGTAAAGACATATGTATGCAATATTTATTTTTAATACAGTGTTTAACTGTGTATTTACTGTAAATATATCACATTAAAATGTTCCGCACATAGCAGAATATGCTCTATGTATTTGTAAATAGCTATTCCTATATATATATAGGTATAGATATATATATTGTACCAAAATACCATCAGATATATATAGAAATATCTATTTTTAAATTAATAGAACGTATTATTCTATGTGAAGAACATTGGAATGTGAAATATTCATATTTTCATGTCGGGTTATCGCCCTTGAGAACATGAGTTTGGGTTAGCACGCAAGTAGGGTGTTATTTCTATGGGGGAATACGCAAGAGCACAAACTTTTACTTTCAACTCATAATATGAGCGCAAAGAGACATGTGCAAAATGTTTACTTCTAGCGCAATTAACGCTCTAGTGAAAAGCGCTAAATAGTGCTCCTCTTGTAATCTGGCCCTAAATATATTTTATAAGCATAGTGTTGACGTTATTCCCCACCCACTAGTAATGGGTGCTGCCATGTTGAAATCTAGCTTTCAATACATTCCAGTGCTGATGTTTTTGCACACGTGCAATAACTCTCTTTCAGGTACCATCAGTGTAGCCTAGGTTTCAAAATGGTGGCATCCATAATTAGAGGGAGCTGCATGAAATGTATTTACTTCTTAATGTCCTTTTATTTTTCCACAATGTTCTTCATTTTATATGAAAATCTTGCCCAGTTGGAAAATTGTTTTCTCAATAGTTGAAAACATTAACCTCCTTAACCCTGTAAGATTATTTGAAATACTTAATAAATAATATTTATTAATATTGACAAAAGATAGCCACTGGATAACAGGAGTAACAATAATCGTTCAGTATTAAGTCTAGTGATGTCTAAATTCTATTAATTATGTATTTGGCTATGCACTCAGTCCTAATTACTGCACAAATAAGACACAATGGTTTTATAATTTAATAGCATAAAATGAAATCAACAAATTGATCACAAAAACAATAAAAAATAATCACATCGGGTGTAACTATTTTACTAGTATAGAGCGCTAACAGCAAATTAGATATAACCACAGACAACAAATTTACGTATAATGAAACAATACCAATATTTAATTCAGCAAATAGGATACAGATAAATCAATATAACTATGCAAGGTTTACTGTTCTATAAAGTGATTTGCTAATTCATTTATTGTATCACAGTTATTTTTATGTAAATGCAATTGCAACTAAGCATTATAATATCTATTAGACAAAAACATTTGCCTTGATAGATTTACCTTATTAGATCAATGCACAAATATTAAGTCTTTATGGTTACTCTTTATTGATAATATAAGATATTATTATTAATACTGTATTATTCACTCAAATACACACAGGGCAAGGTCAATTGCTACATTTAATTAATTTATTTTAAATGCAATATAGGGATTACACAATAATTTAATATGCCCACTAAGTACTGTTTTATGCAAACCAAATGAATATGCTAAGTAAAATAATTGTATTCTCATTAAGACTGGATTTTCTTCCAATGGGAACTTCTTCATTTATACTATCAATGTCTTAGATCAGGCTGTGTCATTCATATTATTATTAGAAATATTGGATTGAATTTAAAATATTTGTTTGTTTACTATATGTCTGACAACCCATTTTGGTTCTTAGTGATTTAAAGCCACTATCATTTGTTAAAGGAACAGTCTACTCAAAATTAAACTTTCAGGATTCAGATAACATGCAATTTTAAACATTTTTCCAATTTATTTATATCACCAAATTAGCTTTTTTTTAACTCTTTGGTATTATTTGTTGAAAGCTAAACCTAGGTCGGCTCATATGCTGATTTCTAAGCCCTTGAAGGATGCCTCTTATCTCCGTGCATTTCAACAGTTTTTCCCAGTTTGACAGTGCTAGATCATGTGTGTCGTATAAATAACATTGTGCTCACTCCCATGGAGATATTTATGAGTCAGCACTGATTGGCTAAAATGCAAGTCTGTCAAAATAACTGGAAAAAGGAGACAGTCTACAGAGACTCAGATACAAGGTAATCACAAAGGTAAAAAGTGTATTAATATAACCATGTTGGTTATGCAAAACTCTGAATCCCATGTTGAGCGGAACTAAAACGAGTTATCGGGAACCAATACCTGAAAGATTGTGGTCGAATGCATAATTATATGCAAGCATCAGTGCAATCATAAGATATTTTAACACACAAGAGCATTTTTTTGCACTTGCTTGTCCCTTTAAACAAGGCCAGTCACAAAAAACAATCACTGAAGGGGTACATAAATGAATATTGAACTGCACCTATGTTGATGTTTCTCAGAAGAGTATAGAGGAGGCATGATCAAATATACTTAAATAACTAACTCTCAATGTGCTCCAGTAACAAAAGGTGCTAGGGATATAAAAGACAGGAGATCCCAAATTTAGTCTGATTGACTACTTACTCTGTGTTAATATTTTCATATGATGTCTTTGCTGTGCACAATTCTATGCATTATCAATAAAAAAAATTAACTTTACTTTGGAGCCAGTCTGGATTTTTTTTTCTGTTGTATTGGCTCCTTTAAACAAGGTAGTATAGATAATGAACTAGTTCAAAAATATATTGGCACAGCAGGAGTGAGTTAATATACCACGAAAAAAATGTATGTATCTTTGCCTAAAGTAAGTTTATTTCAATTATGTATAGCAACTAGCAGAACAAATATGCTAAAAATGCAGGTCTCCAAGTAAGCACAGTTGGAATGTTCCCAGCTATAATAATTATACCTCTATTACTGTCTGCTGATAACCTTTACCTTAGCAAAACACATAATATCATTACAAAAGCAAAAGTCTGATTCTACATCTGAAATTTTAATACTTTCCCCATTTTTATATCTCATTTTATTCTTTGCAAAACTGTTTATGTTAATAACATTAAGATCTTGAGGCATTCTGAGGGGTTATTTGTAAAATTGTGCTCTGAATTCTGCTCCATATGGTAGATGCATGAACATCAATATGTTTGTCACTACAGAAAAAAATCAAGAGTTATTATACAGTATAATTTTTCCTTGGAGGCCTGAAGCATAAACAGCTGTTAAAGTATTGCTTTCAGTCGCTGGTTCACCTTTGCATTAGGCTTTCAAACTACTCTGTCTGGTGTTCCAACTTCAAACACAAGTCTGAGGGCCAGTCAGTATAGCAATGCCAAGGAAAGTAAATTTATCTAAAATATCTAAATATAAGAACAAATCTAGAAAAACAGGAACAAGGACTTCACACTAGACTTGTGCATGATCGAAAAATTTGTTTCGGTTCGGATCGATTTGGATTTTTTCGAATTTTGGTTCGGATCGATTCGAATTCGGAAACATTTGAATGAATTAGTTTCGGATTCGTTTCGGATTCATTCGGATTCAAATAAATTCGGCTGGATAAAGTTTGATTTGGTTTGGTTCGGAAATTCGGTATGTGTTAGGTGGGATATGCTGTGTATTAGACTAGTATATGTACTGTATATTAGGTGTAACCCATAGCAGAGTGATATAACCTACTGTACAATAGTAGTGTAATCCATGGCCATCCGAATCTAACGAAAAAAAAATCCGAACTAATTTGGATTTATTCGGTAGATTCGGCACTGTTTCAATTCGGAAATTTGAATCGATCCGAATCTCCGAATTTAACGAATTCGGTCGAATTTCCAAATCGATCCGAAACGAATCGCACATGTCTACTTCACACCATGACTGTATGAAATGGTGCAGAGTTGTAGTAATCAATAAGATTCAGATGCACAAAGTGCCGCGGGAAGATTAAAATGCTCTGTTTTGTTAGATTTTTATTATGCCAGGAATACGGTATTGATCCCATTCTATCATTTGATAATTAAAGGGACATTCCAGCCAAAACTGGAATCCACATTTATGCATTTCAGTTGTGAACAGGAGCATTTTTGCTATTTACATGTATTAGCAAAAATGCTTCTAAACAAAGCTATATCTGCTTCAAAAGTGTATTTAAGTATGCACCGTGCACCAGCATTTTAAACACAGCACTTGCTCAGAGAACCTAAGGTGCTTGTACCATCTGGTAATGACTCAATTTGTTAATTGCTGACAGGATACAAGCCCCACTGATGCTCTGAGCAGCTGCAGTATTTAAATTCTGGAGCACTAAGAACATCTAGCTGTGCTTCACATGCACGTGCAGAGAAAAAGGTGGACACTTAAACAGTGGTAACTTTTACTAGAAGCATTTTTGCCAATACATGTATATTGTAAATGTGTTTCTATACAAAGATGTTATTGATCTATGTGCATTTACATATTGAATGGAATATCCCTTTAGCTGCAAGTTAACAACTGCAGATCAGCCCTTTTCACTATTGACACAATCAGACACTTTTATTGCTTATAGGTAACTCTTTTTTTATTATGGGTTTGGTAAAAAATGGTCCTAAACTTAAAATGTACTAAAGCAGATGCACAATCTAAAACAATTAAAGAACTATCAAACTCAACCCTTTTTTTGTGATACAATTGAAAAAAAAAAAGTTTCCTATTTACTTCTATTATCAAATGTGCTTCATTCTCACTGTATTCATTGTTGAAGCGATACCTATGAAGGTGATTGGAGCTCTACATGGCAGGAAATAATGCTGCCATCTAGTGCCCTTGCAAATAAATAACATTCTTGCAAAACTGCAGCCCTATAGTTCTCCAGACACGTGCACGCTCCTGAGCTTATGTCCCTGCTTTTCAACAAAAGATACCAAGAAAATGGGAAAAAACGATATCTAATTCCAAAGTTAAATGATCTAATTCCAAAGTTAAAATGACTTAACCCCTTAGTGACCAGACGATTTTTCAATTTTCTTACCGTTAAGGACCAGGGCTATTTTTACATTTCTGCGGTGTTTGTGTTTAGCAAAAAAAAGAAAAGTTTAGAAATTTTCCTCTTACTCATTTACTGTACCCACACATATTATATACCGTTTTTCTCGCCATTAAATGGACTTTCTAAAGATACCATTATTTTCATCATATCATATAATTTACTATAAAAAAATTATAAAATATGATGAAAAAATGGGAAAAAAAACACATTTTTTTCTAACTTCGCCCCAAAATCTGTTGCACATCTACAACCACCAAAAAACACCCATACTAAATAGTTTTTAAATTTTGTCCTGAGTTTAGAAATACCCAATGTTTACATGTTCTTTGCTTTTTTTGCAAGTTATAGGGCAATAAGTACAAGTAGCACTTTGCTATTTCACAACCATTTTTCTTTCTTCAAAGTTAGCGCTAGTTACATTGGAAATTGTAACACTGATATCTGTCAGGTATTCCTGAATAACCCTTCACATGTATATATTTTTTTAGTAGACAACCCAAAGTAATGATCTAGGCCCATTTTGGTATATTTCATGCCACCATTTCACCGCCAAATGCGATCAAATAAAAAAAAAATTGTTCACTTTTTTCACTAACTTTAGGTTTCTCGTTGAAATAATTTACAAACAGCTTTTGCAATTATGGCACAAATGGCTGTAAATGCTTCTCTGGGATACTCTTTGTTCAGAAATAGCAGACTTATATGGCTTTGGTGTTGCTTTTTGGTAATTAGAAGACATAAAGGCAGAAAACAGCGGCACTCATTGGTAACATATATGAGAGAGAGGTAAAACATAACTTTTAATAAAATAAAAATAAAAATAATGAAAAGTGTGGTGTGTGCAATGCAACTTAGATTAAAATACCACTAAAAGTAATGATTCAGAAGATCATACACTTGATGCGCATTTCACCTAGATACAGCTTTTTCAAAGGCTTGAAAAAGCCGTATGTAGGCGAAATGCACATCAGGCATATGATCTTCTGAATCCCTTCAGCCTCTCTTATTTTTTAGCTATTATTGCGTTTGCAATGCCTTAGTGACTGCCCTGGTAACCTTCCTTTTACAAGCATACACATTATTTAGATTAATTGTGGTGAGGATCTCTAGTTAATTCACAGTGTCGCTTGTAATTTGGTGATTGAGTGCTTATTGTTATGGTCACTCCAGTATTGATTATTACTTTGCCTTCTTATTGATTGCCGAGGCTGTTGAGACTCATTACCTTTAGTGGTATTTTAATCTAAGTATTATTGCAAACACCACACGTTTCATAATTTGTATTTGTATATTATTACAAGTTATGTTTTCATTTTCTGAGAGGTTACCTCCCTCTCTTATATGTTACCAATGAGTGCGCTATAAGTGCCTCTGTTTTCTCCCTTTATGTCTTCTATATATATTACTGGCATTGAGCACCCCTCACATTCTATATATGTACTGTACTAAGTTACTCTTAAATTGATTTAGTGAGGTTTTTAATATATTTTTTCTGTCTCTACCTACTTTAACTCTTTTCGGTAATTAGAAGGCTGCTAAATACTTCATACATATTATGCCCAGCAGTGAAGGGGTGAATTAGGTAGCTTGTAGGGTTAATTTTAGCTTTAGTGTAGAGATCAACCTCCCACCTGGCACATCCCACCCCCTGATCCCTCCCTGACCCCTCTTAAACAACTCTCTTCCCTGACCCACCCCACAAAGGTCACCCCCATCTTAAGTACTTAACTACTGCTGGGTAGCATCACCCCTTACCTCCCAACCTCCCTGACCCCACAAACAGCTCTCTAACTCTCTCCCTCTACCTATTAACTGCCATGTTAGGTACTGGCAGCTGTCTGCCAGTACCTATTTCACTATAATTTTTTCCTTTTTTTAAAATAGTTTATATAAATACACTTTTTTTCCCATAGTGTAGCTGTATCTGCCCCCCTTATTTCCCTACACCCCTATACCCTCCCAGGTCACTTTCCCAAATATTATGCCCCTCTCCCTCCTTCCAACTTACTAAATCTTTTCCGTAATGTAAGCAGGCCCACCCACTCCCACCCCTCTCACGCCCCCTTTAGCAAGTCCGAAATGTTAGTTAAGTAGCTACTTAACCTCTCTGTTACCTCATACACTGGTACAGTTAAATCATCCTGATCAGATCAGGATGACTGACAAGCATTGCTCTAGCCTGATTGGTTGTGTGAGAGCAGCGGGCGCAGCTGCATAATCATTTGCTTGTGCAATAATAACTTGCAATAATAAAGCATTTGTTAAATGGGGCCCATAGACAAATTCCACACATCATTTATCATTTTATGTCCTTTACAAGGGTTTATAACAAGCCTAGGTTATCTTACAATCAACAGGGAATGGGTTGTTATGTCCAATCCCTGGAAGAGCCAGCAGTTGCTCAGAATGTTCTTTGACTTTCTCTCTCCACCATTAACTCCAAAGTAGAATAAACTTGACCATATTAAATATCTATAACACAAAAAAAGGAATTTAGAATGTTCTTTATTATCAGCAAATATATTATTGGGTTAAGGGACAACACATTCTCAGATAATGATCTGTGTCAAGCATAAGATAATTAACTGCATTGGAGTGATGTGTCCAAATTGAAAACGAACCCTCCGTGCCACTACTTCCGCCACCCTGTTGCCTTCATACACAGAAGTCTCCGTCCATTTTCTCCTCTTTATAAGATGTATTATTCTGTCAAACCCATATTTAGCATAAAGAACTAATCAGAGGTTAAAAATTGTTCTCTTGTCATGGATGAGAAATATAAAACTCCTTGTGATTAAAAATGCTCTGATTTTTTTTCTTCTTCTTCTGTCTACAGCAGGCGATTTTAATTGCAAATTCATGCATTAATTATACAAGTTTGTATAGTTGGGTACATGAAATAAATATTTTGGATTTGATTAAGCAGAGCATCACTTTATCTGAATGTCATTGTAATTTTTCTATATTGTAATGCTTCAGATTAGAGCATATGGTAATAAGGAGATTAATTGGAAAACCAATTTTCTGGAACAACAATCAAACTTAGCTGATTTATGGCCATAATTAGATGATATTGTTTGTTTTGTCACGCTGTGAAGGATATCTTTGATGAGGATCTGTAATGTCACACTGTTTTTAACTATTATCTGCTTGTGCTACTTTAACCCATCATCTGCCACACACATACTAATCATTTCCTTTTCATTAAAACCAGGGGTATTTATAAAGCATAGATTAGCTGGTAGAAAATGTGCAAGGCATATTGACAGATGGAGTTCAGGAGCAGGTAATATCTGCAATAAAATAGACAGGTGACAGTGACAACATTGCTCGACATCAGGAAAGCAGCAACATAAAAGAGGGTGTCAGAAATAGCTGAAACAGGAGAATAAACAAAACAATAGCACAAAATGTGCTTTTGATTTTATTAGTACATTTGTTAGATTTACAAATCCTGAGAGACATAGGGCTTCGTGTATGAAGCAGCATAAGGTGCTCTGGAGCCCTTCCGGGGTAGGTCATTAGACCGCTGCTTCTCACACTCTCTACCATCTTTGAGGTGGCAAAGAGAAATCACAGAGAGCTTGATTGACAGCACCTTCTCTTGCGCTACTGAAGGGGTGGGCATTACACACTCTTTGGAGTGTGTAATAACGCATAAGGGCCAGAGGATGAAACAGATCTGTGGCCCGTATGCAGCGAAGGCATGCGGACAACTTCTCCAGTTGAGAAACTTGCCCGCACACCATTTAACACATGAGGCCCATAGCATTTAGTTCTGCAGAATGTGTTGGCCATGTGTTTCTGTCTTCCAAATGTTTATATTATTCTACACATATCTAAATACATTTAACATCCATGATGTCATGAATGCCTACTTTAATTCTGTTTTATAAAAGGCAAAAATGTCAACTAAAAAAGTTAAAAAGTCATATGTTTCCAGATGAACACTTTTTACACAGCACAAACTGTCTACTAGGTATCTTTATCTCTTGCCAAGGGTTTCCTCTAATAAGCAGCTGTATGTGACATGATCACATATTAAGGGCTAAATTACTAGTGGCGTGCTAACTGCTGTGCCTGCACTCAAATGATAAAGGGGATATTGCTGCTAGTTGAGCACGTCAGAACTAGTGCGCTTATTACGAATTGAAAGTAAATGTGTTCAAATGAGCGCTATTGGATTTAATGTGCATTGGGTTAGCACGACTTCAGAGCTCTGTTTAACTGTTACTCTCGAATAAAAGTTGCACAAAACACATACGGCTAGATTTGGAGTTTTGTCGGTAACGACCCAAAAAGCTAACGCCGGCTTTTTTCTGGCCGCACCATAAAAATAACTCTGGTATTGAGAGTCCACAAAAAGGCTGTGTTAGGCTCCAAAAAAAGAGCGTAGAGCATATTTAACGCAGCTTCAACTCTCGATACCAGAGTTGCTTACGCAAGCGACCAGCCTCAAAAACGTGCTCATGCACGATTCCCCCATAGGAAACAATGGGGCTGTTTGAGCTGAAAAAAAAACTAACACCTGCAAAAAAGCCACGTTCAGCTCCTAACGCAGCCCCATTGTTTGCTATGCGGAAACACTTCCTACGTCTGCACCTAACACTCTAACATGTACCCCGAGTCTAAAAACCCCTAACCTTACACTTATTAACCCCTAATCTGCCGCCCCCGCTATCGCTGACCCCTGCATATTATTATTAACCCCTAATCTGCCGCTCCGTAAACCTCCGCTACTTACATTATCCCTATGTACCCCTAATCTGCTGCCCTAACATCGCCGACCCCTATATTATATTTATTAACCCCTAATCTGCCCCCCACAACGTCGCCTCCACTTGCCTACACTTATTAATCCCTAATCTGCCGAGCGGACCTGAGCGCTACTATAATAAAGTTATTAACCCCTAATCCGCCTCACTAACCCTATAATAAATAGTATTAACCCCTAATCTGTCCTCCCTAACATCGCCGACACCTAACTTCAATTATTAACCCCTAATCTGCCGACTGGAGCTCACCGCTATTCTAATAAATGTATTAACCCCTAAAGCTAAGTCTAACCCTAACACTAACACCCCCCTAAGTTAAATATAATTTACATCTAACGAAATTAATTATCTCTTATTAAATAAATTATTCCTATTTAAAGCTAAATACTTACCTGTAAAATAAATCCTAATATAGCTACAATATAAATTATAATTACATTGTAGCTATTTTAGGATTAATATTTATTTTACAGGCAACTTTGTAATTATTTTAACCATGTACAATAGCTATTAAATAGTTAAGAACTATTTAATAGTTACCTAGTTAAAATAATTACAAAATTACCTGTAAAATAAATCCTAACCTAAGTTACAATTAAACCTAACACTATACTATCATTAAATTAATTAAATAAAATACCTACAATTACCTACAATTAAACCTAACACTACACTATCAATAAATAAATTAAATACAATTTATACAAATAACTACAATGAAATAAACTAACTAAAGTACAAAAAATAAAAAAGAACTAAGTTACAAAAAATAAAAAAATATTTACAAACATAAGAAAAATATTACAACAATTTTAAACTAATTACACCTACTCTAAGCCCCCTAATAAAATAACAAAGACCCCCAAAATAAAAAATGCCCTACCCAATTCTAAATTACTAAAGTTCAAAGCTCTTTTACCTTACCAGCCCTGAACAGGGCCCTTTGCGGGGCATGCCCCAAGAAGTTCAGCTCTTTTGCCTGTAAAAAAAAACATACAATACCCCCCCCCCCAACATTACAACCCACCACCCACATACCCCTAATCTAACCCAAACCCCCCTTAAATAAACCTAACACTAAGCCCCTGAAGATCATCCTACCTTGTCTTCACCTCACCAGGTATCACCGATCCGTCCTGGCTCCAAAATCTTCATCCAACCCAAGCGGGGGCTGGCAATCCATCATCCGGTGGCTGAAGAGGTCCAGAAGAGGCTCCAAAGTCTTCATCCTATCCGGGAAGAAGAGGCGATCCGGACCGGCAACCATCTTGATCCAAGCGGCATCTTCTATCTTCATCCGATGACGACCGGCTCCATCCTGAAGACCTCCACCGCGGACCCATCTTCTTCCGGCGACGTCCAACTGAAGAATGACGGTTCCTTTAAGGGACGTCATCCAAGATGGCGTCCCTCGAATTCCGATTGGCTGATAGGATTCTATCAGCCAATCGGAATTAAGGTAGGAATATTCTGATTGGCTAATGGAATCAGCCAATCAGAATCAAGTTCAATCCGATTGGCTGATCCAATCAGCCAATCAGATTGAGCTTGCATTCTATTGGCTGTTCCGATCAGCCAATAGAATGCGAGCTCAATCTGATTGGCTGATTGGATCAGCCAATCGGATTGAACTTGATTCTGATTGGCTGATTCCATCAGCCAATCAGAATATTCCTACCTTAATTCCGATTGGCTGATAGAATCCTATCAGCCAATCAGAATTCGAGGGACGCCATCTTGGATGACGTCCCCTAAAGGAACCGTCATTCTTCAGTTGGACGTCGCCGGAAGAAGATGGGTCCGCGGTGGAGGTCTTCAGGATGGAGCCGGTCGTCATCGGATGAAGATAGAAGATGTCGCTTGGATCAAGATGGTTGCCGGTCCGGATCGCCTCTTCTTCCCGTATAGGATGAAGACTTTGGAGCCTCTTCTGGACCTCTTCAGCCACCGGATGATGGATCACCAGCCCCCGCTTGGGTTGGATGAAGATTTTGGAGCCAGGACGGATCGGTGATACCTGGTGAGGTGAAGACAAGGTAGGATGATCTTCAGGGGCTTAGTGTTAGGTTTATTTAAGGGGGGTTTGGGTTAGATTAGGGGTATGTGGGTGGTGGGTTGTAATGTTGGGGGGGGTATTGTATGTTTTTTTTTACAGGCAAAAGAGCTGAACTTCTTGGGGCATGCCCCGCAAAGGGCCCTGTTCAGGGCTGGTAAGGTAAAAGAGCTTTGAACTTTAGTAATTTAGAATAGGGTAGGGCATTTTTTATTTTGGGGGTCTTTGTTATTTTATTAGGGGGCTTAGAGTAGGTGTAATTAGTTTAAAATTGTTGTAATATTTCTCTTATGTTTGTAAATATTTTTTTATTTTTTGTAACTTAGTTCTTTTTTATTTTTTGTACTTTAGTTAGTTTATTTCATTGTAGTTATTTGTAGATATTGTATTTAATTAATGTATTGATAGTGTAGTGTTAGGTTTAATTGTAGGTAATTGTAGGTATTTTATTTAATTAATTTAATGATAGTATAGTGTTAGGTTTAATTGTAACTTAGGTTAGGATTTATTTTACAGGTAATTTTGTAATTATTTTAACTAGGTAGCTATTAAATAGTTCTTAACTATTTAATAGCTATTGTACCTGGTTAAAATAATTACAAAGTTGCCTGTAAAATAAATATTAATCCTAAAATAACTACAATGTAATTATAATTTATATTGTAGCTATATTAGGATTTATTTTACAGGTAAGTATTTAGCTTTAAATAGGAATAATTTATTTAATAAGAGTTCATTTATTTTGTTAGATTAAAATTATATTTAATTTAGGGGGGTGTTAGTGTTAGGGTTAGACTTAGCTTTAGGGGTTAATACATTTATTAGAATAGCGGTGAGCTCTGGTTGGCAGATTAGGGGTTAATAATTGAAGTTAGGTGTCGGCGATGTTAGGGAGGGCAGATTAGGGGTTAATACTATTTATTATAGGGTTAGTGAGGAGGATTAGGGGTTAATAACTTTATTATAGTAGCGGTGCGGTCCGCTCGGCAGATTAGGGGTTAATAAGTGTAGGCAGGTGGAGGCGACGTTGAG
This sequence comes from Bombina bombina, assembly GCF_027579735.1. NCBI lineage: Eukaryota > Metazoa > Chordata > Amphibia > Anura > Bombinatoridae > Bombina > Bombina bombina. The sequence continues at coordinate 453,452,318 of NC_069501.1, read as the reverse complement.
GGGGGCAGATTAGGGGTTAATAAATATAATATAGGGGTCGGCGGTGTTAGGGGCAGCAGATTAGGGGTACATAGCTATAATGTAGGTGGCGGCGCTTTGCGGTCGGCAGATTAGGGGTTAATTATTGTAGGTAGCTGGCGGCGACGTTGTGGGGGGCAGATTAGGGGTTAATAAATATAATACAGGGGTCGGCGGTGTTAGGGGCAGCAGATTAGGGGTACATAAGTATAACGTAGGTGGCGGTCGGCAGATTAGGGGTTAAAAAAATTTAATTGAGTGGCGGCGATGTGGAGGGGCCTCGGTTTAGGGGTACATAGGTAGTTTATGGGTGTTAGTGTACTTTAGAGTACAGTAGTTAAGAGCTTTATGAACCGGCGTTAGCCCAAAAAGCTCTTAACTACTGACTTTTTTCTGCGGCTGGAGTTTTGTCGTTAGCTTTCTAACGCTCACTTCAGACACGACTCTAAATACCGGAGTTAGAAAGATCCCATTGAAAAGATAGGATACGCAATTGACGTAAGGGGATCTGCGGTATAGAAAAAGTGAGCGTTAGACCCTTTTTTGAGTGACTCCAAATACCGGAGTTAGCCTAAAACCAGCGTTAGGAGCCTCTAACGCTGGTTTTCACGGCTAACGCCAAACTCCAAATCTAGCCAATAAAAAAATACAATATATAGTATAGTTGCACTCATATTAACACTGCCTGATAAAAATTATAAACTTATAAAGGCTCAAACATATGAGGTCTCAAGTGATAGAAAAAAAAAGACATGCAAAAGGCTTCATCCAAACCATATAAATACATAAATACATATGTGTACACATATAAACATATATACATACATATACATATTTAGATATGTATATGTTTGTATCTCTATGTTAAGCCTTTTGCATGAGTCAAAGAAAGATATAATTCTAAAATACAGGTGATATAATTGAGGGAGATGAACAGTGGGGGGCACAATTGTGGCGAGCCGACTATTACATAGAAGAATATGTTCTAAGTATTTTTAAATAGATATTCCTATACATATCTGTATATACCTATGCTATATACTTTTTACTTTCAACAATACGAATGCAACCCAACGTGTGCAAAAATGCCTCCATCTAGCACAATTAACGTGCGAGTGGGAACGCCAATTGCACTCCACTCGTAATCTAATTCTAAATTTGCCTGAGAATTGAACAAGGACAGGGGTGACAGACCTATGGCATGTGTGATGTTGGTGGAACTTGAAACAATTTTGCTGGCCCACTGACCCTTTACCACTTCAATACCACCCACTGCCAACAACCAAGTTTAAATAATAATTAAGCACGACACTTCAATCCTAAAAATAAATAATTGCTGATGTGCTGCAAGAGGGATATAGATTTCTGGTAGTAAGTATAACAACTTTTAATTAGAGAGATAATGTACTGAAAATTCTCTTTCTTGAGCATAAAAGAGCAACAATTAAACATTATAGATAACAAATATTTTCGCTATTAAAACTGTTCATGATTTAAAGTAAAACTAAGAGAAAAAGCATGTCTGTGTAGAACTAATGTTGTTCACAGAAAATGTTGGCTTATTTTCACAGTAACATACATTTTTAAAAGAAAACAAAATCAACAGCTATGAGGTATATTAAGTGTTCAACTCTCCATACATTACTGTGTTTATCTGGTTTGCTTCTCAGAGTCCATCACGTGCCATGCTATGCACAGAGTCCATATCACATTGGCAATAATACTAGTATAGTAGCCTGTTAGATTGAAAACAGTATGTGTGTGATACATTTATCTATAAGTTGTAGATCCCAAAGTGGCTTCCCATGGAATAGCAAATCTGTTTCACATGGTCATGGTCTAACGTGTTTCATTTTGTACCTCCCTACTTCATCAGTGGCACAAGAGGGTCTATGACAAATAACCTTAAAGCCAAGTGTGATGGATACCCTGACTAGGTAGCTCCACCAAAGGGGTCCTGCTTCCTCCCTGCTGACTGCAGCTATGTAGCTGGCAAGTGACCACAGCCTGTAGCCAACCCTGATGCCCGACAACACCAGTACTCAGGGTCCCACCCTGTGGCAGACTCCGGCTACCAGGGTGTCATTTTAAAGCTCTCGGTCCCCAGATGCCACAGTCCAAAAATCAGTGTGATTCATTACTGGGGACCGGAGTTACAGTCCATTGAAGTTATGGGGGGTAGGGGTGTCCAAAACCCCCGGTTCCAAAAGGAGCTCCCCTTCACAAAACAAGCAAACAAAAGCTTCCAGAGATTGTGGTTGATCTGAGGAGCCCAAAACCACTGAGAAACAACAGGGGTGAGGTTGTAGGGGGTGTGTGGGTTAGCCTTAGCTGTCTGGTATCCGTGACATCTCCCCCCCTCCAGTTCGGCAGACCCGGCTAGACCCTTAACGGGTTGGCCTGGGGCTGTCTGACGGTGGCCCTCCACTTCTCGGTTGCTGGGAGAGGTCATCCAATCTCTCCTGAGCTTAAGGCATCCTGCGGGGTTCCTTCTGGCATTTATACCCTGCTCCCTGGGCGCAGGGATAGTCACATAACGCAATGTCCCAAACAAGTTTTCTAAGGCTAGCTCCCAAACAATTGCTGTCCCACAAGTTCCAGTGTCCTTAAGTTCCATGGCCACACTGCCTCTCTCTGTGACACTCTGTTTAGTACCGGCTGACCCACCCACAAAAAAAGCCTTTGCCGGTTTCTTGGCTGTATCCCCACCCCAGAGTGTAGGTTGAGGTTGCTCCTTGGTGGGGCAGGCAAGACTCGGGTGCCCAAACTTGTGGCACCAACTGCATGAGCGGGTACCCCCCTGTGAGAAATACTCTGGGACGAGAAAAGGGTAGAGACTCTGCCAAGCTACTGAGGGGAGAGACCGTCTGTCTCTTCTCCCGAAAAGAAGATCTACCGCTGGGGAGGGAGGTCTGCAACCTCCACTCCATGGGAAACTGCTCTGTTGCTGGGGAGGGAGACCAACTGTCTCCTCCCCTGGGAAGGTGGTCTTCCACTGGGGTGAGTTATCGACATCCGTCTCTCCCTGCAAGTGGTTCTGTGTAAAGGGAGGGTTGATGACTACCTCCACTCCCAGTGGATGGCTCTGCCGCTGGGGAGAGGGACCAACTGTCTCCTCTCCCTGTACCTGGCTCTGCCGCTGGGGAGACCGACTGTTTCCTCTCCCAGGAAGGGGTTCTGCTTACGGGGAGGTAGGATGACTACCTCCACTCCCAGGGGAGGGCTCTGTCGCTGGGGAGAGAGACCAATTGTCTCCTCTCCCTGCTCCTCGCTCTGCCGCTAGGGAGAGAGACCAACTGTCTCCTCTCCCAGGAAGGGGTTCTGCTTACGGGGAGGGAGGATGACTACCTCTGCTCCCAGGGGATGGCTCTGCCGCTGGGGAGAGAAACCAACTGTCTCCTCTCCCAGGAAGGGGTTCTGCTTACGGGGAGGGAGGACGACTACCTCCACTCCCAGGGGATGGCTCTGCCGCTGGGGAGAGAGACCGACTGTCTCCTCGCCCTGCTCCTGGGTCTGCTGCTGGGGAGAGAGACTGACTGTGTCCTCTCCCAGGAAGGGGTTCTGCTTAAGGGGAGGGAAGACGACTGCCTCCGCTCCCAGGGGATGGCTCTGCCGCTGGGGAGAGAGACCAACTGTCTCCTCTCCCAGGAAGGGGTTCTGTGTAAGGGGAGGGAGGATGACTACCTCCACTCCCAGGGGATGGCTCTGCCACTGGGGAGAGAGACCGACTGTCTCCTCTCCCAGGAAGGGGTTCTGTGTAAGGGGAGGGAGGATGCCTACCTCCTCTCCCTGGTTTCCTAAGGCTGTTACAGGTGCTGGGTAGAAGCCGGCGGCTCTCTGCCCTGTTGCCAGCGCTTCCGCTGGGGTGGCTCCCTTGTCCAAGTCTATAAGCTCGGGGCCAGGCTGCTGATCTGTATCTAGCAGCTCATTGTCGCTTATGCTCTGTTGCCACTCATCTGAGGCCAACCTCCATGATTCCCAGAGTGCTGCATCACAGCTCTATGCAGACTCCGTGGCATGCTGCTGAACTTGGTCTAGCAGCCTCTTGTATGCCTTTTCCAGTTCCCATTCTTGGAAAATAAGCTATACCATATCGGATACCAGCCAGGGTACCCCCGAGAGATCCAACAGCTTCTCTTGGGAGAGGCAAATGTTCTTTACTCTCAGTTTCGCCAAGCTCCTAAATTCTGGGTCCTCTGTCAGCTTTTCCAATAGTAATCCAGGGCCGCCAAAGCCCTCTGTGGGGGAGCAATCCTCCAGCCATAGCTGTGTTTGCATAGTGAGCCATCAGAGGGCCTGGTAGGCATCCTCCACCCACATCTCTGCCTGGACCAGTCCATCTAGTTTGGATAGCCATTCCTCCATGGGCTGCTCTCCCAGGAAAGGCACTCGCAAGTCCCACTGGACCCAGTACCTCTCATCATCTGTGGGGAGGACCTTTTCATCACAATCCTTTTCTTGTTGAAGCCTCTCCCTCCATAGTTGCTGGCATACAATGCTCCTCCAGCTCAGCTGGTCCAGTTCAGAACCAGGACCGTCCAGCTGGGTCAGTGCCTCCTGTACTCTCCTTAGGAACTTGGCTTCCATAGTTACCAGCTACTGTGGCTCTTCTCCTCTGTCATTAGGAATCGTGTGGAAGAAGCAGATCCCACCACTGCTAGCCAATGTGATGGATACCCCAGCTTCCCCGACTAAGTAGCTCCGCCAAATGGGTCCTGCTTCCTCCCTGATGACTGCAGCTATGTAGCTGGCAAGTGACCACTGCCTGTAGCCACCCCTGATGCCCGACAGCACCAGTACTCAGGGTCCCACCCTGTGGCAGACTCCGGCTACCCAGATTAGGTAGCTCTGCCAGAGGGTCCTTCCTCTGCCTGGAACAGGCTGCTATGTAGCCCAGGAAAGTGATTTTAGCTAGAGCCCACCCAAATAACTAGACAGACTAGCATTCAGGTGAAACAAGAACTGATTTTATTGAAAACACACACTCATTTTATACACACAGCTCAACTTGATAAGACCCTGGCCAATCCCACTATTTTCCCGCCATTCCCGCACCTCCAGACAGCCCGGCACCTCCAAAGGAGCCACAGTCCCACATAATCCCAGTACCTAGGTGTGGCGGTTTCGGCGTGATTAGTTACTGGGGACTGGAGTTACAGTCCGTTTAAGTTATGGGGGGTAGGGGTGTCCAAAATCCCCGGTTTCAAAAGGAGCTCCCCTCCAATAATTCCCCCAGCTCTTGTCCTCCCTAGGGGCTACCAATCCCCAAAAGAGCGGAGCTCTGGGGCAAAGGGCTGCTGGAGCGACCAGGGGTAAAGTTAGCAAGTGTCCTGCTGTCCTGTGGCAGACCGGGAGTTTCAGGAGACCGGCTAGCCTGAGAGGAGTTAGGCGGTTGTCCGTTGTGGGACGGCTGACTGGGAGTTCCAGGAGCCCGTCCAGCCTAGGAGGGTTTTCCTGGTCATACACCAGCTCTTCACAAAACAAGCAAACAAAAGCTTCCAGAGATTGTGGTTGCTCTGAGGAGCCCAAAACCACTGAGAAACAAAGGGGTGTGGTTGTAGGGGGGGTAGCCTTAGCTGTCTGGTATCCGTGACACCAAGGAACAGTACTGTTTGAAGTAATGGAACTCAATGTTTTTAAGAAACCTCATACTGGTTTTGAAGCACACTCCTTCCAATGGTGTTAGCGTTCCAAATCAGATCTTTGGTTACCTGTCTTTAGCGCACTCTATCAACATGTTATCCAATGCTTTGGACTCCAAGTGGGTCTTGCTAATCTTCTCTTCCATGTGAGCTACATCAGATACATTCCTTGTTTGCACACGAAACCCTTTATATAATACACTAGGGGTTATAATGGGCTATTAGCATTGTTCATGTATTGGCCTTGTTTCTGGGTGCATATACTACACTGTGTGCAGAATTATTAGGCAAATGAGTATTTTGACCACATCATCCTCTTTATGCATGTTGTCTTACTCCAAGCTGTATAGGCTCGAAAGCCTACTACCAATTAAGCATATTAGGTGATGTGCATCTCTGTAATGAGAAGGGGTGTGGTCTAATGACATAATTATTAGGCAACTTCCTTTCCTTTGGCAAAATGGGTCAAAAGAAGGACTTGACAGGCTCAGAAAAGTCAAAAATAGTGAGATATCTTGCAGAGGGATGCAGCACTCTTAAAATTGCAAAGCTTCTGAAGCGTGATCATCGAACAATCAAGCGTTTCATTCACAATAGTCAACAGGGTCGCAAGAAGTGTGTGGAAAAACCAAGGCGCAAAATAACTGCCCATGAACTGAGAAAAGTCAAGCGTGCAGCTGCCAAGATGCCACTTGCCACCAGTTTGGCCATATTTCAGAGCTGCAACATCACTGGAGTGCCCAAAAGCACAAGGTGTGCTATACTCAGAGACATGGCCAAGGTAAGAAAGGCTGAAAGACGACCACCACTGAACAAGACACACAAGCTGAAACGTCAACACTGGGCCAAGAAATATCTCAAGACTGATTTTTCTAAGGTTTTATGGACTGATGAAATGAGAGTGAGTCTTGATGGGCCAGATGGATGGGCCCGTGGCTGGATTGGTAAAGGGCAGAGAGCTCCAGTCCGACTCAGACGCCAGCAAGCAAGGTGGAGGTGGAGTACTGGTTTGGGCTGGTATCATCAAAGATGAGCTTGTGGGGCCTTTTCGGGTTGAGGATGGAGTCAAGCTCAACTCCCAGTCCTACTGCCAGTTTCTGGAAGACACCTTCTTCAAGCAGTGGTACAGGAAGAAGTCTGCATCCTTCAAGAAAAATATGATTTTCATGCAGGACAATGCTCCATCACACTCGTCCAAGTACTCCACAGCGTGGCTGGCAAGAAAGGGTATAAAAGAAGAAAATCTAATGACATGGCCTCCTTGTTCACCTGATCTGAACCCCATTGAGAACCTGTGGTCCATCATCAAATGTGAGATTTACAAGGAGGGAAAACAGTACACCTCTCTGAACAGTGTCTGGGAGTCTGTGGTTGCTGCTGCACGCAATGTTGATGGTGAACAGATCAAAACACTGACAGAATCCATGGATGGCAGGCTTTTGAGTGTCCTTGCAAAGAAAGGTCACTGATTTGTTTTTGTTTTGTTTTTGAATGTCAGAAATGTATATTTGAGAATGTTTAGATGTTATATTGGTTTCACTGGTAAAAATAAATAATTGAAATGGGTATATATTTGTTTTTTGTTAAGTTGCCTAATAATTATGCACAGTAATAGTCACTTGCACACACAGATATCCCCCTAAAATAGCTATAACTAAAAACAAACTAAAAACTACTTCCAAAACTATTCAACTTTGATATTAATGAGTTTTTTGGGTTCATTGAGAACATGGTTGTTGTTCAATAATAAAATTAATCCTCAAAAATACAACTTGCCTAATAATTCTGCACTCCCTGTATTACTACTTGCTCGACTGCTACCTGTTTCCATGACCTTCTGCTTGACCTCAGCTATTCCTTGCCATAGTTGTGCGATATGGTGCGTTAAGCTCCATACCGTTTAAAAGCCAAGGCCTGACTTGACATGCTCATGCACGTTTTCCCCCATACACATCAATGGAGAGAAAGTGTTAGAAAAAAACACCTGCAGTTGCGGAATGAGGATCTCTATAATGCAATCCCCATTGATGTATATGGGGACAACACCCTAACATAAAACCCTAGTCTAAATACCCCTAATCCACCGCCCCCGACATCGCCGACACTAATTACAATTATTAACCCCTAATCCACCGTCCACCCGCATCGCTAACACCTAAATAAAGTTATTAACCCCTACACCAACGGCCCCCACATCGCCAACACTACAATAAACCTATTAACCCCTAAACTGCCGACCCCCACATCACAATTACTAAATTAAACTTATTAACCCCTAAACCACCAGCTACCCACATCGCAACACACTAAATTAAACTAATAACCCCTAAACCGGCGCCCCCCCACATCACAATTACTAAACTAAACCTATTAACCACTAAACCGCCGGCCCCCACATTGCAAATACTAAACTAAACCTATTAACCCCTAAACCACAGCCCCCCACATTGTAACACATGAAATTAAATTTAACTATTAACCCATAAACCTAACACCCCCTACCTTTAAATAAAAAAAATAGCTGTAAAATTAAAAAAAAGCTAAGTTTGAGCTATAAATAAACCTAATATAACTATTTTGAAAACTAAAATAAATGAAAAATAAAAAACCTAAGTTACAAGACTAAAACATCCTAACACTACGAATAAATTAATCTAACATTACAAAAAAAAAAGAAAATGATGAAAAATAAAAAAAAATCTAAGATAACAAAATAATAAACAAAATTATCTGTTATGACTCCAGGTTGCCATGGCACTATTTTGATGCCAGGTTGCTCTGTCTCGTGTCACCTGTGACGTATCGCATCACCTGTGGAGTATTGCATCACCTTTGGCACACTTTTTCCTTTAAATGCCATTCAGTTTCTCTATTTTATTGCCCTTGTATTGAATTTATCTCTGGGTGTGTTTTGTGCTATATATTTGGATATCGAACTTTGGCTTGTGACCTGGACCTCCTTTGACTATTCTTCTGCCTGCTAATTTCACCTTGTTTTTTGCCCGATTGGTTCTGACTTTGGATTTCCCTGACTACTCTTTTGGATTCTGCTTCCTGTGACTCTTTGGTTTGACCCCAGGCTTGTTGACTCCACTTTGACCTTCCCGGTCTCTTCTTGGTATTCAGTTACTTTTTATAATCCTATACAATAGTCATCTTCCTCCTGGGTCCTATCGCTACTATCCTAATAGATTTTTCGTTATCACTCCACTTGACGCCGGGATAACAAGACTACCGGCCAGGATTGGTTTGATAGCAAAATATCTGAAAGGATCCTAACATTATCCAAAATAATAAAAATTAAACCTAATCTAATACCCCTATAAAAACAAAAAAGCCACCCCAAAATAAAAACACCCCCTAATCTAACAATAAACTACCAATAGTCCTTAAAAGGTCCTTTTGTTGGGTATTTTTTGTAATCTTAGATTTTTTTTATTTTTTGTACTTTTAGTCTTTATTTTTTGTAATGTTAGTTTTAAATTTATTCGCAGTGATAGGATATTTTTATTTTTCGTTTGTTTTAGGTTTTTTTTAATAGTTATATTAGGTTTATTTATAGTTTAAGCTTAGTTTTTTTTTATTTCACAGGTAAAGTTTTTTTTAAATTTAAAGGTAGTTATATTGTAACTTAATTTAATGTTAGGGGGTGTTAGGTTTAGGGATTAATAGTTTAATTTTTTGTGTTGCGATGTGGTGGGGCGGCGGTTTAGTGGTAAATAGGTTTAGTTTAGTATTTGCGATGTGGGGCCCCGGTGATTTAGGGGTTAATATGTTTATTTAATGTTGGCCATGTGGAGGATTGGCGGTTTAGGGGTTAATACTTTAGTTTAGTGTTGGCGATGTGGGGTGGTCGGCGGTTTAGGGTTTTCATAGGGTTATAGTATTTGCAATGTGGGAAATGGCAGTTTAGGGGTGAATAGATAGTTTATGGGTGTTAGTGTACTTTGAAACATTTTTGTTATGAGTTTTATGAAACATTTTTGTTTCGTAAAATCCATAACTACTGGTCTTTGATTGCTGAATGGATCACGACAGTATAGGCTATAACCCTAGCAGAATATCATGACCAGACAACTTGTAATGTGGGAGACCTGAAAATTCCACACTCAAAAGCCATTTTTTGAGTGCGAAATGGAAAGTTGCGGTACAGGCTAAAAGGCTTGCAGTATAGCCGTATTGCCGCGACTTTTAATACGGGAGACCTGCCTTTCCCCGCGCAAAGGACAATTTTTCAGCGATATAGCCGTACTGCACAACTTGTAATTTTGCCCAATATAAATACATTCAAAATTACAGTTACACTCTTATAAACACTATCTGATAAAAAATGATTAATATACCTATTTTTTTAACGTTATAAGGGTTAAAAGGAATATGTTATATGACAAGCTGTTCGATTGCAAAGGGCTACATAGTATATATAAATACATATAAATATGTGTTTGAATGTATACATATATATATATATATATATACAGTATATATATATATATATATATATATATATGTAGATGTGTGTACATATGTATTTGTGTATTTATGTGATAAACATTATATTTACTGTACATATTTAATATTCAAATGTTCTTCACATTCAGAACAGTTTATTTTTTATTGTTAATATATATTTCTATATGTAAATATATCTGTATATACTTGTACCTGTATATCTATTCCTATAGATATATAGGTACAGTATATATATATATATATATATATATATATATATATATATATATACAGGGAGTGCAGAATTATTAGGCAAATGAGTATTTTGACCACATCATCCTCTTTATGCATGTTGTCTTACTCCAAGCTGTATAGGCTCGAAAGCCTACTACCAATTAAGCATATTAGGTGATGTGCATCTCTGTAATGAGAAGGGGTGTGGTCTAATGACATCAAAACCCTATATCAGGTGTGCATAATTATTAGGCAACTTCCTTTCCTTTGGTAAAATGGGTCAAAAGAAGGACTTGACAGGCTCAGAAAAGTCAAAAATAGTGAGATATCTTGCAGAGGGATGCAGCACTCTTAAAATTGCAAAGCTTCTGAAGCGTGATCATCGAACAATCAAGCGTTTCATTCAAAATAGTCAACAGGGTCGCAAGAAGCGTGTGGAAAAACCAAGGCGCAAAATAACTGCCCATGAACTGAGAAAAGTCAAGCGTGCAGCTGCCAAGATGCCACTTGCCACCAGTTTGGCCATATTTCAGAGCTGCAACATCACTGGAGTGCCCAAAAGCACAAGGTGTGCAATACTCAGAGACATGGCCAAGGTAAGAAAGGCTGAAAGACGACCACCACTGAACAAGACACACAAGCTGAAACGTCAAGACTGGGCCAAGAAATATCTCAAGACTGATTTTTCTAAGGTTTTATGGACTGATGAAATGAGAGTGAGTCTTGATGGGCCAGATGGATGGGCCCGTGGCTGGATTGGTAAAGGGCAGAGAGCTCCGGTCCGACTCAGACGCCAGCAAGGTGGAGGTGGAGTACTGGTTTGGGCTGGTATCATCAAAGATGAGCTTGCGGGGCCTTTTCGGGTTGAGGATGGAGTCAAGCTCAACTCCCAGTCCTACTGCCAGTTTCTGGAAGACACCTTCTTCAAGCAGTGGTACAGGAAGAAGTCTGCATCCTTCAAGAAAAACATGATTTTCATGCAGGACAATGCTCCATCACACGCGTCCAAGTACTCCACAGCGTGGCTGGCAAGAAAGGGTATAAAAGAAGAAAATCTAATGACATGGCCTCCTTGTTCACCTGATCTGAACCCCATTGAGAACCTGTGGTCCATCATCAAATGTGAGATTTACAAGGAAGGAAAACAGTACACCTCTCTGAACAGTGTCTGGGAGGCTGTGGTTGCTGCTGCACGCAATGTTGATGGTGAACAGATCAAAACACTGACAGAATCCATGGATGGCAGGCTTTTGAGTGTCCTTGCAAAGAAAGGTGGCTATATTGGTCACTGATTTGTTTTTGTTTTGTTTTTGAATGTCAGAAATGTATATTTGTGAATGTTGAGATGTTATATTGGTTTCACTGGTAAAAATAAATAATTGAAATGGGTATATATTTGTTTTTTGTTAAGTTGCCTAATAATTATGCACAGTAATAGTCACCTGCACACACAGATATCCCCCTAAAATAGCTAAAACTAAAAACAAACTAAAAACTACTTCCAAAAATATTCAGCTTTGATATTAATGAGTTTTTTGGGTTCATTGAGAACATGGTTGTTGTTCAATAATAAAATTAATCCTCAAAAATACAACTTGCCTAATAATTCTGCACTCCCTGTATATATATATATATTACATTAAAGTGATGGAAAACTGCAGTAAATTGCAATCAAGCATAATAATAATGACCCCAAAATTAACCCTGACTTTTATTCATGAATTATTTATTCCTTGCTTTACAAAAAAGTCGTTAGTGCTCTGCAGCATCTATATAATACCCCCTTCCTCCACCCTTCGCGGATGCTCAAGTTTTTTTAAAATTTTTATGACGTTTTCTTAAACATCTTTGATAAGCTGTACCTTTAGGTGCCAATACGCCCCTTTCACTAACTGCGCATGCGCTTCTTTGTTGGTATGACCAAGTAATACATTCACAAGCATTTTGTGCGCATGCGCTTAACAAAATGGGAAACCCCTGATTTTGTCACTGAGTGCGTGAGCAGTGGATCTTTTAAATAGAGCAGCTCTTCTCTGAAATTTCTGAAAGTTTATATATATATATATATATATATATATATATATATATATATATATATATATACGTATGCAGTAATCTTTATATTGATTTCTAATGTAACTTTTATGAACCACTTCTTGTATAAATACTTTATTCATCATACCTATAAACATATTTCTTATGTTTGTGCTTTTATTAGTATATTGATATAAATAATTAATTACTGAAACTTTATTTATAAAATAATTTAATTTTCATCTTCTTTCAAAATGTACATTCTCTGACACTCTCGTTATTAAAGGGGAATCACACTCTCTTAACCCCTTAATGACCGGACCATTTTTCAATTTTCTTACCCTTAATGACAAAGGCTATTTTTACATTTCTGCAGTGTTTGTGTTTAGCTGTAATTTTCCTCTTACTCATTTACTGTACCCACACATATTATATACCGTTTTTCTCACCATTAAATGGACTTTGTAAAGATACCATTATTTTCATCATATCTTATAATTTACTATAAAAAAAATTATAAAATATGAGGAAAAAATTGAAAAAAACACACTTTTTCTAACTTTGACCCCAAAAATCTGTTACATATCTACGACCACCAAAAAACACCCATGCTAAATAGTTTCTAAATTTTGTCCTGAGTTTAGAAATACCCAATGTTTACATGATCTTTGCTTTTTTTGCAAGTTATAGGGCAATAAATACAAGTAGCACTTTGCTATTTCCAAATCACTTTTTTTCAAAATTAGCGCTAGTTACATTGGAACACTGATATCTGTCAGGAATACCTGAATATCCCTTGACATGTATATATTTTTTTTTAGAAGACAACCCAAAGTATTGATTTATGCCCATTTTGGTATATTTCATGCCACCACTTCACTGCCAAATGCGAGCAAATAAAAAAAAAACGTTCACTTTTTCACAAATTTTGTCACGAACTTTAGGTTTCTCACTGAAATTATTTACAAACAGTTTGTGCAATTATGGCACAAATGGTTGTAAATGCTTCTCTGGGATCCTCTTTGTTCAGAAATAGCATACATATATGGCTTTGGCATTGCTTTTTGGTAATTAGAAGGCCACTAAATGCCGCTGTGCACCACACGTGTATTATGCCCAGCAGTGAAGGGGTTAATTAGGGAGCTTGTAGAGACCTTGAAGGGTTAATTTTAGCTTTAGTGTAGTGTAGTAGACAACCCAAAGTATTGATCTAGGCCCATTTTGGTACATTTCAAGCCACCATTTCACCGCCAAATGCGAGCAAATAAAAAAAAAAGTTAAATTTTTCACAATTTTAGGTTTCTCACTGAAATTATTTATAAACAGCTTGTGCAATTATGTCACAAATGGTTGTAAATGCTTCTCTGGGATCTTCTTTGTTCAGAAATAGCAGACATATATGGCTTTGGCGTTGCTTTTTGGCAATTAGGAGGCCACTAAATGCTGCTGCGCACCACACTTGTATTATGCCCAGCAGTTAAGGGGTTAATTAGGTAGCTTGTAGAGAGCTTGCAGGGTTAATTTTAGCTTTAGTGTAGAGATCAGCCTCCCACCTGTGATGGACCCCTGCCTTAGCCCCCAACCTCCCTGATCCCCCCCAAACAGCTCTCTAACCCTCCCAACCTACCTATTTGCCACCATCTTGGGTACTGGCAGCTGTCTGCCAGTACCCAGTTTTCCCCAAAAAAGAAAGGTTGATTTTTTTTTTGTTTTTATTTTCTTAAACAGCGGTTTTCTGTAGTGTAGCTGCCCCCCCACCTAACCCCATCCCCCTACCCTAGCAGATCCTATTATTTTTTTTAAAAAAAAAACGTTTTCTGCCCCCCTCTCTCTTCTCATTAGTCATTGGTGGTAGTGGTTGCTGTGCGCGCGCGCGCACACACACACATACACACGCCCGCAGGCCCCCCCTCCGCACGCTCCCAGCATCCGGCGTGCACAAAGCACTTGAAGGAACTGGATGCCGGGGAGCGATGGGCCACCCACCCGCCTCCCTTGTAAGCGACCACCCACCCACCAATGGCACCATCGCTACCGGTGCAGAGAGGGCCACAGAGTGGCTCTCTCTGCATCGGATGCTTTTTAAAGGGTATATTCAGCTTTGATATTAATGAGTTTTTTGGGTTCATTGAGAACATGGTTGTTGTTCAATAATAAAATTAATCCTCAAAAATACAACTTGCCTAATAATTCTGCACTCCCTGTATATATATATATATATTACATTAAAGTGATGGAAAACTGCAGTAAATTGAAATCAAGCATAATAATAATGACCCCAAAATTAACCCTGACTTTTATTCATGAATTATTTATTCCTTGCTTTACAAAAAAGTCGTTAGTGCTCTGCAGCATCTATATAATACCCCCTTCCTCCACCCTTCGCGGATGCTCAAGTTTTTTTACATTTTTTATGACGTTTTCTTAAACATCTTTGATAAGCTGTACCTTTAGGTGCCAATACGCCCCTTTCACTAACTGCGCATGCGCTTCTTTGTTGGTATGACCAAGTAATACATTCACAAGCATTTTGTGCGCATGCGCTTAACAAAATGGGAAACCCCTGATTTTGTCACTGAGTGCGTGAACAGTGGATCTTTTAAATAGCGCAGCTCTTCTCTGAAATTTCTGAAAGTATATATATATATATATATATATATATACGTATGCAGTAATCTTTATATTGATTTCTAATGTAACTTTTATGAACCACTTCTTGTATAAATACTTTATTCATCATACCTATAAACATATTTCTTATGTTTGTGCTTTTATTAGTATATTGATATAAATAATTAATTACTGAAACTTTATTTATAAAATAATTTTCATCTTCTTTCAAAATGTACATTCTCTGACACTCTCGTTATTAAAGGGGAATCACACTCTCTTAACCCCTTAATGACCGCACCATTTTTCAATTTTCTTACCCTTAATGACAAAGGCTATTTTTACATTTCTGCAGTGTTTGTGTTTAGCTGTAATTTTCCTCTTACTCATTTACTGTACCCACACATATTATATACCGTTTTTCTCGCCATTAAATGGACTTTGTAAAGATATCATTATTTTCATCATATCTTATAATTTACTATAAAAAAAATTATAAAATATGAGGAAAAAATTGAAAAAAACATACTTTTTCTAACTTTGACCCCAAAAATCTGTTACATATCTACGACCACCAAAAAACACCCATGCTAAATAGTTTCTAAATTTTGTCCTGAGTTTAGAAATACCCAATGTTTACATGATCTTTGCTTTTTTTGCAAGTTATAGGGCAATAAATACAAGTAGCACTTCGCTATTTCCAAATCACTTTTTTTCAAAATTAGCGCTAGTTACATTGGAACACTGATATCTGTCCGGAATCTCTGAATATCCCTTGACATGTATATATTTTTTTTTAGAAGACAACCCAAAGTATTGATTTATGCCCATTTTGGTATATTTCATGCCACCATTTCACTGCCAAATGCGAGCAAATAAAAAAAAAACGTTCACTTTTTCATAAATTTTGTCACAAACTTTAGGTTTCTCACTGAAATTATTTACAAACAGTTTGTGCAATTATGGCACAAATGGTTGTAAATGCTTCTCTGGGATCCTCTTTGTTCAGAAATAGCATACATATATGGCTTTGGCATTGCTTTTTGGTAATTAGAAGGCCACTAAATGCCGCTGTGCACCACACGTGTATTATGCCCAGCAGTGAAGGGGTTAATTTGGGAGCTTGTAGAGACCTTGAAGGGTTAATTTTAGCTTTAGTGTAGTGTAGTAGACAACCCAAAGTATTGATCTAGGCCCATTTTGGTACATTTCATGCCACCATTTCACCGCCAAATGCGAGCAAATAAAAAAAAAGTTAAATTTTTCACAATTTTAGGTTTCTCACTGAAATTATTTACAAAAAGCTTGTGCAATTATGTCACAAATGGTTGTAAATGCTTCTCTGGGATCTTCTTTGTTCAGAAATAGCAGACATATATGGCTTTGGCGTTGCTTTTTGGCAATTAGGAGGCCACTAAATGCTGCTGCGCACCACACTTGTATTATGCCCAGCAGTTAAGGGGTTAATTAGGTAGCTTGTAGAGAGCTTGCAGGGTTAATTTTAGCTTTAGTGTAGAGATCAGCCTCCCACCTGTGATGGATCCCTGCCTTAGCCCCCAACCTCCCTGATCCCCCCCAAACAGCTCTCTAACCCTCCCAACCTACCTATTTGCCACCATCTTGGGTACTGGCAGCTGTCTGCCAGTACCCAGTTTTCCCCAAAAAAGAAAGGTTGATTTTTTTTTTGTTTTTATTTTCTTAAACAGCGGTTTTCTGTAGTGTAGCTGCCCCCCCCACCTAACCCCATCCCCCTACCCTAGCAGATCCTATTATTTTAAAAAAACGTTTTCTGCCCCTCTCTCTCTTCTCATTAGTCATTGGTGCGCGCACACACACATACACACACACGCCCACGCCCGCAGGCCCCCCCTCCGCACGCTCCCAGCATCCGAACTGGATGCCGGGGAGCGATGGGCCACCCACCCGCCTCCCTTGTAAGCGACCACCCACCCACCAATGGCACCATCGCTACCGGTGCAGAGAGGGCCACAGAGTGGCTCTCTCTGCATCGGATGCTTTTTAAAGGGTATTGCAGGATGCCTCAATATCGAGGCATCACTGCAATACCCTGAGAGCTGCTTGAAGCGATTGCGATCGCTTCCAGCACTCTCTTAGACAACTGACGTACCAGGTACGTCCATTGTCACTAACTGTCAGTTTTTGCAGGACGTACCTGGTACGGCAGTTGTCATTAAGGGGTTAATTGTGCAGCACACTCATTCGCTCTCATCTGCTCCAGTCCAACAAGTAAACACTGAATCCTATTTTTTTTTTACGTTGGAGCAGATAGAGAGCAATTGCACATGTGTGGGTTGCATTGACACGGGAGCACGCATTGCTCCGTATGCTCTCTGCGTCACACTGTATCTTAACCAGGATATATGAGGGGCGAAGGACCAAACAGAGCTAAGTAAAAAGTAAAATGTTAAAATAAAAAAAATAAAAAATGATTTAAAAAAAATAAAGTTGCGGTTTTATTTGTAATAACAAGCTATTATAAAAATGTGTTGTAAAACGGGAAAAATATACCATCACTTATATATATAAAGAAATATATATTTAATAATAAAAATTACATTTTTTTTCTATGTGAAGAACATAGCAATATAAAATATGCGTATATAATTTCACGTTTTGTTATTTAGGTCTAAAACAGTGTCGGGTTAGAGCACACAAAAAATTGCTAACCACAATGAATTATTATTGAAATATGAAATATAAAATATTGATAAAATGTATTAATTGTTTTTAATTAATTAAAAAATTGTTATACACATCTCATTTTATATATATATATATATATATATATATATATATATATATATATATATATATATATATATATGTGTATAACAGTCCCAAGTGAACTCTGCACTCACTTTGTTAAGCAGCTGCCCGGGGTGCATCCAATATACATACAAAATACAAAAAATATATAAATGTTTATGGGCTAGATATAATAATAATTATTATTATTATTAATATTATTAACAATTATTATAGATACTGTAAACAATTCTAAATAATCCATATGAAAACCCCTCAAAATCACACACAAACATATATAAATATATATATATATATATATATATATATATATAATTCCAAAAATAAAGAGCACTCACCAGGGCTTGTTAAATACAGCATTCAGAGCTTTAATTGCATAAAGTGACATTTCTGGGATTTTAACCCTGTCCTCAGGTCTAAGGACGGGGTTAAAATCCCTGAAACTTCACTTTATGCAACAAAAGCTCTGGATGCTGTATTTAACAAGCCCTGGTGAGTGCTCTTTATTTTTGGAATTTTATATATATATATATATATATATATATATATATATATATATATATATATATATATATATTTATATATATATATATATATATATATATATGTTTGTGTGTGATTTTGAGGGGTTTTCATATGGATTATTTAGAATTGTTTACAGTATCTATAATAATTGTTAATAATATTAATAATAATAATAATTATTATTATATCTAGCCCATAAACATTTATACAGGTAGGAAACCCTTTATCCAAACTGTTCGGGGCCGGAAAAAGTTTGGATTTCTGAATAGTTTGGATTTTGGAATATTTATATATTTCCACCTGTAAAATGGAGCCAAGTGTAAACAACATTATCTTTAGGCAATATTTACATAATACAGCTTATACTGTACATACAGCCTTAAAGGGACACTGAACCCAACTTTTTTTCTTTCGTGATTCAGATAGAGCATGACATTTAAAGCAACTTTCTAATTTACTCCTATTATCAAATTTTCTTCATTCTCTTGGTATCTTTATTTGAAATGGAAGAATGTAAAACAAAATGGGTTGTGTCCCTTTAAGGTAGTTTGTATCATTTGTATTACTTTTCTATACATAATACCATCAGAAACATAGTACTGCAATCAGAAAATATCCGTTTTTAAATAAATATATAGGAGCATTAGCATTTTAAAACACAAACAAAAAGTAATAAAAGATTCAGGCAGAGAAGTTTGAGGCTTAATTGTGAAAGATTTGAATAACTTTTTGTTTTTTAAATATGAATAAAAAAGTTTGAATTTAGGAATAATTCTGTATTTGGAATTTTAGATTTGGTCATTTGTACCTGTATTACAATCAAATTTAAGGGGGGGGGGGCATTGTAATGTTCATGGGATATTTCCTTATCAGACCAATCCTGGCCAGTGGTCTTCTTATCCCAGCATCAAGGGGAAAGATAAGGAAAAATCCCAGAAATAAGTATAACAGTTTGATAGAATGAGGAAGTACAGGAACAGTTGACATCACAATCTGCAAGGGTTAATGAGGAGCAGGTCACAGGTTTGAGTAGGGTTCAGAAGTAAGCAGACAGTACTATGCCCCTGAGAAACACAAACATAAAAGAAATGCTCACCAGGCAGTGCACGGTTCAGTGGGAAGAGGCAGTCCAATGTTTCTGAGAATCAAAGGGTTCAGCAAAGGAATGGTCACTAAGAAATGCAAGATTCAGTAATAGGCAGGCAGTCCAATCTTTCTAAGTATCAAAAGGGTTAAACAGTAGAATGGTCAATAGGCAATGCAGGGTTCAGTAACAAGCAGGCAATCCAATCTTTCTGAGTATCAAAAGGGTTAAACAGTAGAATGGTCAATAGGCAATGCAGGTTTTAGTAACAAGCAGGCAGTCCAGTAAAGCACAAAAGTAAACAGCAAAAAAAAATAGACTACAGGAGTACACAGAGGCAAACCTAAACTAGGGCACTTACAGACTGAAGGAGTTTACCTTAAAGGGACACTAAATGCATTTTTTTTTTCTTTAATGATTCAGATAGAGCATGCAATTTTAAACAACTTTCTAATTTACTCCTATAATCAAATTGTCTTTGTTCTCTTGCTATCTTTATTTGAAAATCATGAATGTAAATTTTAGCAGCCAGCCCATTTTAGGTTCAGTACCATGGATAGTGCTTGCTTATTGGAGGCTTATATTTACCCACCAATAAGCAAGCATAACCCAGGTTCTCAACCAAAAATGGGCCGGCTCCTATGCATCACAATCCTGCTTTTTAAATAAAGATAGCAAGAGAACGAAGAAAAATTGATAATGGGAGTAAATTAGAAAGTTGCTTAAAATTGCATGCTCTATCTGAATCATTAAAGAGCAAATTTGCATTTAGTGTCCATTAAATAGGGGCAGGCTCACGTCCAGGTGGAGGCAGTGGTGTGCAGGACATGAGCAGAGCGGCAACCACGGCGCACAACCAGATGCTGTATGACAGACGAGATAGTAAGATCATAACCCTTGACCAGCCTTTATATTTTTGTAATTTTTGTCATGCTTTGGTTTGTGCTCAACTCGATAAAAGATACATATTGGTCACAAGAATTACTGCTGGTAAATTTGCTGCACAAGGTGACCTCTGTATTATTCCCAAAGTGCAATGTTTTAAGCTAGCCCTGGTTGTAAACTATTGGTGTTGGTGTTGAGGGGATTATTTACAAAGCTTTGGTCTGTCACAAAAATATTAGTAAGAACTCTACTTGGCTCCAGGTTGATTTAGATCAAACTGACCCTATTTCAATATGCTGTTTAGTATCACAACTTACTGTGGAGAAGGTTCACAGGTTTCTTTAAGAGATACAATTACTGGTCAGGCCTGGTCAGTGTAAATCCAGTGAGTCTGCAAAACTTTTGTTGAACGAAAATGAATGGGTTACAAAATAAAGCTTTTTTATCTGAACACTAACTTCTGCTTTAATGATCTTCTCTGCATTCATAAGCTTATTTCACACCTAGAAAATTTCTTTAATCAAAAGTAAATTATGTCAAAATCATTAATGTCAGCACAGGCTAATGAATCCTGCAATAAATCACTTGTATCTTAAATGCCAACAGAACCAACAAATCAATTCATTCAATTTCAGCTCAGTGCATACACAAAGATGAAAAAGAAATGTGATTAATAATAATTATATTATTACTATTGAAATTTTTGAAACCCTCTGTTTCTCTGGGGAATTTGTTTTTAGAAGGGATAAAAATGCCACTCACATGTTTAATGTATATCTGTTTTAATATTACTGGAATAATATAACTAATTTGGAGACAAAGAGAGAGATAATTAAGAGATGATGGGAGGGTGATTCTATCAGGGCACAGCCCAGCTCTTTCGCTGATAATGTAAATAATAATGTATATTGTAGGTATATAAGACAAATTTTTACTTGAAAAGGACATATATAAGGACATATATAAAAACAAAAAAACAAAACAAAAAAACAATAACAAGCAAACAGTAAATTTAAGATACAAAACAGCACTAGTACAAATACATCCTGGAATCCTAATAGTTTTATTACTATGCAAGTCATGTATTTTCATAGTTTTAACATTCCAGGCAAATGCCCATAATTGATTCAACTTTCTAAGCCACCAACTCTGTGTGTGGGAGAATATTTTGTTATATTTGTTTTAAAAAACAAACAAAAAAAAGTTTATTGCTGTTGTTTGCTCCAAATGAATATTGAATGTTTACTGGACATCCAGCATTATTTTTTTTAATTTACTGAATGCAACATTTGAATATTAAATATTATATTCAAGTATTCAAATATTAACATGTTAATGCAGTTTATACTTCAGTGTAAGTCTATTCCAATCAAATTTCACATGTAATATTGGAATGTAGCATTAGATATCCAAAATGTAACATAAATGGCAAGGGGAACAGATTATCTACCATTCAAGTATTATTATACAGACAGACACTGACTACCTCTAAATAACAAAGAAAAAGAAAAATGACACAGCCAACTGGCACATCGTTATCTGTTACTAAAACCTAACTTACATATTCATGTAGCATTACTTAAGCTATGTCTACGGGCACAAAATAAATATCTTGTAATTGCCAGTGCCAAAATGTTGCCCAAACCTCTTAAAATATTATAAACATTAAAGTCTGTTTTTATAACCACACTTGCATTTTAAAGATTACCATAGAAATATGAGTTTTCAATCTTGTCAGACTATTAAATCATTGTGGAATGTCAACTGATCGATCCGTTCTAGGACATGAGGGTCACCCAAATAATGTATTATCAGTAACTACATATGGATAGAAAAAAATAGTTTTCTTATATTGTCACTAGCTGGATTAAACATAAAAAGAAAGTATTTTTTTTGCAATGAATAAGAAGCATTGCTTTACAATTGTTATAGGCAAAAATAAAAAATGTTTTATAAGCTTAAAGGGATACTTAACCCATTTTTTTATTTCATGATACAGATAGAGCATACAATTGTAATCAACTTTCTAATTTACTCCTATTATCAATTTTCCTTCATTCTCTTGGTTTCCTCTTTTGAAGAAGCAGGAATGTAAGCTTAGAAGCCGGCCTATGCACACTCCTGGGCCAGTTCCTTGAAACGAATGCCTTACTACACCTATGGAATACCCATAACTCCTCCTCCACTCATCTTGAGTCTGCCTACTAAACACCCATGACTTGTCTACAAGCCTCACATGGTCTGTTTAACCCCCCCCCCCCCACCACCACCCCGTATCGAATTTATAAAAGCTCTTCTGGCTGGAAAAAGGCAGCTAGCAAACAGAATGGAGAGGGAGGAAACAGAAGCAAGGCTTTTATTTTCAAACAGTTGTAAAGCATTGCAACAATTTGTCACATGTATTTTCCCTTTAAGGGATAGTTCTGTTATGACTAATTTATTCTCTTTTAGTATGATACATAAATGCACTAGATTTGCATATTGGAAAATATTACCTTCGGTCCAAAAGGTGTTCTAACCTTTGTTACAGAGAATCAAAGTTAATCTAATAGAACACGACACAGGCTTTGTGTTGCAGACCTTTATGGCAGTAAAGAGGTAAGCGCGGATTTTAATGCTTTAGTAGATGGAAACGTCACAGAAAGACATTAAGCCATAATGGTTTTAAACTGCACTTGATTGTGATATAAAGCAGGACGTGCTTTATCTTTTGATCATCCATTACTTTATATTATAATCTTCCTCTCTCTCCCGCCTGTCATAACCACATCGATCTGCAAAGCTCTCTAAAAAATTACCAGGACATTTGGGGTCTGATTTAATCAAAGCTAAATTGTGCATAGCTATCCTGGGTCACAACCACATCATCAGAACGCCAACAAATTCATTATTTTTTGCTGCTCTGAATTTCACCTGTTCAATATTTTGCAAACTGGATTATTTAAAGTAATACCACAGCAGCAGATAATGGCCATAAGAATAATAATAGTATTTACAGCTAATCCTCTTATAATTCAAGCTAGCAAAAGAAGTTTTTTTCTTTCTTTCAGAAATCATTCTATTTGTTAGTGAGAACAATTGAGATTTATTTATTTTTTGTTTCACAAAACCGAACAAAACATTCAGAGCTAGATTATAAGTAGAGTACAGAAATATAAGCTCTGTTGTGCATTAAAATCGCTCAAGTTAAATCATTAGTGAATCTATTTTTGCACTCATATTACAAGTCAAAAGTTTTATTTTGTCACTTATGCGATAGGGACCAATCTATCAAATGCCAGGCGGACATGATTCGCTGTAGTGAATCATGTCCACCCAGCATCGCTAAATGCCGACAGCATACGCTATCGGCATTTAACATTCTGAAATGCTTGTACAATGCCGCCCCCTGCACATTCGCGGCCAATCAGCTGCTAGCAGAGGGTGTCAATCATCCCGATAGTATTGGATCAGGATAATTGCAGTCCACCACCTAAAAAAGTGGCGGAGAAGTTAAGGAGCAGCGGTCTTATGACAGCTACTTCTTAACTTCAGATTCCGGCGAGCTGGAAACTTCGGGTGGATTCAGCAGCGTCCGCTGCCTGTTAAATTCGGCCCCGTAGTCTGGATGTTGGATAGTGATGATGCACTCAATGCTTACATATTAGAATTTTATGGGGGCATGCTGAAAAACTAATGTTGGCTATCACTCAAGTGCTAATCTGATGGTGCCCTAAACCTCTGATAAAGTAATTCTTTACTTAGTTATGTATTATAGTATTTCAGTAAAATTTAAGTATTGAAAACTGCAGACATGCATACATACAAATACTCACTCATATATAAATATATATACTCACATACATATATATATATATTTATATATATATATATATATATATATATATATATATATATATATATATATATATATATATATATATATATATATATATATATACAAACAGAAAAAAAGCTGTGCACTCCTGTAAATAAAAAGTCACAAACAAAAAAGTCTTATCTGGAAAAAATGACAATGAGTCCAGCAACATTCGATTTCTCTTTGGAGGAACGGCTGCTTCTCAGGAAAATCAAACGGCACCGGATTCAAATGTAGAAAAATGTGGAGAAATCTAAAAGAAGCACACAGAGAACCTCTTCATAGCGTAGTCAATTTATTCAAAAGACAGATAAAACAAAGCCTCAAAAGGTGGCTACTCACGCTGTAAATCATCAATCCTATGAGGTAAGTAAAGTGTGCAGACAAACACAATCCTGTCTAAGTACAGGTATACTCAGGCTGCAGTCCAAAAGGTATCGGCTGTCCAAGAGGCAAATCCCCAATAACCAGGAACACAGGATAGCGGAGTCACATGCAAGCGGTAAGGACAGTTCCTCAATTTAACAAAAAGTTAGATATAAAGTAAGCGCAAAAAATGTTGCCAAAAAGAAAACAGACTATTTCTGGAGCAGCATTGGTTCAATACAGAGTGACGTGAAGTGGGCGTGGCCTAACACCTTTCACGGAAGTATCCAGTTCATCAGAGGCTTTTGTTCTAGGCCCTTTAAGCCTGCTGCTGATAGTTTAGAAGCAGCAGTCATCAGATCGTTGCTTCTAAACCTTCACACTAGTTCTTAGCTGGTGGATTAAAATCACCCCAGACACGAGGGTAATTAACAGAACCTACTCATGCACTATTGGGCTAGCATGAGCAGAGGGGGCATTGCGTGAGTAGACGGGAGGGGGCCTTTCACAAGCAGTTGTTGTGCAATGTTAAATGTGGGGAGGGTATTGCTGACTGTTTTTTGCCATCCAGGTTAATATGTTTGTATACACACATACACACACACACACACACACACATACATATACCCATTGGTGCATTGGTGTGTATATAAAGGTGTTTATATAAATGTGTGTGTGTGTGTATATATATATATATATATATATATAAACATACACATACAAACACCTTTAAACCCTCCCTCAATCCCACACATTGTGATATACCATAGGTTTTTAAATCTCTGTCCAAGTGGATGCTATATGTGTAACCATATCCATAAACGTAATATAGTAAAAAAATTGGGATAGATCAAAAGATTTTGAAATAAGAAGTACGAGCACCCGTAATTCCACATATGTGGTATACCTGCTTGTGTAAGAACGAAACACAAAATAAAGAGATGATTTTATGAAAAAGTTTAAACTTTTTAAGTCTGGAATTTACACACTATTAGGCTCCATACAAAGGATCATCATTAAAATCCACATATAATGTGGATTAGCTGCGAAATATAGAAAAAATGTATCAAAAAAATTAAATGAATAAAAATAACTGGTATGGGCTCCTTTTGAAATCAAATGTTGTTTTAACAAGCAAATAGGAAGACCCAATCATTCACGTGGCATTGTTTACATAATGTGACTCATTAGTCAGAAGTCCCTGCACCAATCAGCATAGGTCACACGACGTCTGATGTCACGATGGCATGCAGCGAATGGTTGGAGCCTTGAGGGTTTATATACCGGATGGACACAAAAGTTAATAGATCGAAGCAGCACTTGAAAAAGTCTACAACATATTAGACAAAATGCGTAGGGACGATCTATCACGGACCCCTGTTTTAACCAGGAAAACAGTCACCCTTTCTATCGAAAAGGAATACAGCCAAACCACTACTAGAGTACAAGCAATGCATCTTGAATCATCTATGGATGTTGCTTGGAACAACTAGTTGATCCGGTAAAATAGTGGAGGCTGTATAAGACACTGTGTTATATGTTTTAAAGATTTTAAATCTTGTAAGCGCGTTTTTAATGTGTGTTCAGATTTAATAAATATAATTGCATTTGAGTCTAGGATGCGCTTGTGTTTTAGGTTTTCAATAGATTATGTGCTTTGAAGACTGCTTTACTGGTCTTATACTAATCAACTGCTCTCAAGGACTCACTGAGACACAGACTTCAGCTTCAGCTGCCCCTCAAGCAGAACAAATAATGTTTAAAATGTAACATATGGTTAACAGGACTCAATAGGATGGCACTGATTGAATATTGTCAAAGGACTGGACTTTTTTCTGGTTGAAACATTTTGTAGGTTCTTTATTTTTAATGTATTAATAATATAATTGTTATATTCACAATCATTTACTTTCCTATAAGAAGACCCTATATAACTGCAGTTGTATCATTTGCTCTAAAGAATATTTGTATTTTAGGCTTTTAAATCTGTTTTAAAAAAAACATTTTTCATTAATAAACCTTTTTGTAACTGTAATAGGGATAATTATAAATGCCATTCTTTATTTCCATATAATTTCTCAATTTTTCAGCAGTATTTTGTATTTAGCTTGAGCGCAACACTTAAATAACCAATTGTAAATGACTGCTAATTGCTTTTCCTTTAATCAACAAAGTATAGAGCTTGTTAAAAAAAAATATTGGCATTCCTAAGATTCTCTGGTTAATATTTTTGCCATCTACTTGTAATACATCATTGTGCATTATACTTAGTGCTGAGCCGAGCGCAAGATAATGCACCCTGCGCTATCAATGGGCTTGACTCAACTGACTCAATTGGTCCTGCAGGGAAGGTAAGCAAGCTCTTTTCCAATTTCAAAGTGTCTTCTGCATTGATGATTCGTGACTGAGCACTTTATTTCAGGGGCTCACTCGAGTGTTAAATTAACGGGACTGGGATGCGAGTGGCGCAGATCTGGGAAAGGACTGGTCCTTGTGAAAATTGGGCTTTTATAATATCCAAGGGAGCTGTGGTAGGGACAATGGGAGGAGCCAATATATGTCAATTCCTCATAATGTAGGTTACAGAGAAGTGTGAGATCACATACTGTATGTCACTAAAAAACTAACACTATGTGCACTACATAACCATTTTGAGGAAAAGCAGTCTATGTTAAAATGATGCACAATACTTCCATGGCACAAATTACAGAAACAAAAAAAACTTGGCCCTAGGTTATGTCAATGAATAAACCTAATTTTAAATAAAATGGATTTGTTAAAAAGAAAGAAACCAGCAACATGGGGTAATAAAAGCAGCTACAGCATTAACATTATAACATTGCTGGTGACTACAGGACATAATTAGAGGGAGGTCCATGAAATATATTTAGTGTTTAATAACATTAATAATAACTCTAAAACATATAAAGATTTCCAAGAATCAGCCCACCAGCTTGCCCCAACATACCCCAAACAGACATAAAGGGGCCTATCTATCAAGCTGTCAACCGCAAATACACCGGAATTCAGCAGCGTAATTGTTGCAAGCTTTATCCGGCCTAGATCAAAGCCTACAGACCGGCAAAAGTTAAAAATTTGTGACATACGATCCGCCGGTCTCAATCCGACGCAGATTGATGCTTATGTCATTACAGATGTTCCAAATACACATTCGGCTCTATTTGACACTTTTTTTTTGACACTTTTTCCCAGTTATCAGACTTCTAACAGGTACGCTCGTGGCTATTCCGGCCCAGTGTACCTGGTTTTTAATCCACCACCCTGAGGGCCGTGGATGCCATAGAAATCAATGGGAGTCTGAAAGCACCGAAAGCTTATGTTCGATGCTGC
Source organism: Bombina bombina (assembly GCF_027579735.1). Lineage (NCBI taxonomy): Eukaryota > Metazoa > Chordata > Amphibia > Anura > Bombinatoridae > Bombina > Bombina bombina. The sequence goes on along the minus strand of NC_069501.1, from coordinate 453,424,471 downwards.
CAGATATCCCATTGATTTCTATGGTTGAAAATAAGTTATGTTTACACCTAACACCCTAACATAAACCCGAGTCTAAACACCCCTAATCTGCCACCCTGACATTGCCGCAAAGTTATTAACCCCTATTCCGCCACTCCCCAACACCGCCGCCACTAAATAAATGTATTAAACCCCTAAACCATCAGCCCCCCACATCACCAAAAAATAAATTAAGCTATTAACCCCTAAACCTAACAACCCGCTAACTTTAAATTACAACATGCCTATCTTCAAATAAATTTAAACTTACCTGTAGAATTAAAATAAACTATATTAAACTATTAATTAACCTACCCTAACTATTATCCTACAATTAAATTAAACTACCAATTAAATGCAATAAATTACATATTAAAAAACCTAACCCTACTCAAATTATTTAAATATACAATTAAACATTATTAAAAGTACTAAATTACAGAAAAAACAAACACTAAATTACGAAAAATAAAAAACCACATTATCAAAAATAAAAAAGAATTATACCTAATCTAATAGCCCTATTAAAATAAAAAAGCCCCCCAAAATAAAAAACCCTAGCCTACAATAAACTACCAATGGCCCTTAAAAGGGCCTTTTGTGGGGCATTGCCCCAAATAAATCAGCTCTTTTACCTGTAAAAAAAAATACAAACACCCCAGAAAACCCATCACCCAAATAAAAAACCTATATAAAAAAACCTAAGCTCACCATTGCCCTGAAAAGGGCATTTGTATGGGCATTGCCCTTAAAAGGGCATTTAGCTCTTTTACATGCCCAGACCATAATCTAAAAAAAACCCCACAAAAAAAAACCTTAAATAAACTTAAAGCTAACCCCCCAACAATCCCCTTACAGTTATTGAAGTCCCGCTTGAAGGATCCATCCAGCTGACAAGAAGTCTTCATCCAGGCGGCCTCTTCGATCTTCATCCAGCTTGTGAAGTCCTCATCCAGGCAGCAAGAAGTCTTAATCTAGACGGCATTTTCTATCTTCATCCATCCGACGTGGAGCGGGTCTATCCTGAAGACATTCGGTGCGGAGCATCCTCTTCATACCGTTGCTGCTGTAAACTGGAACTTAAATGCAAGTGATGCCATCCAAGATGAAGTCCCTTGTATTCCTATTGGCTGAAAGATTTCAATCAGCCAATAGGATTAGAGCTGCTGAAATCTTATTGGTTGTTCCAATCAGCCAATAGGATTTGAGCAGCTCTCATTCTATTGGCTGTTCCAATCAGCTAATCTCTTTAGCTGAAATCCAGAAGAGACACGGACTCGAATATATTCTAGCATAAATAAACTGACTTCATAGTAACCTCCCATTATCCATCAGATGATTGACAACTAGCCGGCAATAGCAATAATCCTTAGCCTATTAGATGTGAGATAAGGCGGGACTTCCAGAAACAAGGGTATATATCCCCCAAGTAATGGCGGTCCACTGCTTTTGATAAAGCCTGGAGGGGCGAAACGCATCAGGGGATCTATTAGAGCATTTGGGTGCTCTTATTTTAATAGCCAGACACTAGCTCAATATAACTATGCTCTCTGTATAAATATCGCTAGTGTTAAATAAGCTAAACAATTGTATGGTCTGGGTTGTGCCAGACTTAGCAGTTTTTCAACTCAATTTTGTTAGCAACAGAAGCAAAAATAGTTGTATGGTCTGGGTTGTGCCAGACTTAGCATTCACTCAACTCAATATCCCTAGTACTAAATGTACTGAACGGTCTAGGTTGTGCCAGGCCTAGCATTTACTTAACTGAATATTGCTAGTGCTGAACGAATTGCATGGTCTGGGTGATGCCAGACTTAGTATTTAACTGACTACACCATTGATACCTTTTACTAATCAATATAATAGAACCAATCGAACAGGTTCTCTTGCAAACCTACGGCTCTCAAAGGGGACCTTTGTTTAAAAATCTCACTTATTAAATGAGTCAGAACCGGATGTTTATGTAACTCCAATAATCGCTAAAGTTTATTAACTTTAGGGTCTAGGTCATGCTGGACTTATAGCAACCTACACAAGACAAGTGATCTGCTTTATCTATTATGTTACAGTTACATTTTTATTATCAAGTATAGCAGAACTGAATGTATGGGTCCTCAAGTGAATCTATATATTTGAGTGGACAAGGAATGTTAAATCAATCCAAATAACGTTACAAATTAAGATTGCCTTTTTAAAAGTGTCCACTCATGTAGGCTTGAGGATCTATAAAACATAACAGACTATTGTTTCCAGGCTAGACCATAGGACTTAACTGAAGTCCGTTATAATCGCGGAATTTCAAACACTACTCATAGCGAGGTTTATATTATGCCGCTATAGCGGTTTAAAGCTACTATAAGTGAGGTTCACACTATGCCGTGAAAACGGTATTATTGGAATTACATTTCTTTAAAAGAGGAAAGTTTGAACAAGTACTCCCATTTCAGTTCATCTTTGAAGCAAGACATTTATAATTGTTACTTTGTATTTGCTATCACAAATGTATCTACTTGTAACCAATTGACTAGCCAGTAATGGTATCCTTTTTCGTAAGCAATTAACCCAGAAATTCACACTAGAGAAAGCACCTTGCTTATAATACTAGGAACATTTGCAATCACATGTGTTTAAGCATTACATACATTATATACCTTGATCATATAACTTATAGTATTTTGCTGAAATCCAAGTTGCCTTGAGCCCACAGCATGAGGACTGTAGAGATCCACAATGGTGGTAGTCTAACCAACCCAGACATACGATATCATATTTAAACTGTCTATTTCTGGGATAGTTAAAGATCATAAACCTATACTTTTTCTGGGATTGAGAGATTATCCAGTCCCTGGTGGGTTGGATTGCAGGCGCCATATGTATGATCATGGTATCAATATGGTGTTCTGAAGCATATAGTGCCAGACCACTTACATATAGATATATATACTAGCGTACGCATATGATGCAGGTGGATTGAATTTATCTATCCACAATTTTCAGAGATAAATGTCCGCATATTTTCTGAGGGGAAGTGTGACTTAGACTAAAGCCCTAATAATACTAACACGAGGCCCCTCTGGATTTCTTTATACAGTCAGATGTTGCAAGTGTCTGGATTCTTTTCATTTGTGTGTTACCCTTATTTTAAAGATTTGTCAATAAAAGTTATATTTTAGCTTCCCTTATTTGGAACCACACCGCCCATAGTCAGGGCCCAGAGTACTTACTGTGCATTCTTTTTGTGGAGAAATTTGCTTTCTTTGGCTGCCCCACTTTGTGAAGTAGATTATTATTATATGCATTAGCACCATTTCCTCTTAATGGTTGGTGATAGAATTTACAATAAACCTCACCTTATATTATATACTATGGGGGAAAGCCTGTGTAGTGCCAGTGTTCGCTTGTTGTAACTAATGCGTTTATTTAGGTTGTGGCGGGGTCAGGGAGTTGCGGGATAGGGGTTAATACGTTTATTTATGTTGCGGCGGGGTCGGGGAGCGGCGGGATAGGGGTAAATAACTTTATTTAGGTTGCAGCGGGGTCGGGGAGTGGTGGGATAGGCATTAAACAATTTAGTAAAGTGGCAGCGTTTAGTGACAGGGTATAAATAAAGTTTGGAAAAAGCCGAATAGACGCGAGATCGATGACTGCTAGTTAACAACAGTCCGATGCTCATTGCCCCGTACTTGGTGTGCGTCTTTTTGCCGGCTTTTTTCATAACTAAGGAGAGGGTATTGAGATACACGGCTGCGATGTTAGACGATGTTAGGCGAGCGTATTGATGCCAGCGAATGCAACACAGTTGACGGCTTGATAGATATCCCCCATAGATGGTACCCACCAAACCATTATACCCACTAGCCTTTACATAGGGCAAGTACTCCCACACAGCTACAACATACAGCCAAACTAGGGGTAAAAAACAAGTGAGGGGAGCTGTGTGTATTTCAATACATAAATAATATGTGTTACCGTGACCTTTAAATGAGATTCTCGTATTGGTTGCAAAATTCAATCATAATATATATTGCGCTGTGATAAGGTAAACAAATAGGTGAACATTGGGTGAAAAATAGTGAAAATATGACTACAAGAGGTTAAAAAACTAAATATTTAATTGTTGCCATACAAAACAATATTGGACTAGATAATATATTCTGATAGGATAATAAGTGGTAAAGAGCTCTATTACCTTGCGTATATTATATATTAAAATTCCTTAATCAAAAGTTAAAATTGACAATAAATTCACAATAAATTCATGCTATAGTGTTCAAAGCATATGATAAAAACAGATTAAGTTAAAATAATTAACGTAGGAGGTGGAAATAAATGTTCATCTGATGAATTGCAAGTATCTTTTGATGTGACTTTAAATGTGACTTTTAGTTGGAAATGAAATTACTCACAGTTTGCATGAAATAATTTTTCCAGGTGTCTGATTGGTTGAAACAGACAAGCCTTTATGTGAATAAAATAATTTTTCGCTGTAGTTAAAACTTGTAGATCGAAATTGTAGATGAAGATAACAACTACTGGATGGTAAAGATGCTAAAACTGTTTACCTAAACTGGGTTTGCAGGAGTTTCAGTTGTTGATAAAACTTGGTTCTGTTTGTAACGTAGGAGGTGGAAATAAATGTTCATCTGATGAATTGCAAGTATCTTTTGGTGTGACTTTAGATATGACTTTTAGTTGGAAATGAAATTACTCACAGTTTGCATGAAATAATTTTTCCAGGTGTCTGATTGGTTGAAACAGACAAGCCTTTATGTGAATAAAATAATTTTTCCGCTGTAGTTAAAACTTGTAGATCGAAATTGTAGATGAAGATAACAACTCCTGGATGGTAAAGATGCTGAAACTGTTTACATAAACTGGGTTTGCAGGAGTTTCAGTTGTTGATAAAACTTGGTTCTGTATATTGAAACTGTTATCTAAGACTTGGGCCTAGATTTGGAGTTTGGCGTTAGCCGTGAAAACCAGCGTTAGAGGCTCCTAACGCTGGTTTTAGGCTACCTCCGGTATTTGGAGTCACTCAAAATAGGGTCTAACGCTGACTTTTCAGCCGCAACTTTTCCATACCGCAGATCCCCTTACGTCAATTGCGTATCCTATCTTTTCAATGGGATTTTTCTAACTCCGGTATTTAGAGTCGTGTCTGAAGTGAGCGTTAGAACTCTAACGACAAAACTCCAGCTGCAGGAAAAAAGTCAGTAGTTAAGAGCTTTCTGGGCTAACGCCGGTTTATAAAGCTCTTAACTACTGTACTCTAAAGTACACTAACACCCATAAACTACCTATGTACCCCTAAACCGAGGTCCCCCCACATCGCCGCCACTCGATTAAATTTTTTTAACCCCTAATCTGCCGACCGCCACCTACGTTATCCTTATGTACCCCTAATCTGCTGCCCCTAACACCGCCGACCCCTATATTATATTTATTAACCCCTAATCTGCCCCCCACAACGTCGCCGCCAGCTACCTACACTTATTAACCCCTAATCTGCCGACCGCAAAGCGCCGCCAGCTACATTATCCCTATGTACCCCTAATCTGCTGCCCTAACATCGCCGACCCCTATATTATATTTATTAACCCCTAATCTGCCCCCCTCAACGTCGCCTCCACCTGCCTACACTTATTAACCCCTAATCTGCCGAGCGGACCGCACCGCTACTATAATAAAGTTATTAACCCCTAATCCGCCTCACTAACCCTATAATAAATAGTATTAACCCCTAATCTGCCCTCCCTAACATCGCCGACACCTAACTTCAATTATTAACCCCTAATCTGCCGACTGGAGCTCACCGCTATTCTAATAAATGTATTAACCCCTAAAGCTAAGTCTAACCCTAACACTAACACCCCCCTAATTAATTATCTCTTATTAAATAAATTATTCCTATTTAAAGCTAAATACTTACCTGTAAAATAAATCCTAATATAGCTACAATATAAATTATAATTATATTATAGCTATTTTAGGATTAATATTTATTTTACAGGCAACTTTGTAATTATTTTAACCATGTACAATAGCTATTAAATAGTTAAGAACTATTTAATAGTTACCTAGTTAAAATAATTACAAAATTACCTGTAAAATAAATCCTAACCTAAGTTACAATTAAACCTAACACTATAGTATCATTAAATTAATTAAATAAAATACCTATAATTACCTACAATTAAACCTAACACTACACTATCAATACATTAATTAAATACAATATCTACAAATAACTACAATGAAATAAACTAACTAAAGTACAAAAAATAAAAAAGAACTAAGTTACAAAAAATAAAAAAATATTTACAAACATAAGAAAAATATTACAACAATTTTAAACTAATTACACCTACTCTAAGCCCCCTAATAAAATAACAAAGACCCCCAAAATAAAAAATGCCCTACCCTATTCTAAATTACTAAAGTTCAAAGCTCTTTTACCTTACCAGCCCTGAACAGGGCCCTTTGCGGGGCATGCCCCAAGAAGTTCAGCTCTTTTGCCTGTAAAAAAAACACATACAATACCTCCCCCCCCCAACATTACAACCCACCACCCACATACCCCTAATGTAACCCAAACCCCCCTTAAATAAACCTAACTCTAAGCCCCTGAAGATCATCCTACCTTGTCTTCACCTCACCAGATATCACCGATCCGTCCTGGCTCCAAAATCTTCATCCAACCCAAGCGGGGGCTGGCGATCCATCATCCGGTGGCTGAAGAGGTCCAGAAGAGGCTCCAAAGTCTTCATCCTATCCGGGAAGAAGAGGCGATCCGGACCGGCAACCATCTTGATCCAAGCGGCATCTTCTATCTTCATCCGATGACGACCGGCTCCATCCTGAAGACCTCCACCGCGGACCCATCTTCTTCCGGCGACGTCCAACTGAAGAATGACGGTTCCTTTAAGGGACGTCATCCAAGATGGCGTCCCTCGAATTCCGATTGGCTGATAGGATTCTATCAGCCAATCGGAATTAAGGTAGGAAAATTCTGATTGGCTGATGGAATATTCCTACCTTAATTCCGATTGGCTGATAGAATCCTATCAGCAATTCGGAATTCGAGGGACGCCATCTTGGATGACGTGCCTTAAAGGAACCGTCATTCTTCAGTTGGACGTCGCCGGAAGAAGATGGGTCCGCGGTGGAGGTCTTCAGGATGGAGCCGGTCGTCATCGGATGAATATAGAAGATGCCGCTTGGATCAAGATGGTTGCCGGTCCGGATCGCCTCTTCTTCCCGGATAGGATGAAGACTTTGGAGCCTCTTCTGGACCTCTTCAGCCACCGGATGATGGATCGCCAGCCCCCGCTTGGGTTGGATGAAGATTTTGGAGCCAGGACGGATCGGTGATACCTGGTGAGGTGAAGACAAGGTAGGATGATCTTCAGGGGCTTAGTGTTAGGTTTATTTAAGGGGGGTTTGGGTTAGATTAGGGGTATGTGGGTGGTGGGTTGTAATGTTGGGGGGGTATTGTATGTTTTTTTTTACAGGCAAAAGAGCTGAACTTCTTGGGGCATGCCCCACAAAGGGCCCTGTTCAGGGCTGGTAAGGTAAAAGAGCTTTGAACTTTAGTAATTTAGAATAGGGTAGGGCATTTTTTATTTTGGGGGTCTTTGTTATTTTATTAGGGGGCTTAGAGTAGGTGTAATTAGTTTAAAATTGTTGTAATATATTTCTAATGTTTGTAAATATTTTTTTATTTTTTGTAACTTAGTTCTTTTTTATTTTTTGTACTTTAGTTAGTTTATTTCATTGTAGTTATTTGTAGATATTGTATTTAATTAATGTATTGATAGTGTAGTGTTAGGTTTAATTGTAGGTAATTATAGGTATTTTATTTAATTAATTTAATGATAGTATAGTGTTAGGTTTAATTGTAACTTAGGTTAGGATTTATTTTACAGGTAATTTTGTAATTATTTTAACTAGGTAACTATTAAATAGTTCTTAACTATTTAATAGCTATTGTACATGGTTAAAATAATTACAAAGTTGCCTGTAAAATAAATATTAATCCTAAAATAGCTATAATATAATTATAATTTATATTGTAGCTATATTAGGATTTATTTTACAGGTAAGTATTTAGCTTTAAATAGGAATAATTTATTTAATAAGAGATAATTAATTTCGCTAGATGTAAATTATATTTAACTTAGGGGGGTGTTAGTGTTAGGGTTAGACTTAGCTTTAGGGGTTAATACATTTATTAGAATAGCGGTGAGCTCCAGTCGGCAGATTAGGGGTTAATAATTGAAGTTAGGTGTCGGCGATGTTAGGGAGGGCAGATTAGGGGTTAATACTATTTATTATAGGGTTAGTGAGGCGGATTAGGGGTTAATAACTTTATTATAGTAGCGCTCAGGTCCGCTCGGCAGATTAGGGGTTAATAAGTGTAGGCAGGTGGAGGCGACGTTGTGGGGGGGCAGATTACGGGTTAATAAATATAATATAGGGGTCGGCGATGTTAGGGCAGCAGATTAGGGGTACATAGGGATAATGTAAGTAGCGGCGGTTTACGGAGCGGCAGATTAGGGGTTAATAATAATATGGAGTTTCAGTGATTGATGGTTGATCTGTAGTGAAACTGTTTACCTTGGAAAGGTTTGCAGGAGTTTCAGACCACCTGTTGGTTATAAAAATCTTTTCTTAAGAGTTGCTGGAGCTGTATACCTTTTTCAAGGTTTGCTGGAGCTTCAGGTCTGGTGAGTGTCCACTTTAAGTCTTGTAGTGCTGAAGCCGAAACGCGTAGATTTGCCCCTAGTGTGCACTCCAACAACTGAAGTCTGCATCTGAGACTACCCAGGATTGAACACGAAAAAAAAAAAAAAAATCAGTTACCGGTGATTGCTATACACCGAGCACCACAAGACTTAAAGTGGACACTCACCAGACCTGAAGCTCCAGCAAACCTTGAAAAAGGTATACAGCTCCAGCAACTCTTAAGAAAAGATTTTTATAACCAACAGGTGGTCTGAAACTCCTGCAAACCTTTCCAAGGTAAACAGTTTCACTACAGATCAACCATCAATCTTTGAAACTCCAGCAAACCCTGGGAGGGTATATAGTTTCAGCTACAAACAGACACCTACAAAGAGAAGCGTTCAAACACCTCACGCAACCAGAAAAATAGAAACTCCAGCAAATAAATACAAGGTAAACAGTTTCTATAATTAAGTCATACCAACAACTGAAACTCCTGCAAACCAAGTCTTAGATAACAGTTTCAATATACAGAACCAAGTTTTATCAACAACTGAAACTCCTGCAAACCCAGTTTAGGTAAACAGTTTCAGCATCTTTACCATCCAGTAGTTGTTATCTTCATCTACAATTTTGATCTACAAGTTTTAACTACAGCGGAAAAATTATTTTATTCACATAAAGGCTTGTCTGTTTCAACCAATCAGACACCTGGAAAAATTATTTCATGCAAACTGTGAGTAATTAATAATGTTTGTAAATATTTTTTTATTTTTTGTAACTTAGTTCTTTTTTATTTTTTGTACTTTAGTTAGTTTATTTCATTGTAGTTATTTGTAGATATTGTATTTAATTAATGTATTGATAGTGTAGTGTTAGGTTTAATTGTAGGTAATTATAGGTATTTTATTTAATTAATTTAATGATAGTATAGTGTTAGGTTTAATTGTAACTTAGGTTAGGATTTATTTTACAGGTAATTTTGTAATTATTTTAACTAGGTAACTATTAAATAGTTCTTAACTATTTAATAGCTATTGTACATGGTTAAAATAATTACAAAGTTGCCTGTAAAATAAATATTAATCCTAAAATAGCTATAATATAATTATAATTTATATTGTAGCTATATTAGGATTTATTTTACAGGTAAGTATTTAGCTTTAAATAGGAATAATTTATTTAATAAGAGATAATTAATTTCATTAGATGTAAATTATATTTAACTTAGGGGGATGTTAGTGTTAGGGTTAGACTTAGCTTTAGGGGTTAATACATTTATTAGAATAGCGGTGAGCTCCAGTCGGCAGATTAGGGGTTAATAATTGAAGTTAGGTGTCGGCGATGTTAGGGAGGGCAGATTAGGGGTTAATACTATTTATTATAGGGTTAGTGAGGCGGATTAGGGGTTAATAACTTTATTATAGTAGCGCTCAGGTCCGCTCGGAAGATTAGGGGTTAATAAGTGTAGGCAGGTGGAGGCGACGTTGTGGGGGGCAGATTAGGGGTTAATAAATATAATATAGGGGTCGGCGATGTTAGGGCAGCAGATTAGGGGTATATAGGGATAATGTAAGTAGCGGCGGTTTACGGAGCGGCAGATTAGGGGTTAATAATAATATGCAGGGGTCAGCGATAGCGGGGGCGACAGATTAGGGGTTAATAAGTGTAAGGTTAGGGGTGTTTAGACTCGGGGTACATGTTAGAGTGTTAGGTGCAGACGTAGGAAGTGTTTCCGCATAGCAAACAATGGGGCTGCGTTAGGAGCTGAACGCGGCTTTTTTGCAGGTGTTAGGATTTTTTTCAGCTCAAACAGCCCCATTGTTTTCTATGGGGGAATCATGCACGAGCACGTTTTTGAGGCTGGCCGCTTGCGTAAGCAACTCTGGTATCGAGAGTTGAAGCTGCGTTAAAAATGCTCTACGCTCCTTTTTTTGAGCCTAACGCAGCCTTTATGTGGACTCTCAATACCAGAGTTATTTTTATGGTGCGGCCAGAAAAAAGCCGGCGTTAGCTACGCGGGTCCTTACCGACAAAACTCTAAATCTAGCCGTTGGTTTGCAGGAGTTTCAGTTGTTGGTATGACTTAATTATAGAAACTGTTTACCTTGTATTTATTTGCTAGAGTTTCTATTTTTCTGGTTGCGTGAGGTGTTTGAACGCTTCTCTTTGTAGGTGTCTGTTTGTAGCTGAAACTATATACCCTCCCAGGGTTTGCTGGAGTTTCAGTGATTGATGGTTGATCTGTAGTGAAACTGTTTACCTTGGAAAGGTTTGCAGGAGTTTCAGACCACCTGTTGGTTATAAAAATCTTTTCTTAAGAGTTGCTGGAGCTGTATACCTTTTTCAAGGTTTGCTGTAGCTTCAGGTCTGGTGAGTGTCCACTTTAAGTCTTGTGGTGCTGAAGCCGAAACGCGTAGATTTGCCCCTAGTGTGCACTCCAACAACTGAAGTCTGCATCTGAGACTACCCAGGATTGAACACGAAAAAAAAAAAAAAATCAGTTACCGGTGATTGCTATACACCGAGCACCACAAGACTTAAAGTGGACACTCACCAGACCTGAAGCTCCAGCAAACCTTGAAAAAGGTATACAGCTCCAGCAACTCTTAAGAAAAGATTTTTATAACCAACAGGTGGTCTGAAACTCCTGCAAACCTTTCCAAGGTAAACAGTTTCACTACAGATCAACCATCAATCTTTGAAACTCCAGCAAACCCTGGGAGGGTATATAGTTTCAGCTACAAACAGACACCTACAAAGAGAAGCGTTCAAACACCTCACGCAACCAGAAAAATAGAAACTCCAGCAAATAAATACAAGGTAAACAGTTTCTATAATTAAGTCATACCAACAACTGAAACTCCTGCAAACCAAGTCTTAGATAACAGTTTCAATATACAGAACCAAGTTTTATCAACAACTGAAACTCCTGCAAACCCAGTTTAGGTAAACAGTTTCAGCATCTTTACCATCCAGTAGTTGTTATCTTCATCTACAATTTCGATCTACAAGTTTTAACTACAGCGGAAAAATTATTTTATTCACATAAAGGCTTGTCTGTTTCAACCAATCAGACACCTGGAAAAATTATTTCATGCAAACTGTGAGTAATTTCATTTCCAACTAAAAGTCACATTTAAAGTCACATCAAAAGATACTTGCAATTCATCAGATGAACATTTATTTCCACCTCCTACGTTAATTATTTTAACTTCTCTGTTTTTATCATATGCTTTAGAACACTATAGCATGAATTTATTGTGAATTTATTGTCAATTTTAACTTTTGATTAAGGAATTTTAATATATAATATACGCAAGGTAATAGAGCTCTTTACCACTTATTATTCTATCAGAATATATTATCTAGTCCAATATTGTTTTGTATGGCAACAATTAAATATTTTGTTTTTTAACCTCTTGTAGTCATATTTTCACTATTTTTCACCCAATTTTCACCTATTTGTTTACCTTATCACAGCGCAATATATATTATGATTGAATTTTGCAACCAATACGAGAAGCTCATTTAAAGGTCACGGTAACACATATTATTTACGTATTGAAATACACACAGCTCCCCTCACTTGTTTTTTACCCCATCGATCCCTCACAGTTGTTTGAAGGAACAGCTGTCTCAATCCAATAGGTGCACTCACTCTTGTTTTTCACTATTATACAGCCAAACTAGCAAACAGGAAGGGTAAAAGGGGGTTTCTATTGTTGGTTACCTACATAATTAGTTATATTCAGTAGCATATAGCCTTTGAATTTGATATTTATCCTGTAATCCAGCCCACAGCCCTATGTCTGACAGCCCCCCCCCCCCCCCGCACACATACACACATACACACACACATAAACACATACACACACACATACACACACACACACACACATACACACACACATACACACATACACACACACATACACACACACACACACACACACATACACATACACACACACACATACACACACACACACACATACACATACACACACACACACATACACACACACACACACACACACACACATACACATAAACACACACACACATACACACACACACACATACACACACACACATACGTATCAGATCGGGATGATTGCAGTCCGCCACCTCAGAGGTGGTGCATGAGTAAATGAGCAGCAGTCTTAAGACCGCTGCTTCTTAACTCCTGTTTCTGGTGAGCCTGAAGACTCACGCGGAATAAGCAGCATCCGCTGCTTAATAAATCGGCCCCTAAATATCATTTCCTCCAGCCTTAAATTGTGATATCTTGTCACAAACAATATTCTTGGAATAAACAGAGCTTCAATCATCTCTGTATATGGGTCTTAAATATATTTATCTAAAGTAATCATGTGACCTCTCATGCACCTTTATTTTCTAGATAAAACAGACCCATTTGGCTAACCTCTCCTCATAGCTTATAATCTCCATTCCCCTTATTAGTTTTGTGACTCTTCTCTGAACTTTTTCTGAGTCTTCAATATCTTTTTAAAAAATTGGTGCTCAAAACTGCACACCATACTCAAAGTGAGGTCTTACCAGGGATTTAAATCATGACAAAATTTTGCTTTCCTCCCTTGCATCAATGCCTTTTTTAATACATGGTAGTACCTTATTAGCCTTAGAAGCCACTTCCATGCAATGTGCACCCATCATTAGCTTGTTATCTATAAGTACTCCCAAATCCCTTTCCTCCTCTGATTTGCTAAGTCTAGTTTCATATAAATAATTGATTGCCTGCTTATTTTTACTTCCAAAATATAGAATCTTGCATTTTCCAGTATTACATCTCATTTTCCATTTACCTGCCCATTCTTCTAATTTTTGTAGATCCCCTTGTAGAGCATTGTCATGACCAAATGACCTTACACAATGTTGTATCATCTGCAAAAATAGAGATGTTGCTATTTAATCCTTGCTCCAAGTCATTAATAAAATATTAAAAAGAACAGGGCCCAGTACTGATCCCTGGGACTCCACTGATTACCTTTTTCCATTTTGAGTATGACCCATTCACTACTACTTGATGCTCCCTCTTTTATCCAGTTATTTATCCATGAGCTAACATTTTCAGCTATTCCCAGTCCCTTAATTTTGTACATTAATCTCTCATGTGGTACTGTATCAAACGCCTTTGTAAAATCTATGTATATCACATCAACTGATTCACCTTTATCTATATTCTTACTTACTTCCTTGTAGAATCTAATTATATTAGTTTGACATGATCTATTTCTCATAAAACAATGCTGATTTGAACTCATAATTTTGTTTATTAAAATATACTCATCAATATAATCCTTTATAATCTCATCAAGTATCTTCCCTATCATCAATATCAGACTAAATGGTCTATGGCTTCCTGGATCAGCCCTGTTTCCCTTTTTAAAAAGTGGCCCCTGCATCAGCTTTATGCCAGCCCCGGGATACTATGCCTGAGGATAATGAAGGGCCGATTTAACATGCTCCGTATCTGCTCCAATGTAGCTGTTTCCACGTGAGCCTTCAGGCTTGCCGGAAACAGCAGTAAGAACCAGCGGTGTTAAGACCATTGTTCCTTAACTGGTCCGCCGCCTCTGAGCGGCGGACAGCAATCAACCCGATCAGATACGATTGGGTTGATTGACACCCCCTGCTAGCTGCCGATTGGCTGCGAATCTTCAGGGGGCAGCATTGCACAAGCAGTTCACTAGAAATGCTTGTGCAATGCTAAATGCGGACATCATGTCTGGCGTATCATGTCCGCCAGACATTGATAATTTGGCCCCATAGTCTTGAAAATTTAAGAGTAGACATATAACAGTGCTAAGTTCCCATAACACCCTTGGGTGTATTCCATCTGGGCCTGGAGTTTAATTTACCATAATATTATCCAATTTTGTTCCTGAAATCCTCTAGCGATAATTCAGTTAATGGTATGAGCTTGTATGTCCCAGTTTGTTTCTCCTTGTCACTGTTAATCTTACTATAATTTAATGTACCTATATATTCCTTCTTTGATTTTTTGCCATTTATGTACTTATAAAGGGTCAAAGTGGAGCACTAAATATCGCTTTCGTGAAATGTGCACTGGTATTACAAGTTGACAGTAATGCAAACACGAGCTCGCGTTTGCATTGCTGGGAGCATTATGCTCACAAGAGCCAACTTCCATAGGCTCCAATGGGAACTTCGTTCTAATGCCGTCAGAGATGGCACAGAACCTAAGCACAGCAAAGGGGGTAAGTAGGGCAGCGATGGCAGCAATATTAAATATATATATGTATATGCTTATATACATATATATTTATGTGTTAATATGTATCTATAAACATATTAACAGATAAATATATATGTATATAAGCATTGTATATAAGCATATACATACATATTTACTGGTAACACACCGTTCCCATAGACCGGAATGTAAAGGCACTTTTCAGTGCCTTTTATCTTCCTAACACCCTACTCCCACCAACTTTACCCCCAAAATACTGCCTAGTGCAGTTATTTTATTAAAAAATAAAAATGCTACTATTTTATTTTTAATTTTAACCCCTTCATGACCAGAGCACTTTTCCATTTGTTGACCGTCTGGGACCAGGGCTATTTTTTCTGCAGTGTTTGTGTTTAGCTGTAATTTTCCTCTTACTCATTTACTGTACCCACACAAATTATATACCGTTTTTCTCGCCATTAAATTGACTTTCTAAAGATACCATTATTTTCATCTTATTTTATAACTTACTATAAAAGAAAATTATTTTTCAAGGGATTAAAAGGCCTTATTTTTAGGGGGCTCATTCCAGTTTTCCCACTTAGAATTTTCACATCCGTTATCATGCACCAATGTCCTATTTGGGACATTTCTAAAGCCAACCAATGTAATTTACCCCCATTAAACCATATATTTTCAAAATGTAGACACCCTAGGGTATTTGAAATGCTGGTATTTTAACACTTTCCATGCACTAATTCAACCACCAGTCTTTGTCAAACGTTTGGGTAGTAATTGTTTTGTGTTATTTTTCACACACGTACTTTAGGCATGGATTCTCAGTTCCTGTTATTTGTTACTGACAGAAAACACCTCAATATGTGTTCAACAACATCTCCTGTGATACTACACATGAATAGGTTTGTTGGGTTCTCAGGGGGCTAACAGGCCTTATTTTTAGGGGGACGCATTCCAGTTTTCCAACTTAGAATTTTCACATCGGTCATCATGCACCCATGTCCTATTTGGGACATTTCTGAAGACGGCCAATGTAATTTACCCCATCAAACCATATATTTTTGAAAAGTAGACACCCTAGGGTATTTGAAATGCTGGTAATTTAACATTTCCTATGCACTAATTCAACCACCAGTCTTTGTCAAACGTTTGGGTAGTTATTTTTTTGTGTTATTTTTCATACCCATTGTATTTTAGGCATGGATTCTAAGTTCCTGTTATGTGTTACGGACAGAAAACACCTCAATATGTGTTCAACAACATCTCCTGAGTACAGTAATACCACACATGAATAGGTGTGTCGAGTTCTCTGCAGGCTAAAAGGCCTTATTTTTAGGGGGCGCATTCCAGTTCTCCAACTTGGAATTTTCACATCAGTCATCATGCACCAATGTCCTATTTGGGACATTTCTGAAGCCGGCCAATGTAATTTACCCTCATCAAACCTTATATTTTTTATTTTTTAAATATAATTTTTTATTGAGGTTTTTGAAAAAAAAAAACATTATATAACATTGTCTATTTACAGTAGCATGAAATATACATAATATATGGAGGTTGATATGGTAAATAATTAGCTATGCAACAGGTTTGTGAGCTGATAAGATAATGATAATAAACACAAGAATTTTTTTGAAAAATATATGTCTATAGAGATTCATTTACAGAGAATATTACAATCCATAAGTTTGTATTAAAATGTAATAAAATATTTTCAATTATTAAATTTCTAAACATGTATCTATTAGCCACCTCAAGGCTCATCCATTGAATAGGTAAAAGGTAAAAGGAATTTTGTAGTAGCTACATTGACAGAAGGAGTAACCATCATTCTAGATGGTTGAATAATATTCTGTATAGCCAATTCTGTAGACTATGTAGAAATTGCAATAAGGATCATGATTTTAGAGAGGAAGTAGACCTTCTAATGAATAGGTTCAAAGAAAAAGGTTATAATTCGCAAATACTATCTCAGGGGTGCATAAAGGCTGCAGCTAGAGATAGGGGTGAACTGTTACAGTCTAAGGTTAGGACAGAGAATAAATATGCGAATGTACCAAAATTTATAACACAATTTAACAGCAACTACAAATAAAATAAATGTACAATAGAGAAATATTGGCCTATCTTATAAAATGACACAATATTGAAAGAAATAGTGGGTGAAAAATTGCTTTGTGCATTTAGAAGGGCCCCTACCCAAAAAAAAATCCCTAGCTCCAAGTAAAGTGGTTGCCACAAAAAAAGTTCTGAGGGATCCTAAAAAGTGTAAGGAGTCTTTAGGTTTCCTAAATCTCAAAAAGGGGTCTTTAAATGTGCTAAAAATAGATGTTTAACATGCAAATATATTAGCCAGAAGGATACTAGTTTTAAATCCAATGTCACAGGAGAAGTTTTTCCTATTAGAACTAGAATAACATGTGAAAGCATTTATGTTATTTATCTCATTACCTGCGTATGTGGCAAGCAATATTGTGGGCGTACTAGTAGGTGTTTGAGAACACGTTTGGGTGAGCACCTCAGGAATATTAAAAATAAGTATATTAAGCAGAGTGTAGTCAGTCATAGTACTCATATACATGAGGGGAGGGAGGACACCTTTCGGATAACCCCTATTGAATATATTCTAAAATCTATATATTATAACAGATTTAATAGGCTACACCAGAGAGAAACTTTTTGGATTTGGATGTTAAGAACCCTCTTTCCTGAGGGGCTGAATGAAAATATTGATTTGGCTGCTTTCCAATAAATCCTTTTTTTTTAAATTTAGGGTTATACATGGGAATGCACTTAGAGAGCATCCAGTATTTATGTACATTTTTGGCCATTTAAATATTAAGAAATATTTTAATATGAGAGTTTAGTATTGTCAGAACTACAGCCACATTATATATCTGATCCTGTCTGATCTCGGAAACTAAGCAGGATTAGGCCCGGTCAGTACCTGGATGGAGTGTACTGTGTATTATTCAGGTGTGCACATACATTCTATATGCATTCACATATCTTATATAGTATGTATTTATATTTTAGGAGCCTTGTGTTTTTAGAAGGTCTTTTAGAAGGTCTTTGCATTAAACATATTGTTTAGGTACATTTTTTTATTACACATCTGTTATTTTAATTCTTTTAATAGGATGTTTGAGATTTTTTATTTTGATTTTTCTTCTTTTCTTTTTTTTTAGGTGATGTGATGTGTTTATATCATATGTGTGTATATATATATATATATATATATATATATATATATATATATATATATATATATATATATATATGTTTTGTGTGACTGCCCAATCAAACTATATATGCATGGCAACAGAATGCTTTATGAGTGCAATTTGCCAGATTTGTGTATCATTCACAATCAGGATTGTTACAATTAAACGCGGTTATAATATAACACTGCATTATTTTGCTGTCATGCTTATGAATTTGGGAGGTATAGTTTCATGGAAAACATCCTTATGAGAATATATATGCACTAATAAACTCCAATAGATTAAGGACAACAGGGGGGTTAATGGATAGTGAGCCTCAGAGGAGATTAATCACCTGTTTCCCTCTGCTCACACAGCAGTAGCTAATATATTATTAACGTCATATGCACAGGATTCTTCCATTTCATTGGATATTTTTTAAACATTGTATGTTTGTCAAATGCTTTATATATAATGTGTTGTTAATTTGTTTTATTCACTGCCTGAGGAAAGAGTGCCATAAGCAATAAGTTTTAAATATACTTTTTGTTCCAATAAATAGTCCTCTATGCATAGAGGTTATTTTGGTTTTTATCTAAGACTGTGAGTGTTTTTCTTTTACTTTTATTCCAACTGTGGATCTCGTACCTGTTTGCCTGAGTGGTGGGCTCATATTAACCCAGCTGGTCTGACTTGCACTGCAAAATAGTGTGCCACCTTTGTGAGTATATTATTTGGAGGGTCTTTGGGAATTCTCTCTATTTTGTAGTGATTTCATGCACTATTTGAGTACCCTCCCGCTCCCTCTCTGTATCTTACTTTGCAGTAACCTTTGGTATATCCACGAATTGGAGTGAGCCAGCTGGTGGGCTCTGATCTATCCAGCCTGCCTGACTTGCACTGCCACATAGTGCACTTCTTTTGTGAGTATCATTCTGTAGAGTGATGTATTGATACAATTTCCAACAATGGTTGTGATCTTCGGCACCATTGGAGCGCATTTTTCTGTTTTTTATATTTGCAGTTAGTATAATGAAACCTCATTTTTGTAGGCTTAATATTTAGTATGTAATAGCATATGAAGAACTGGGGTGACTCAGCAGAAAAGAGCTGCTTTAAAGTTAGGAGGGGAGCGTGACCTGAGAATTTAATGATATAGGAGTATTATTATTATGAGGCTCATTAGTAAGCGGGTCTCTCTTGGGTGGATCATAAAACCAATTAAATGTATGGAAAGAGGGCTGACAAGTATTTAGTAAATTTAGCTATACCAGTATTAGATTATAAGAGAATCATTTTCCACAAACTGGAGTATTAAAACCCTGACACCCCAATACGGGCCCTATACCCGGATGACAGGTAAGTCAATTCTGTTTGTAGGAGGGAAAATTACCAATAGTTAACTGTTAAAGGGATACTGAACCCAAATTTTTTTTCATTCATGATTCAAATAGAGCATGCAATTTTAAGCAACTTTCTAATTTACTTCTATTATCAAATTTTCTTCGTTCTCTTGCTATTTTTATTTGAAAAAGAAGGCATCTAAGCTAAGGAGCCAGCAAATGTTTGGTTCAGTAACATTGAAAGCACTTGTTTATTGGTGCTGTCCAATCAGCAAGGACAACCCAGTTTGTTCACCAAAAAATGTGCCGGCATCTAAACTTACATTCTTGCTTTTCAAATAAACATACCAAGAGAAAGAAGAAAATTTGATAATAGGAGTAAATTAGAAAGTTGATTAAAATTGCATGTTCTATCAATTTTGGGTTCAGTGTCCCTTTAAGCTCCTCTTAGGCATCAGTATGGTCATCTTTTTACCCTAATACAATGGGAGGTGATAACCCTAGAGGGACTGAGTATAGTATTTTATTAAATAGCCACTTCCGAGGAATGAGCTACTATTGGTCTTCAGTGACTTTTGAACCAAGATACCCTGTAGGGGCTATTAAGCTACTGTGATAAGATTGGCTGTAAGCAAGCTCTATAAATCTGGCCATTAAAGCAGAGATACTCTGTTTAGCATACTAGCCCAGAGTAATATATGTGTCATGGTAGCTGAATATCTGGAGGAGGTTATTTTAAACACAGACATATAAGCGTAGAGTAATATGAATGTGTCATGATAGCTAAATAACTAGAGGAGTTTATAGTAGACACAAACATAGTAATACAGTGTAACCCGTCTGTGCCATGCCAGTAAAATATCCAGAGAAGGTAATATTAAACTCGAACATATTAGCTCAATGTAATATACATGGGTCCTGATAGTTGAGTATCTAGAGGCGGTAAAAAAACATTAACATACTAGCACCATAGATTAGACATGTGCCCTAAGAGCTAAATATCTAGAGAAGTTAATATTAAATACAGACTTACTAGTGCAGTGTGTTATACATATGCCATGAGAGATAAATATCTAGAGGAGGTAATATTAAACACAGACATACTATTGTATTGTATTATAGATGTGTCATGAGAGCTAAATATCTAGAGAAGTTAATATTAAATACAGACTTACTAGTGCAGTGTGTTATACATATGCCATGAGAGATAAATATCTAGAGGAGGTAATATTAAACACAGACATACTATTGTATTGTATTATAGATGTGTCATGAGAGCTAAATATCTAGAGGAGGTAATATAAAACACAGTCACACTAGCTTAGTATAATATACAAGTGTGAGGTACAGAAAAGAAAAACATATCATGCTACAAGAGTAGTAATCATAACAACACATTTTAACACAGATGAGTTATACAGATAATAAATAATGACTAGACCATTAGGTAAAGAGACAATTACTGAAGAAATCTCTATTTTAGAAAAAACTTTAGTATAGTGGTAACTACAACCTTGGTCACCCATGGACCAACTGAGAAGTTAGGGTTATACCACGTGGTAGTTGCATTAGAGGACACTCTTGGGCCCTTGGGATAGCTTTACAGTCATAATGGGCTATTTAGTTCAAACAACATTAGTATATAATAGAAAATAAGCTATAACCAGGGGGGTGGGGGGAGAGAGAGAGGGGGGAGAGAGGGGGGGAGAGAGAGAGGGGGGCAGAGAGAGAGATGGGGGGAGAGAAAGAGAGGGGGGGAGAGGGGTGGGGGAGAGAGAGGGGGGAGAGAGAGCACAAAAGAGAGGCGGGAGAGAGCGCAAAAGAGAGGCGGGAGAGAGAGCGCAAAAGAGGGGGGCACAGAGAGCGCAAAAGAGGGGGGCAGAGAGAGCGCAAAGAGGGGGGCAGAGAGAGCGCAAAAGAGAGGGGGAGAGAGAAAGCGCAAAAGAGAGGGAGAGCAAAAGAGAGGGGGCAGAGAGAGCGCAAAAGAGAGGGGAGAGAGAGAGAGCACAAAAGAGAGGGGGAGAGAGAGAGCGTAAAAGAGAGGGGGAGAGAGAGAGCGCAAAAGAGAGGGGGGAGAGAGAGCGCAAAAGAGGGGAGAGAGAGGGGGGAGAGAGCGCAAAAGAGAGGGGGGGAGAGCGCAAAAGAGAGGGGGGAGAGCGCAAAAGAGAGGGGGGAGAGCGCAAAAGAGAGGGGGGAGAGCGAGCGCAAAAGAGGGGGGCAGAGAGAGCGCAAAAGAGAGGGGGATAAGAGAGAGCGCAAAAGAGAGGGGGATAAGAGAGAGCGCAAAAGAGAGGGGGAGGGAGAAAGCGCAAGGGGTGGGACCGCTGTACTGCAAAAAATGGCCCGTGTGAACGGGCTTAAGGACTAATACTAAAATAAATTATTAACCTCTAAACCTCTGACGTTCCACATCACTAACTCTACATAAATATATTAGCCCCTAATCCTAACCCTAACGTAGCCCTAAGCCTAACACTCCCTAACTTAAATATAATTAAAATAAATCTAAATAAACCTTACAATTATTGATTAAATAATTCCTTTATTATTACAGGTAACTTTGTATTTATTTTAACTAGGTAGCTAGTAAATAGTTAATAACTATTTACTAACTAGTCTACCTAGTTAAAACTAAATACAAACTTACCTGTAAAAAAGAAACCTAAGCTAGCTACAATATAAATAATAGTTATATTGTAGCTATCTTAGGTTTTATTTTTATTTCACAGGTAAGTTTGTATTTATTTTAACTAGGTAGACTAGTTAGTAAATAGTTATTAACTATTTACTAGCTACAAGAAATATATAAATTGGTGAGAGTGCGCTAGCAGCAGCAGGGGATGTGTCACTGGTATAGGCAAATATATAAAATCAATAAAGCAAATAAGTGATAAAATACAAACACATTTATATCAATAAACACATAGGTAAAATCCTGAATTTTTTCGATTGTTATAAAATACAAACACATTTATTTCAATAAATAAACACATAGGTAAAATCCTGAATTGGTTCGATTGTGCTAAACAGCAGCAGGGAATGTGTCACTGATATAGGCAAATGTTGTTTGAATATATTATGAAATCAATAAAGCAAATTTGTTATAAAATACAAACACATTTATTTCAATAAACACATAGGTAAAATCCTAATTTTATGACCGGTCTTAAATATTTAAGAACTTAAAGAGTAAAGGCAAGTATTTCAATATTTTAAAAATGCTATTGCATAGAATTAAAAGAAAATTGGGGATTTTCATATACAACTTGTTTGCAAGTTTAGAAATATAGTGGTGCACCAATCTTTGTGTTGCGGTAGTAGCTGAATAGCTGATATATCACCAATCCACCTTATTCTTTTGGTACAAAAGGTTTTACTGTTTGCACACAAAACAAAGTAAAGTCACACTTTGAAAAGGAAAGTAAAAAATATGTGTATATATATGAATCGTTTCAATAAACGACTAGTCCCAATTGTATTTTCCTTTAAATATACGTTCCTTGTGCCTGTATAATTTCTTCGTTCTGTCGTTTATAAAGTGCCCAGTTTCATTTTGATGTAATAGTTCGTAGTTGGATCGTGTGTATAATTGGCAATATCGGCTACTTTACCTCTGCATGCCTTTCGGTCTCTTCGTGGGTATGTCTCCTCCACTCATCTTCTGGTATAGGTAATGCTGCAGCCTCGCTGATAGTCGTTTGATGTCACACACCAATTTTTTCTCCTGAAAGTAGATCCGGCTTCCACTCTGCGCAGAGAGTATCTGTAGTTTTGGATGAAGAAAAATAGTGCCAATGCAATCCTTTGCAATCCTTGGTCACTATGTATTCCTTTTGTTGGGCAAAGTTAAATTCCTGTAGGCAGTAGGGCCATCAACGCGTTTCACCACTTGCTGTGGCTTTCTCAAGATGGTTTTAGTTATCTTAAAGGTCTCTATTTAAACCTGTTGGTAATCCTAGAGACCTTTAAATCCAACTTTGGGACACCTCCTATGGGAGTGCCCTAAAGTGAACCAATTCTGGCACAAGGTAGCGTACTTTCTCTCACAAACGATAGGTCTTAAAGTAACCTTTTCAATAAATTCTATAATTTTACTGACTTCCTGCCCTTTATGGGGGAACAAAAAGAAATTCATTTTAACTGTTATACTTAATCTCAGAAAACTTCTGTTTAATAACTGGACTAGACCTCAAGTCCCTTCGGTTAAGGAAGTAAAAAAGGCTCTCACTGATATTGCATTAGTGGCAGCCCATGACTATAGGTTAGAAAGGAAAAAGGACAACACATATTTAAAGATCTGGAGGGATTTTGTTCTAAGCCAAGATAAAATCTTTTTTAGGGATATAGAACGCATTGTTAACATTCAATTATAACAAGAGTTCCTTGGATGGGGGGATGGATTGGGCCGGGGGGGGGGGGGGTGCGGCGGGGTGTGGGGGGAGATGGTTGGGACTCTGGGGAGAGTGGAGGTTTTATTTATTTTTTTATTCCCTACCCAGCCGGACTCTCTTGAGATACATAAAAGTTACTGACCAATTGTTTTGAAAGTTATTTGGTATCTTATTTTACCTTATAAGGTAATGTCGAATCTTTCTCACCTCTGCGACTTCCTTTTTTTGTTTGTAAAATATCTATTGATATAATATTTTTGGATACATGTGGGTATACTATTTTGAATCTATTTTGTATTGTTGAATTGTTTCTCACTAATAAAACATTTAAAAAAAAAATAAAAAATTACATATTTAAAAACCTAACCCTACTCAAATAATTTAAATCTACTATTAAAAATTACAAAGTTACAAAAAACTAACAACTAAGTTACAACAAATAACAAACACTAAGTTACAAAAAAAAGGGCATTTAGCTCTTTTTCAAAAGCCCAAACCCTAATCTAAAATTAAAACTCACCCAATAAACCTTAAAAAAGCCTTACACATCCAAGATGGCGTCCCTTAGATTCCGATGAAGACTTCTGCCGGCTTCGGTGAGGACTTCTGCCGCTTCATTGAGGATGGATGTTGGCTCTTCAGAAACTTTAAGTGGATCTTCAGGGGTTAGTGTTAGACTTTTTTAAGAGTTTATTGGGTGGGTTTTAATTTTAGATTAGGGTTTGGGCTTTTGAAAAAGGGCTAAATGCCCTTTTAAGGGCAATGCCCATACAAATGCCCTTTTCAGGGCAATGGGGAGCTTAGGCTTTTTAGATTAGGTTTTTATTTGGGGGGGTTGGTTGGTGGGTTTTACTGTATTTGTATTTTTTTTTTAACAGGTAAAAGAGCTAATTTCTTTGGGGCAATGCCAAGCAAAAGGCCCTTTTAAGGGCCATTGGTAGTTTATTGTAGGCTAGGGTTTTTTTTTTTTTGGGGGGGGGTTATTTTTATAGGGCTCTTAGGTTAGGTGTTATTAGTTTAAATATTTGATAAGTTGTTTTTTATTTTGTGTTTTTAAATATGTAATTAAGTTAATGTAATTTTAGTATAACAGGGTTATTTAATTAATAATTTAATATAGTTTAATGTAATTTTAGTATAACAGAGTAAATAAATTATTAGTTTAATATAATTTAATTTAAATCTAAAGGTAAGTTTAAATTTATTATAAGATAGGGTTGAGTTATTATAAAGTTAGCGGGTTGTTAGGTTTATGGGTTAATAGGTTAATTTAGTTTATGGCGATGTGGGGGGCTGGCGGTTTAGGGGTTTATAGGTTTAGTAAGTGCTAGTGATTTGGAAGGCCAGGGGTTTAGAGGTTAATACATTTATTTAGTTGCAGTGGGCTCCGGGAGCGGAGGGATAGGGGTTAATAACATTATGTCGGTGGTGGCGGGCGGCAGATTAGGGGTTAATAAGTATAACGTAGGTGGCGGCAATGTCGAAGGCGGCAGATTAGGGGTTAATAAGTATAATATATGTGGCGGCGGTGTAGTGAGCGGAGGAATAGGGGTTAATAACATTATATAGGTGGCATAGATGTCGGGACGGCAGATTAGGGGTGTTTAGACTCAGGGTACATGTTAGGGTGTTAGGTGTAAACATAACTTTTATTCTCCCATAGGAATCAATGGAATATCTGGCAGCATCGAACATAAGCTTTCGCTGCTTTCAGACTCCCATTGATTCCTATGGCATCCACCGCCTCCAGGGCGGCGGATTGAAAACCAGGTACGCTGAGCCGGAATAGTGGCAAGCGTACCTGGTAGATATTGGATAACTAGCAAAAGTTGTCTGATAGTGCAGAATTTGCATTTGGAACATCTGTAATGACGTAAGCTTCGATCTGTGTTGGACTGAGACCGGCGGATCGTATGTTACGTCACAGATTTCAACTTTTGCCGGTCTGTAGGCTTTGATAAATAAGGGGAATCAGGCTCTTCACAATTACGCTGCGGAATTCCAGCGTATTTGAGGTTGACGGCTTCATAAATAGGCCTCTATGTCTTTAAAAGCACATAGCTGATTCAATTTGCATGTGTGTCTATAGGCCTTAGTACTGATGGGGGAATAGTAAACCATTCACTGACACTATCACTATTTGATTATCATTTTTTCTTATAATGTTGTAATCTCTCATCACAGTGAAAAATAATATTTAAAAGTATAATTATTTTAGCATTTAAACAGAATTGCTATCTTCGTATCTAATGTCTAAGGTTACCATGGTAACATTTGACTACACTGGACTCCAGAGAGACATCCATTTTACCTCCCAGACATTTAATATTTCAATGGCTCTTTTCTGCAAATTGAAGCATTATACTTGAGAAAGAGAAGAACTTATTATATAAAAGAAGATATTTTCATCAAAAAATAATGTGTTGTGTTGTGTTAAAGCAATCTGGGTAAGACTATTTCCTTTTTGTACAGACATAGAACAGTAAGTCTCACTATGTAAGTCAGTATATAATATCACAAAAAAAGAGAGTCAGATCATTTTTCATTTAACTTTTTTTTCAACAAATACACACTGTAGACATAGAGGAAATTGAAGGGAACATGTAGGACTGAATACTCCAATGAACACCTGTCACAAATAAAGAAAGAAAGAGACTGATAGAGGAAGGAGGAGAGGGAACATGAGTATCAGGAAATATAAGCCATGGGCTTCATGTGTAAAAAGTTAGTTATAAAGGTTTGTCTATTCTTAAATGTTTAAGTCTGGATTACTGTTGGCTCGGTGACAAAAGGAAGGCAACCAAAATGTCCAGATTTTATCATTGAAGCACACTGAGGAGCTTGGTATAAAAATAATTCTACCATCTGTCTCATAACTATTGAAAACCATGTAGGGAAATGGACACTAGGAGGCCTATTTATCAAAGGTCTTGCGGACCTGATCCGACAGTGCAAATCAAGTCCGCAAGACCTTGCTGAGTGTGGAGAGCCCCCTGCAGACTCGCGGCCAATCGGCCTCCAGCAGGGAGGTGTCAATCAACCCGATCGTACTCGATTGGGTTGAATTGTGGCGATTCCTGTCCGACTGCTCAGAGCAGGCGGACAGGGTTATGGAGCAGCGGTCTTTAGACTCGCCAGAAACACAGGCCCACGAGCTCCATACAGAGCTTGATAAATGGACCTCAATGCCTTAATCCTGCTATACTCTCTGTAACTGATAAATAATAGGAAGATACATATATTTACAGGTTTATTAACATATGCTAAATGATACAATAGAGTAAAGCCAAATGTTGTAGAGAAAAAACATTCAGCCGGATTATGAGTTTTGCGTTATGAGTGGCTCGCTAATAACTTGCAAGTTATTTCCACCACTCACCTTTTATAGCGCTGCTATTACAGGTTTGCAAAAACCCAGCGTTTGCGGGCGATATGGCTGCATTGAGCTCCATGCCGCACACAAATACCAACGCTGCTTTGAGCTGCTTTGACGTGCTCGTGCACAATTTCCCCATAGACATCAATGGGGAGAGCCGGCTAAAAAAAAGCCTAACACCTGCAATCGCAGAGCGTAAAGCTCTGTAACGTAGCCCCATTGATGTCTATGGGGAAAGAAAATGTATGTTTACACCTAACACCCTAACATAAACCCTGAGTCATCGCCGACACCTACATTACACTTATTACCCCCTAATCTGCCGTCCACAATGTCGCCACCACCTACATACATTTATTAACCCCTAATCTGCCGCCCCAATGTCTCCGCCACCTACATAAATGTATTAACCCCTAATCTGCCGCCCCCAACGTCACCACTGTCACTAAACTAAAGTTATTAACTTAAACCTCTGGCCTCCCACATCACTAACACTAAATACATATATTAACCCCTTAACCTAACCCTAACCCTAAACCTAACGTAACCCTAACACCCCTAACTTTAATATAATTAAAATAAATCTAAATAAAACCTACTATTAATACTAAATAAATCCTATTTAAAACTAAATACTTGCCTGTAAAATAAACCCTAAGGTAGCTACAATATAACTAATAGTTACATTGTAGCTATCTTAGGTTTTATTTTTATTTCACAGCAAAGTTTGTATTTATTTTAACTAGGTAGACTAGTTAGTAAATCGTTATTAACTATTTACTA
The DNA here is from genome assembly GCF_027579735.1 of Bombina bombina. Taxonomy (NCBI): domain Eukaryota; kingdom Metazoa; phylum Chordata; class Amphibia; order Anura; family Bombinatoridae; genus Bombina; species Bombina bombina. Next base: position 453,396,395 of record NC_069501.1, on the reverse strand, counting down.
GCTACCTAGTTAAAATAAATACAAAGTTTACCTGTAAAATAAAACCTAACCTGACTTACACTAACACCTAACATTACTATAAAATTAAATAAATTAAAGTAAAAAAATACATTTATCTAAATTACAAAAAATAATAAACACTAAATTACACAAAATAAAAAAAGAAATGATCAAAAATAAAAACGAATTACTCCTAATCTAATAGCCCTATCAAAATAAAAAAAAACCCAAAATAAAAAAAAACTAGCCTACACTAAACTGCCAATAGTAGTGATGTCGCGAGCCTAAAAATTTCGGTTCGCGAACGGCGGACTCGAACTTCCGGTATTGTTTGCGAACCGCCATTGACTTCAATAGGCAGGCGAATTTTAAAACCTACAAGGACTCTTTCTGGCTACAATAGTGATGGAAAAGTTGTTTCAAGGGTACTAACACCTGGACTGTGGCATGCTGGAGGGGGATCCATGGCAAAACTCCCATGGAAAATTACATAGTTTATGCAGAGTCTGCTTTTAACCCATAAAGGGCCTAAATCAACTAACATTCCAAAATTGTTTGCAATAACGTGCTTTAAAACATCAGTTATGATGTCGTATCTATCAGGTAGTGTAAGGGTTACGGCCGCATCACAGTGACAGAGCAAACTCTAAGTGTAATGCACCGCAAACAACCGCAAACAGTCCACTTGCACAACCACGAGATAGATAGATTTGATAGATAGATAGATAGATACATAGATTACATATCTCAATCGATTCAATATACATATGATCGATACACTGTACATAGCTCAATAGATGCAATATACATTTGATATATACGAATTACATCGATCAATAGATGCAATATACATTTGATAGATACGAATGTTATCGAATCAAAGATGCAATATACATTTTATAGATACGAATGACATCACCCAAAATATGTAATATACATTTTATAGATACGAATTACATCGATCAATAGATGCAATCTACATTTGATCGATACGTTTGATAGTTCGATCGATTTGATATATAAATGAATCGATTTGAAATATATATAATTTCCCTGACAGAGTATGACAATAAGACATGTGGTCTGTGACCCGTGGTGTGTTAAGTAGTAATATTCTTAACATTTTACTACAACCTGTTACTCCCCCTATCAGATGAGGTCTATATGGCCTTCATTTTTGGAACCGGGAGATGGAAGAAGATGATTGCTCTGTCCTCCTACTTCAGATTTGTCAGAAACACAAGTGGCTGTCTCACAACATCCCGGACAGAAGATAGATCGATAGATAGGATAGATAGATATACATAGATTGATAGTTAGATAGAATCGATAGAAGAAAAAATAGATAGATTTTTTGATATATAATTACCCTGATAAAGTCTAATAATTAAACATGCGGTCTTGGACCCAACTCGGTTGTATTAAGTAGTACTATTCTTCGCACTTTAAGCCCTGTAACTCCCCCTATTGGTGGAGGTCTATATGGCCTGCATGATTAGCCTGACAAAGTATAACAACAAGACACGCGGTCTGTTAATTTTGTTGTGTTAAGTAAAACTTTTCTTATCACTTGAATCCCTCTTACCCCCCCTTTTGTTGGACCTCTATATTGCCTGCATAATTAGCCTGACAAAGTATAATAAGAAAACATCTGGTCTTGGACCCATGGTAATTAGGTTGTGTTTAAGTAGTACTATTCTTATAACTGTAATCCCTGTTACTCCCCCTATCAAGGGAGGTCTATATGGCCTGCATGATTACCCTGACAAAGTATAACATCAAGACACATGGTGTTGGACCCATGATAACTAGCTTGTGTTAATTAGTACTTTTCTTAGCACTTTAATCCCTGTTACCCCCCCTATCTGGGGTGGTCTATATGGCCTGCCTGATTACCCTAAAAAAATATACTAATAAGACATGCGGTCTGGTACCCATTTTAACTAGGTTGTGTTTTAAGTACTACCATTCTTAGCACTTTAATCTCTGTAAATCCCCCTATTTGGTGAGGTCTATACGGCCTGGCTGATTACCCATACAAAATATAATAATAAGACATCTGCTCTTGGTCTGCGACCCATGGTAACTATGGTGTGCTAATTAGTATTGTCCTTAGCATTTTAATAGCTGTTACTCATACTCACCCTATCGGTGGAGGTCTATATGGCCTGCATGATTACCCTTACAAAATATAATAACCAAACATATGCTCTGGGACCCATGTTAAGTAGGATGTGTTAAGTAGTACTGTTCGTAGCAGTTTAATACCTGTTACAACACCAAATGGTGGCAGGTCTGTCTGGCCTTCATGATTAGCTGCACCCAAACCCAAAAAAAAGCTGAGTGGTCTCAGACTAACACCCATGGCTAACTCGGTTGTTTCAATTAGTACTATTCTTAGCACTTTCATCCCTGTTACGGGTGGTCTACATGGCCATCATGATTAGCCGAACAAAATACTACAATCCAACCTTTGCTCAGTCTTCATAGGCCCTTCAGTGGCTGTATTTTGATAGTACAGTTCTTATTATTTTAATAGGTGATACAACACCGAATTGTGTCAGCTCTATATGGCCTGCATGATTAGCCGCACCCAAAACAAAAATAAAGCCAAGCGGTCTTGGATTAACACCCATGGCTAACTCGGTTGTTTCAAGTAGTACTATTCTTAGCACTTTCATCTCAGTCCTGTTACTTACAGGACTCTCGGTGGTGGTCTACATGGCCATCATGACTAGCCTAACCAAATACTACAATCCAACCTTGGCTCAGTCTTCATACGGCCCTTCATTGGTTGTATTTTGGTAGTTCTGTTCTTATTATTTAAATATCTGATACAACCCTGAATGGTGGCAGCTCTATATGGCCTGCATGATTAGCCGCACCCAAAACAAAAATAAAGCCAAGCGGTCTTGGATTAACACCCATGGCTAACTCGGTTGTTTCAAGTAGTACTATTCTTAGCACTTTCATCTCATCCCTGTTACTTCCAGGACTCTCGGTGGTGGTCTACATGGCCATCATGATTTGCCTAACCAAATACTACAATCCAACCTTGGCTTAGTCTTCATACGGCCCTTCATTGGCTGTATTTTGGTAGTTCTGTTCTTATTAGTTTAATAGCTGATACAACACCGAATGGTGGCAGCTCTATATGGCCTGCATGATTAGCCTCACCCAAAACAAAAATAAAGCCAAGCGGTCTTGGATTAACACCCATGGCTAACTCGGTTGTTTCAAGTAGTACTATTCTTAGCACTTTCATCTCATCCCTGTTACTTCCAGGACTCTCGGTGGTGGTCTACATGGCCATCATGATTACCCTCACCAAAATATAACAACAATACGTGCATGCAGGGAACCATGGTAAGGTTACTTCCTTTCGCCAAATCGAGTATAACAGTTGCAGGCAGAGGTTCTGACCCTGCATTATGGCTGCACCTCTCCCTAAAAGAGGCATGCGTTACAGAGTCTGTGGGCATGCATGCAAAGAGCTGGCCTGCCTAAAAAGAGGATCAAGGCTGTACAGGTTGTTCTCCTTCAGCCGTTTTATACGCTGTTCCACGGCCACGACCCTCAACAACCACAACAGAATGAAACACCACATATGCCATCCTTTTGAACAACAGAGTACAGGTATGGCATTGATTTTAGTTACACGGCGATATTTATTATGAACCGTGAAATTGAAAACAAAATCATGATTGGACACCCAGTACAGTACAGGTCGTTCTCCTTCGGCCTTTTTAGAATAGTGTTCCGGACCCTCAACAAAAACAACAGCAGAAAAGAGGACATATGGCATCCTTTTGAACAATAGATGACAGGTAAGGCATTGATTTTAGAAAGCCATAGATAATTTTTTGGCAACTGTGAAATATAAAAAAACATTGATTGGACACCCAGTACACTTCTTTATCCTTAGGCCTTTTTATAAGAGGGTCCTGGAGCCTCAACAGAAACAACAGCATGAAAGAGGACATATGGCATCCTTGTGAACAATTGATTATAGTTAAGGCATTGATTTTAGAATCCCAGAGATCATTTATATGACCCGGGAAATAGAAAAAAACATTGACTGGACACCCAGTACACTTCTTTATCCTTAGGCCTTTTTATAAGAGGGTCCTGGAGCCTCAACAGAAACAGCAGCATGAAAGAGGACATATGGTGGCATCCTTTTGAAAAATAGATTACAGGAAAGGCATTGATTTTAGAAACACAGAGATAATTAGTTGCAACCGGGAAATTTAAAAAAACATTGATTTGACACCCAGTACACTTATTTATCCTTAGGCCTTTTTAGCAGAGGCTCCAGGACCCTCATCAAAAACAGCAGCAGGAAAGAGGACATATGGCATCCTTTTGAATAATAGATTACAGGAAAGGCATTGATTTTAGAAACCCAGAGATAATTTGTTGCAACCGGGAAATCTAAAAAAACATTGATTAGACACCCAGTACACTTATTTATCCTTAGGCCTTTTTAGCAGAGGCTCCAGGACCCTCAACAAAATCAGCAGCAGGAAAGAGGACATATGGCATCCTTTTGAAAATTAGATTACAGGAAAGGCGTTGATTTTAGAAACCCGGGGATAATTTTTGCAACCGGGAAATCTAAAAAAACATTGATTAGACACCCAGTACACTTATTTATCCTTAGGCCTTTTTATAAAAGGGTCCCAGAGCCTCAACAGAAACAACAGCATGAAAGAGGACATATGGTGGCATCCTTTTGAAAAATAGATTACAGGAAAGGAATTGATTTTTGAAACCCTGAGAAAATTCGTTGCAACTGTGAATTTGAATCACAAAAATGATTTGATGGACACCCAGTAGACTTCTTTCTCCTTAGGCCTTTTTAGCAGAGGCTCTAGGACCCTCAAACAAAACACCATCAGGAAAAAGGACATATTGCATCCTTTTGAAAAATAGATTACAGGAAAGGCATTGATTTTAGAAACCCAGAGATAATTTGTTGAAACTGGGAAATCTCAAAAAACATTGATTAGACACCCAGTACAATTCTTTTTCCTTAGGCCTTTTTATAAGAGGGTCCCGGAACCTCAACAGAAACAACAGCATGAAAGAGGACATATGGTGGCATCCTTTTGAAAAATAGATTACAGGAAAGGCATTGATTTTAGAAACACAGAGATAAATTGTTACAACCGGGAAATCTAAAAAAACGTTGAATAGACACCCAGTACACTTATTTATCCTTAGGCCTTTTTAGCAGAGTCTCCAGGATCCTCAAACAAAACCCCATCAGGAAAGAGGACATATTGCATCCTTTAGAAAAATAGATTACAGGAAAGGCATTGATTTTAGAAACCCAGAGATAATTTGTTGAAACCGGGAAATCTAAAAAAACATTGATTAGACACCCAGTACAATTCTTTTTCCTTAGGCCTTTTTATAAGAGGGTCCCGGAGCCTCAACAAAAACAACAGCATGAAAGAGGACAGTGGCATCCTTTTGAAAAATAGATTACAGGAAAGGCATTGATTTTAGAAACACAGAGATAAATTGTTACAACCGGGAAATCTAAAAAAACATTGAATAGACACCCAGTACACTTATTTATCCTTAGGCCTTTTTAGCAGAGTCTCCAGGACCCTCAAACAAAACCCCATCAGGAAAGAGGACAGTGGCATCCTTTTGAAAAATAGATTACAGGAAAGGCATTGATTTTAGAATCCCAGAGATCATTTATATGAACCGGGAAATAGAAAAAAACATTGATTGGACACCCAGTACACTTCTTTATCCTTAGGCCTTTTTATAAGAGGCTCCCGGAGCCTCAACAGAAATAACATCATGAAAGAGGACATATGGCATCCTTTTGAATAATAGATTACAGGTAAGGCATTGATTTATGAATCCCAGAGATAATTTATCTGAACCAGGAAATAGAAAAAAACATTGATTGGACAGCCAGTACACTTCTTTATCCTTAGGCCTTTTTATAAGAGGGTCCCGTAGCCTCAACCGAAACAACAGCATGAAAGAGGACATATGGCATCCTTTTGAATAATAGATTACAGGAAAGGCATTGATTTTAGAAACCCACAGATCATTAGTTGCAACCGTGAAATCTAAAAAAACATTGATTAGACACCCAGTATACTTATTTATCCTTAGGCCTTTTTAATAAGAGGGTCCTGGAGCCTCAACCGAAACAACAGCATGAAAGAGGAAATATGTCATCCATTGGAATAATAGATTACAGGAAAGGCATTGATTTTAGAAACCCACAGATCATTAGTTGCAACTGTGAAATAGAAAAAAACATTGATTAGACACCCAGTACACTTATTTATCCTCAGGCCTTTTTAATAAGAGGGTCCTGGAGCCTCAACCGAAACAACAGCATGAAAGAGGACATATGTCATCCTTTTGAATAATAGATTACAGGAAATTCATTGATTTTAGAAACCCACAGATCATTAGTTGCAACCGTGAAATAGAAAAAAACATTGATTAGACACCCAGTACACTTATTTATCCTTAGGACTTTTTAATAAGAGGGTCCCGGAGCCTCAACCAAAACAACAGCATGAAAGAGGACATATGTCATCCTTTTGAATAATAGATAACAGGAAAGGCATTGATTTTAGAAACACTGAGATAATTAGTTGCAACCAGGAAATCTAAAAAAACATTGAACAGACACCCAGTACACTTCTTTATCCATAGGCCTTTTTAGCAGAGGCTCCAGGACCCTCAACAAAAACAAGAGCAGGGAGCTGGGCATAGGAGTACAATGGAGTGTGACAATAATAATGTGAAGGGGAAGATTGCGTAGTTGTGGCATTTTAATTTTGTTATCGTGGGAACTTAGTACTTGCAATGACCTTGCTCTGGTGAATCCATATCGCAAATGTGTTTTTTAAGGCACTGTTTGTCTATTTTTTGAATATCAGCATTTGGTAAATGAAGCTCAACTTAAGGCTGGTGAGAAACGACCTTTCTTCTGGCTGTTTGCAAATGTTGTGGCTCTGGACAAACATGTGAATAAGGGGCCATCAGCCATATTCTGCACTCAACCCCTTTGATGATTGACGATAAACATGTGTCACCTGCAAGCAGAGTTCGTTACTTCTGTCTAAATCATCTTCCTGGTATGTACAGGCCACTGTTTCCCACAGCAAGTCCGAAGCTTGAACTACAAGATTGTCTTGAGTATGGTAGGAAACCAAAGTTTATTTAATTCTGTATTATCACCACAAAAGCTGAACTTCTTGAAGCAACGAAAATGCCAGTAATTTCATGTGCTTATGGATGACAAGGACGTCCTGTCCTGTGGTGCACAGAGATGGAGAGGATTTTGGACCTCCCTGTACACTACCCAGATGTCTCCAGCATCACCAGAAACACAAGACAGCGACTCTTGGGAAGTTCCTGGAGTGTTCCGGTAGCCATCTCTTTGCGCCCCGAAAGGAATAGTTTATCAGTGTTTTTGTATACATCCGACAACATCTTCGGAGACTGTGGTGATGCACATGTTATTTACTGTTGTTCCAGCTGTGGCAATATCAATTGGCATTAAAAAGTTAAGATTTGGGGGGCGGAGCCTATAGCTGTTGCGGTAGGACGTGTGTTTAAGGAGCTCCAGGTCTTACAAGTTACTTTGGAGTTAGTTTTCAACCTTAATTTAATTTTCTTTTTGGGATTCATAGTCACACTTTCTGGGGCTATCCAAGAGGAGCCTGGAGATACCTTACTCATATCGGCTTACCTATGTTCCTCAGCTGACTGCGTTACAGCTAGCCGCGACACTGAGAGGCCTCTCTAGCCTGATAGTGCTGTCAAAGCTGCCGCCAATATACCCCCCCAGGACCCTGGGTTATCAAACCAGTTCTATAGTAACTGGACAACTCGTTAATCCCAACTATTGACAAAGAGAAGGAAAAGCACTAGTCACCCCTTATATCAACGGGTATGGAGACCTGTATTTTGCCTTTCCAATATTGCGCTGGTCACCAAACTAATCCTTAATTTAAAAAAAAAGTAAGATTTGGAGACTAGTGACGCACATTTTATGCACGCTGTGGCAATTGCGATTTGCATTAAAAAGAATCAGCTAACAACCACTACCTACGACCACACCTGACTCCTGAAGTCATGCTTCAGTTATTAACTCCAGTTAAAAAATTTTTTTATTTATTATGCTCAGCAGATTCAAAACATACCATTCTTCTAGTGATATCACACGACATGTTAAAATGCTGCATGGAAAATGGCAGTGTGCAAAGTCATAATCTTAGTGAACCTATAAGTGCATTAAATTTTCTAAAATAAACAACAATACTGAGAAAAAAAAAAAAAAAGGAAAGAGGACATATGGCATGCTTTTGAACAATAGATTACATTTAAGGCTTTGATTTGAGAAACCCAGAGATAATTTGTTGCAACCGGGAAATCTATAAAAAACCTTAATTAGACACCCAGTACACTTATTTATCCTTAGGCCTTATTAGCAGAGGCTCCAGGACCCTCAACAAAACCAGCAGCAGGAAAGAGGACATATGGCATCCTTTTGAAAAATAGATTTCTGGAAAGGCATTGATTTTAGAAACCTGGGGATAATTTGTTTCAACCGGGAAATCTAAAAAAACATTGATTAGACACCCAGTACACTTTTTTATCCTTAGGCCTTTTTAGCAGAGGCTTCAGGACCCTCAACAAAACCAGCAGCAGGAAAGAGGACATATGGCATACTTTTGTAAATTAGATTACAGGAAAGGCATTGATTTTAGAAACACAGAGATCATTAGTTGCAACCGGGAAATAGAAAATAACATTGATTAGACACCCAGTACACTTATTTATCCTTAGGCCTTTTTAATAAGAGGCTCCCGGAGCCTCAACAGGAACAACAGCATAAAAGAGTACATATGGCATCCTTGTGAATAATAGATTACAGGAAAGGCATTGATTTTAGAAACCCGGGGATAATTTGTTGCAACCAGGAAATCTAAAAAAACATTGATTAGACACCCAGTACACATATTTATCCTTAGGCCTTTTTACCAGAGGCTCCAGGACCCTCAACAGAAAAAACAGCAGGAAAGAGGACATATGGCATAATTTTGCAAATTAGATTACAGGAAAGTCATTGATTTCAGAAACACAGAGATAATTAGTTACAACCGGGAAATAGAAAAAAACATTGATTAGACACCCAGTACACTTATTTATCCTTAGGCCTTTTTAATAAGAGGCTCCCGGAGCCTCAACAGAAACAACAGCATGAAAGAGGACATATGGCATCCTTGTGAATAATAGATTACAGGAAAGGCATTGATTTTAGAAACCCGGGGATAATTTGTTGCAACCGGGAAATCTAAACAAACATAGATTAGACACCCAGTACACTTATTTATCCTTAGGCCTTTTTAGCAGAGGCTCCAGGACCCTCAACAAAACCAGCAGCAGGAAAGAGGACATATGGCATACTTTTGTAAATTAGATTACAGGAAAGGCATTGATTTTAAAAACACAGAGATCATTAGTTGCAACCGGGAAATAGAAAATAACATTGATTAGACACCCAGTACACTTATTTATCCTTAGGCCTTTTTAATAAGAGGCTCCCGGAGCCTCAACAGGAACAACAGCATAAAAGAGTACATATGGCATCCTTGTGAATAATAGATTACAGGAAAGGCATTGATTTTAGAAACCCACAGATCATTAGTTGCAACCGTGAAATCTAAAAAAAACATTGATTAGACACCCAGTACACTTATTTATCCTTAGGCCTTTTTTTAGCAGAGGCTCCAGGACCCTCAACAAAACCAGCATCAGGAAAGAGGACATATGTCATCCTTTTGAATAATAGATTACAGGAAAGGCATTGATTTTAGAAACTCAGAGATCATTTATATGACCCGGGAAATAGAAAAAAACATTGATTGGACACCCAGTACACTTCTTTATCCTTAGGCCTTTTTATAAGAGGGTCCAGGACCCTCAAATAAAAACACCAGCAGGAAAGAGGACGTATGGCATCCTTTTGAACAATAGAGTAGAGGAAAGGCATTGATTTTAGAAACACAGAGATAATTCATTGCAAATGGAAATTTGAATAAAAAAAATGATTAGATGGACACCCAGTACACTTCGTTCTCCATAGGCCTTTTTATAAGAGGGTGCAGGACCCTCAAAAAAAACACCAGCAGGAAAGAGGACGTATGGCATCCTTTTGAACAATAGAGTACAGGAAAGGCATTGATTTTAGAAACACAGAGATAATTGGTTGCAAATGGAAATTTGAATAAAAAAAATGATTTGATGGACACCCAGAACACTTCGTTCTCCTTAGGCCTTTTTATAAGAGGGTCCAGGACCCTAAAAAAAAACACCAGCAGGAAAGAGGACGTATGGCATCCTTTTGAACAATAGAGTACAGGAAAGGCATTGATTTTAGAAACACAGAGATAATTGGTTGCAAATGGAAATTTGAATAAAAAAAATGATTCGATGGACACCCAGTACACTTCTTTCTCCTTAGGCCTTTTTATAAGAGGGTCCAGGACCCTCAAAAAAAACACCAGCAGGAAAGAGGACGTATGGCATCCTTTTGAACAATCGAGTACAGGTACAGCATTGATTTTACAAACCCAGAGATAATTTTGGTCAAATGTGAAATAGAAAAAAAAAAATGAGTGGACACCCAGTACACCTCTTTCTCCTTAGACCTTTTTATAAGAGGGTCCAGGACCCTCAAACAAAATACCAGCAGGAAAGAGAACATATGGCATTCTTTTGAACAATAGAGTACTGGTACAGCATTGATTTTAGAAACCCACAGATAATTGTTTGGAAAAGTGAAATAGCCCCAAAAACCATGCTTGGACTCCCACTCCAGGTCGTTCTCCTTCAGCTTTTTTATAAGAGGGTCCAGCACCCTCAACAGAAACAACTGCAGGAAACACCACCACATATGCCATCCTTTTGCACAAGCGAGTACAGGTATGGCATCCATTTTAGAAACCCAGAGATAATTGAGAGGAACCAGGAATATTTTTCTAAAAATTTGATGGGGCACCCATTACAGGTCGTTCTCCTTCAGCCTTTTTATACCATGGGCCACGACAACAGGCACAACAGCATGAAACACCACATATGCCACCCTTTTGAACAATAGAGTACAGGTATGGAATAGATGGAACACGGAGATAATTTAGAGCAACCAAGAGACGGATAAAGATGCTTGGTCGGTCCTCCTCCTTCAAATTTGTGGCATTTTGCGTTCAATTTAATGGTCCACCAGATATGAGTGGTGTGCTAAGTTGTACAATTCGTTACAGTTTAATCACTAGTGTTATGTGCCTTATTTTTTTTATTTGCGTTTTGTACTCACAGAGCTGCAGCAGAGGCCAGAAAAATTCGTAATGTACAAATGACTGAAAAATTTGGGTATTGTTGTAGCAACTGCTGTAGCAGCGGCCAGAAAAATTGATGTTTGTAAAACATTTATAAAGTGCCCTAAAAGCTTGAGGCTTGAACACTAGTTGTTGGTGGATAAGTCAAGCAAGTCCTCCGGCTTTATAAAAAAAAAAAAGGCCAGCCTGTGTACCAGTTGTAGCCCAAGCCAGCTCATCTCATCATCAGGCCTTTTTTATTCAAATGTATCGCCCAATGTCAGTCCCTTCGGGATCCAGCCCTCATTCATTTTTATAAAAGTGAGATAGTCAAGGCTTTTTTGACCTAGGCGACTTCTCTTCTCAGTGACAAAACCTCCTGCTGCACTGAAAGTCCTTTCGGACAGGACACTTGAAGATGGGCAGGCCAGAAGTTCCATTGCAAATACGATATACCCTGCTCTTTTATATGTATATACTGTCTTATCCTCTAAGCACTTATCTTCCTGACTAAGATCAGGAAAGACTATGATACCCACAATCGATTGCAATCCCCAGAGGGACAGCAGTCTGTAATATTGAAAGAAAAAGCGTTATTACATTGTATCTTTAACCACTAATATGATATTAACATGGTAGAAATCCTAAAACACCAACCCCCTCTTCCCCTCAAATAGATTACATCACCAGCAATATTTTTGCATTACTAACAGTATATTTTTAAATGTTAAATATTTTTCAATATTTTTCAATATTTTTAAATATTTTCAAATATTAAATATTTTAACACAGTAATCCACTTAGGAGGACAATGGTTTCAAAAAGTAAACTAAGTACCACCTCTTGTGGAAAAGATAGAAGATCGCCGTTATAATAATCCTACAACTAGCTCTTGATGCACTAACATCAGCTCCTTCATATTCACATTATACATAATGAATAAGTAGGTCAAAACAACCTGCAGACATGACCAATTTATAAAAATTCCAAGCAGGTCAAAAAACCGGAAACACGATCTACGTTATAAATACGCCATCTCATGTCAGAATTATTGACCGCTTATAAAAGTATCTTTCACTCTTATCTACATCCTTTTTCGTTTTTATTTCCATTCATTTTTCATTTTGATCTCCACTTTGACTCCCCTTATCATTATTAAGTTCAGCGCAGATATAACCTATCAAGTCGCTAGTGCCGCACACACCTCTGTTATTAACAAACAGATGACTTTTCACAATCTTTGTTTTTCTTCTGCTACCATTAAGCTCAACGCAAGTATAACCTATTAAATTGCTAGAGCAAGACACACCCCCGTTACCAACAAACAATTGTCCTTTACTATTAGGACCTAGCAACAGCTTGAGCCTATGAATAGCGCCAACAGGTCGTGACGTCACGACCAATAGGAACCTCCGGAAATCGGAACCAAAATTAACACTGAAAACCCTAAATCAAAAAATGCATATCAATCATTATTCACCTATTATTTAGTCACATCAGTGATTCGATTGCCAAACATTAAGGCCAAACTGAATAGACAGTATCGATCGGAAACCCCTACCGGAAGTGACGTCACAATCACGGAGGCTAGGGATTATCAAGTATAAGTTTTAAACGACCTGAGCCCTCTATAGTTGCCATATAAGCCATCTATAGATGCTATACAAACAAAAGAAATCCAACATTTAAGACCAAATAAAAATCTAAAAGTTATGAAAAACCGGAAGTCACAAAATATGACTATTTCCGGTCACAGGTATACTTCCCCTATAAAAGACCCCTAATTAAAGCTTACCATTAGTCTTGATAAAGGTCTAGGAAAGGCCGAAACGCGTAGACCTGGTAAGCATCATTTCAATAGGAGTACTCATCTGTAACCGTTTTACACATTGTGTATATATTTTTTATTCACAGGTTTCTATTTTTGAGTTTCTATTTTTATTTTTGTAATTTTTGTTGAAATCTTTGCACTCAGCACTTTTTGGTATTATCCACTGGGACAGAGCTCCCCTGGGCCCCCACACTCCAAGGGAGAAGGATATCATACACTAAGGGATAAGGACAACAACACTGAACACAGGGATTTAACTCCACATAAGCCTCTGACTTCTTTTAGTCCCCTCTTTTTGCATCTTTTTTATCTTTTTTATTTTTAGTTCCACAGAAAACCAAGGATTGACACATTTTTTACATTTTTCTTTGCATTTCCCAACACAGGATTGACACTTATTTCATCGTTTTTTTGGAACATTAAGTATTGGAACACTGTCACATCGTTTTTTTGGAACATTAAGTATTGGAACACTGTCACATTTCTTATATTTTTTTGTCATTTTTTTGTCATCTGGATATTTTTTATTGTTATATATTTTTATTGTCATCTGGATTTATTATTTTTATTGTCAATTGAATTGTATTCACTTATGATTTTTATTCACTCATAGTTACCACTAAGGATTAGCTTTTATATTGTTAACTCAATTTCAGCGAGTTCACTTCTACTATGTGTTTATGCTCTGAAGATTTTATACATATTATATTTTATTAGCGTGGATCCATGCACATGTAATATTGTGTTTTTATGAAGCATTGTATTTTACCATCTTTATTTTTATTTTATATTTTATCTTTACTTCTGTACAATAAATTGTTTTAACATTTTTATAACATTTTTATAGTACACGACATAGTTCATTTTCACACCTAACCTTAGCCTCCGTACTGTTGGCGCCTGGGCTTATTCTTCACAGTTCTCTTTCTTTAGGTGGGAGCTAGGTACCACCGCCTTAGGCTCACAAGGTTTCTGTTGGCGCTGGGGTATATTACTGTATCGCAAATTGGGATAGCTCAGGCCACAAGTCCAGCCTGCACACCCAGTAGTCAAGGGGTCCATCGCTCCTGAGAGTGTCGAGATCCGCAGTTAAAGCTAGGTAGTCTGCTACCTGTCGGTTGAGTCTTTCTCTAAGGCTGGATCCCGAAAGGCTCTGATGGTGCATGGGAGTTAAAAAGGTACGCATGTCCTCCATCAACAAGACATCAGGAAAGCGTCCTGTCCTTGCCCCCGTGGTCGTGGGAGGAGGAGGATTAATTTAATCTCTTCCCCTGTTACATTCCCATGGTGCTGTGACATCACCCTTATGCGCTGTGTAAAGCATAGTTTTTAATTTATTCTTAAAATGCTCCATCCTTTCCGACTTGCGTGAATTTGGTAACATTTCAGGAACTTTATGCTTATACCGGGGGTCGAGGAGCGTGGACACCCAGTACAGGTCATTCTCCTTCAGCTTTTTTATACGAGGGTCCCTCAACAGGCACGACAGCATGAAAGAACCCATTTGAACAAGGTTGGATGCTGAGCTAATCATGTCCCGTTCCTCCTCCTCACTGATCTCACTGATGGTATCTTCTTCCCCCCAGCCACGTAAAACACCACGGGTACCAGAGAGGTGACAACAACGAGCACCCTGGGATGCCTGTTGTGCTCGGTCTTCCTCCTCCTCCTCAAAGCCACATTCCTCCTCTGACTCCTCTTCCTCACAATCCTCTTCCTGAGTTGCCGCAGGTCCAGCAAGCGATGCTGATAAGGCTGTTTGTGGGGGTGATGGACACCACAACTCTTCCTCTTCACGCTCATCTACTGCCTGATCCAGCACTCTTCGCAGGTCACGCTCCAGGAAGAAAACAAATGGTATGATGTCGCTGATGGTGCCTTCGGTGCGACTGACAAGGTTTGTCACCTCCTCAAAAGGACGCATGAGCCTACAGGCATTGCGCATGAGCGTCCAGTAATTTGGCAAAAATATCCCCAGCTCCCCAGAGGCTGTCCTAGCACCCCGGTCATACAAATACTCATTAACAGCTTTTTCTTGTTGGAGCAGGCGGTCAAACATTAGGAGTGTTGAATTCCACCGTGTCGGGCTGTCGCAAATCAAGCGCCTCACTGGCAGGTTGTTTCGACGCTGGATATCGGACAAGTGCGCCATGGCCGTGTAGGAACGCCTGAAATGGCCACACACCTTCCTGGCCTGCTTCAGGACGTCCTGTAAGCCTGGGTACTTATGGACAAATCGTTGTACAATTAGATTACACACATGTGCCATGCACGGCACATGTGTCAACTTGCCCAATTTCAATGCCGCCACCAAATTACTTCCATTGTCAGAAACAACCTTGCCAATCTCCAGTTTAAGGTAGGAATATTCTGATTGGCTGATGGAATCAGCCAATCAGAATCAAGTTCAATCCAATTGGCTGATTGGATCAGCCAATCGGATTGAACTTGATTCTGATTGGCTGATTCCATCAGCCAATCAGAATATTCCTACCTTAATTCCGATTGGCTGATAGAATCCTATCAGCCAATCAGAATTCGAGGGACGCCATCTTGGATGACTTCATTTAAAGGAACCGTCATTCGTCGTTCAGTCGTCGGCCAGGATGGATGTTCCGCGTCGGAGGTCTTCAGGATGCTGCCGCTCCGCTCCGGATGGATGACGAAAGAATATTCCGCTTGGAATAAGACCTCTTCTTGCTCCGCTTGGATGAAGAATTTGGCTCGGCTGGGTGAAGACGACTCAAGGTAGGGAGATCTTCAGGGGCTTAGTGTTAGGTTTATTTAAGGGGGGTTTGGGTTAGATTAGGGGTATGTGGGTGGTGGGTTGAAATGTTAGGGGGGGTATTGTATGTTTTTTTTACAGGCAAAAGAGCTGAACTTCTTGGGGCATGCCCCGCAAAGGGCCCTGTTCAGGGCTGGTAAGGTAAAAGAGCTTTGACCTTTAGGAATTTAGAATAGGGTAGGGCATTTTTTTATTTTGGGGGGCTTTGTTATTTTATTAGGGGGCCTAGAGTAGGTGTAATTAGTTTAAAATTGTTGTAATATATTTCTAATGTTAGTAAATATTTTTTTATTTTTTGTAACTTAGTTCTTTTTTATTTTTTGTACTTTAGTTAGTTTACTTCATTGTATTTATTTGTAGGAATTGTATTTAATTTATTTATTGATAGTGTAGTATTAGGTTTAATTGTAGATAATTATAGGTATTTTATTTAATTTATTTATTGATAGTGTAGTGTTAGGTTTAATTGTAACTTAGGTTAGGATTTATTTTACAGGTAAATTTGTAATTATTTTAACTATTTTAGCTATTAAATAGTTCTTAACTATTTAATAGCTATTGTACCTGGTTAAAATAAATACAAAGTTACCTGTAAAATAAATATTAATCCTAAAATAGCTATAATATAAATATAATTTATATTGTAGCTATATTAGGATTTATTTTACAAGTAAGTATTTAGCTTCAAATAGGAATAATTTATTTAAGAAGAGTTAATTAATTTTGTTAGATTAAAATTATATTTAATTTAGGGGGGTGTTAGTGTTAGGGTTAGACTTAGCTTTAGGGGTTAATACATTAGAATAGCGGTGAGCTCCAGTCGGCAGATTAGGGGTTAATAATTGAAGTTAGGTGTTTGCGATGTTAGGGAGGGCAGATTAGGGGTTAATACTATTTATTATAGGGTTAGTGAGGCGGATTAGGGGTTAATAACTTTATTATAGTAGCGGTGCTGTCCACTCGGCAGATTAGGGGTTAATAAGTGTAGGCAGGTGGAGGCGACGTTGAGGGGGGCAGATTAGGGGTTAATAAATATAATATAGGGGTCGGCGGTGTTAGGGGCAGCAGATTAGGGGAACATAGCTATAATGTAGGTGGCGGCTCTTTGCGGTCGGCAGATTAGGGGTTAATTATTGTAAGTAGCTGGCTGCGATGTTGTGGGGGGCAGGTTAGGGGTTAATAAATATAATATTGGGGTCAACGGTGTTAGGGGCAGCAGATTAGGGGTACATAAGTATAACGTAGGTGGCGGTCGGCAGATTAGGGGTTAAAAAAAATTATTTGAGTGTCGGCGATGTGGGGGGGCCTCGGTTTAGGGGTACATAGGTAGTTTATGGGTGTTAGTGTACTTTAGAGTACAGTAGTTAAGAGTTTTATGAACCGGCGTTAGCCCAGAAAGCTCTTAACTACTGACTTTTTTCTGCGGCTGGAGTTTTGTCGTTAGATTTCTAACGCTCACTTCAGCCACGACTCTAAATACCGGAGTTAGAAAGATCCCATTGAAAAGATAGGATACGCAATTGACGTAAGGGAATCTGCGGTATGGAAAAGTCGCGGCTGAAAAGTGAGCGTTAGACCCTTTTTTGACTGACTCCAAATACCGGCGGTAGCCTAAAACCAGCGTTAGGAGCCTCTAACGCTGGTTTTCACGGCTACTGCCAAACTCCAAATCTAGGCCTAGGAGACTGCAAATTCACAGTCAAAACAGTGATGATTGACAATTTTTGCAATACTGTTAAAAGAAATAGGATTGCTGGCAATAATTGGCTAGGTGGGCCTGGAACACAGCAGGCTGCAAGGCAGGAGGAAAGTGCAATTCACTGGCACCAGCAAACTGAGGATTCGCCACAAATATTACCAAAAATTTTAATTTTTAATTACTAAGAATACTGTGACAACAAATATGATTGGTGTAAATATTTTTCAAGTAGGCCTGGCACACAGGCTTGGAAGGCAGTAGAAAAGTGCAATTCTAGGGCACGAGCAAACTGAGGATTAAGATCAACAATGAAGAATTTTTTAATTATAATTAGTAACTATACTGTGACAACAATTAGGATTGGTGTAAATAGTTGGCAAGACGGCCTGGCACAAAAGGCTGGCAGGCAAGAGGTAGATGCAATTCAAGGACACTAGGAGACTGATTACTGACAGTCAAAACAGTGATGATTAACAATTTTTGCAATACTGTTAAAAGAAATAGGATTGCTGGCAATAATTGGCTAGGTGGGCCTGGCACACAGCAGGCTGCAAGGCAGGAGGAAAGTGCAATTCACTGGCACCAGCAAACTGAGGATTCACCACAAATATTACCCAAAATTTAAATTTTTAATTACTAACAATACTGTGACAACAAATATGATTGGTGTAAATATTTTTCAAGTAGGCCTGGCACACAGGCTTGGAAGGCAGTAGAAAAGTGCAATTCTAGGGCACGAGCAAACTGAGGATTAAGATCAACAAAGAAGAATTTTTTAATTATAATTAGTAACTATACTGTGACAACAATTAGGATTGGTGTAAATAGTTGGCAAGATGGCCTGGCACAAAAGGCTGGCAGGCAAGAGGTAGATGCAATTCAAGGACACTAGGAGACTGATTACTGACAGTCAAAACAGTGATGATTAACAATTTTTGCAATACTGTTAAAAGAAATAGGATTGCTGGCAATAATTGGCTAGGTGGGCCTGGCACACAGCAGGCTGCAAGGCAGGAGGAAAGTGCAATTCACTGGCACCAGCAAACTGAGGATTCGCCACAAATATTACCCAAAATTTAAATTTTTAATTACTAACAATACTGTGACAACAAATATGATTGGTGTAAATATTTTTAAAGTAGGCCTGGCACACAGGCTTGGAAGGCAGTAGAAAAGTGCAATTCTAGGGCACGAGCAAACTGAGGATTAAGATCAACAATGAAGAATTTTTTAATTATAATTAGTAACTATACTGTGACAACAATTAGGATTGGTGTAAATAGTTGGCAAGACGGCCTGGCACAAAAGGCTGGCAGGCAAGAGGTAGATGCAATTCAAGGACACTAGGAGACTGATTACTGACAGTCAAAACAGTGATGATTAACAATTCTTGCAATACTGTTAAAAGAAATAGGATTGCTGGCAATAATTGGCTAGGTGGGCCTGGCACACAGCAGGCTGCAAGGCAGGAGGAAAGTGCAATTCACTGGCACCAGCAAACTGAGGATTCGCCACAAATATTACCCAAAATTTAAATTTTTAATTACTAACAATACTGTGACAACAAATATGATTGGTGTAAATATTTTTCAAGTAGGCCTGGCACACAGGCTTGGAAGGCAGTAGAAAAGTGCAATTCTAGGGCACGAGCAAACTGAGGATTAAGATCAACAATGAAGAATTTTTTAATTAAAATAGTAACTATACTGTGACAACAATTAGGATTGGTGTAAATAGTTGGCAAGACGGCCTGGCACAAAAGGCTGGCAGGCAAGAGGTAGATGCAATTCAAGGACACTAGGAGACTGATTACTGACAGTCAAAACAGTGATGATTGACAATTTTTGCAATACTGTTAAAAGAAATAGGATTGCTGGCAATAATTGGCTAGGTGGGCCTGGCACACAGCAGGCTGCAAGGCAGGAGGAAAGTGCAATTCACTGGCACCAGCAAACTGAGGATTCCCAACAAATATTACCCAAAATTTAAATTTTTAATTACTAAAAATACTGTGACAACAAATATGATTGTTGTAAATATTTTTCAAGTAGGCCTGGCACAGAGGCTTGGAAGGCAGTAGAAAAGTGCAATTTTAGGGCATGAGCAAACTGAGGATTAAGATCAACAATGAATATTTTTTTAATTATAATTAGTAACTATACTGTGACAACAATTAGGATTGGTGTAAATAGTTGGCAAGACGGCCTGGCACAAAAGGCTGGCAGGCAAGAGGTAGATGCAATTCAAGGACACTAGGAGACTGATTACTGACAGTCAAAACAGTGATGATTAACAATTTTTGCAATACTGTTAAAAGAAATAGGATTGCTGGCAATAATTGGCTAGGTGGGCCTGGCACACAGCAGGCTGCAAGGCAGGAGGAAAGTGCAATTCACTGGCACCAGCAAACTGAGGATTCGCCACAAATATTACCCAAAATTTAAATTTTTAATTACTAACAATACTGTGACAACAAATATGATTGGTGTAAATATTTTTCAAGTAGGCCTGGCACACAGGCTTGGAAGGCAGTAGAAAAGTGCAATTCTAGGGCACGAGCAAACTGAGGATTAAGATCAACAAAGAAGAATTTTTTAATTATAATTAGTAACTATACTGTGACAACAATTAGGATTGGTGTAAATAGTTGGCAAGACGGCCTGGCACAAAAGGCTGGCAGGCAAGAGGTAGATGCAATTCAAGGACACTAGGAGACTGATTACTGACAGTCAAAACAGTGATGATTAACAATTTTTGCAATACTGTTAAAAGAAATAGGATTGCTGGCAATAATTGGCTAGGTGGGCCTGGCACACAGCAGGCTGCAAGGCAGGAGGAAAGTGCAATTCACTGGCACCAGCAAACTGAGGATTCGCCACAAATATTACCCAAAATTTAAATTTTTAATTACTAACAATACTGTGACAACAAATATGATTGGTGTAAATATTTTTAAAGTAGGCCTGGCACACAGGCTTGGAAGGCAGTAGAAAAGTGCAATTCTAGGGCACGAGCAAACTGAGGATTAAGATCAACAATGAAGAATTTTTTAATTATAATTAGTAACTATACTGTGACAACAATTAGGATTGGTGTAAATAGTTGGCAAGACGGCCTGGCACAAAAGGCTGGCAGGCAAGAGGTAGATGCAATTCAAGGACACTAGGAGACTGATTACTGACAGTCAAAACAGTGATGATTAACAATTCTTGCAATACTGTTAAAAGAAATAGGATTGCTGGCAATAATTGGCTAGGTGGGCCTGGCACACAGCAGGCTGCAAGGCAGGAGGAAAGTGCAATTCACTGGCACCAGCAAACTGAGGATTCGCCACAAATATTACCCAAAATTTAAATTTTTAATTACTAACAATACTGTGACAACAAATATGATTGGTGTAAATATTTTTCAAGTAGGCCTGGCACACAGGCTTGGAAGGCAGTAGAAAAGTGCAATTCTAGGGCACGAGCAAACTGAGGATTAAGGTCAACACTGAAGAATTTTTTAATTATAATAGTAACTATACTGTGACAACAATTAGGATTGGTGTAAATAGTTGGCAAGACGGCCTGGCACAAAAGGCTGGCAGGCAAGAGGTAGATGCAATTCAAGGACACTAGGAGACTGATTACTGACAGTCAAAACAGTGATGATTGACAATTTTTGCAATACTGTTAAAAGAAATAGGATTGCTGGCAATAATTGGCTAGGTGGGCCTGGCACACAGCAGGCTGCAAGGCAGGAGGAAAGTGCAATTCACTGGCACCAGCAAACTGAGGATTCCCAACAAATATTACCCAAAATTTAAATTTTTAATTACTAAAAATACTGTGACAACAAATATGATTGTTGTAAATATTTTTCAAGTAGGCCTGGCACACAGGCTTGGAAGGCAGTAGAAAAGTGCAATTTTAGGGCATGAGCAAACTGAGGATTAAGATCAACAATGAATATTTTTTTAATTATAATTAGTAACTATACTGTGACAACAATTTGGATTGGTGTAAATAGTTGGCAAGACGGCCTGGCACAAAAGGCTGGCAGGCAAGAGGTAGATGCAATTCAAGGACACTAGGAGACTGATTACTGACTGTCAAAACAGTGATGATTGACAATTTTTGCAATACTGTTAAAAGAAATACGATTGCTGGCAATAATTGGCTAGGTGGGCCTGGCACACAGCAGGCTGCAAGGCAGGAGGAAAGTACAATTCACTGGCACCAGCAAACTGAGGATTCGCCACAAATATTACCCAAAATTAAATTTTTTTAATTACTAACAATACTGTGACAACAAATATGATTGTTGTAAATATTTTTCAAGTAGGCCTGGCACACAGGCTTGGAAGGCAGTAGAAAAGTGCAATTCTAGGGCACGAGCAAACTGAGAATTAAGATCAACAATGAATAATTTTTTAATTATAATTAGTAACTATACTGTGACAACAATTAGGATTGGTGTAAATAGTTGGCAAGACGGCCTGGCACAAAAGGCTGGCAGGCAAGAGGTAGATGCAATTCAAGGACACTAGGAGACTGATTACTGACAGTCAAAACAGTGATGATTGACAATTTTTGCAATACTGTTAAAAGAAATACGATTGCTGGCAATAATTGGCTAGGTGGGCCTGGCACACAGCAGGCTGCAAGGCAGGAGGAAAGTGCAATTCACTGGCACCAGCAAACTGAGGATTCCCAACAAATATTACCCAAAATTTAAATTTTTAATTACTGAAAATACTGTGACAACAAATATGATTGTTGTAAATATTTTTCAAGTAGGCCTGGCACAGAGGCTTGGAAGGCAGTAGAAAAGTGCAATTTTAGGGCATGAGCAAACTGAGGATTAAGATCAACAATGAATAATTTTTTAATTATAATTAGTAACTATACTGTGACAACAATTTGGATTGGTGTAAATAGTTGGCAAGACGGCCTGGCACAAAAGGCTGGCAGGCAAGAGGTAGATGCAATTCAAGGACACTAGGAGACTGATTACTGACTGTCAAAACAGTGATGATTGACAATTTTTGCAATACTGTTAAAAGAAATACGATTGCTGGCAATAATTGGCTAGGTGGGCCTGGCACACAGCAGGCTGCAAGGCAGGAGGAAAGTGCAATTCACTGGCACCAGCAAACTGAGGATTCGCCACAAATATTACCCAAAATTTAATTTTTTAATTACTAACAATACTGTGACAACAAATATGATTGTTGTAAATATTTTTCAAGTAGGCCTGGCACACAGGCTTGGAAGGCAGTAGAAAAGTGCAATTCTAGGGCACGAGCAAACTGAGGATTAAGATCAACAATGAATAATTTTTTTAATTAGTAACTATACTGTGACAACAATTAGGATTGGTGTAAATAGTTGGCAAGACGGCCTGGCACAAAAGGCTGGCAGGCAAGAGGTAGATGCAATCCAAGGACACTAGGAGACTGATTACTGACAGTCAAAACAGTGATGATTGACAATTTTTGCAATACTGTTAAAAGAAATAGGATTGCTGGCAATAATTGGCTACGTGGGCCTGACACACAGCAGGCTGCAAGGCAGGAGGAAAGTGCAATTCACTGGCACCAGCAAACTGAGGATTCGCCACAAATATTACCCACAATTTAAATTTTTAATTACTAACAATACTGTGACAACAAATATGATTGGTGTAAATATTTTTCAAGTAGGCCTGGCACACAGGCTTGGAAGGCAATAGAAAAGTGCAATTCTAGGGCACAAGCAAACTGAGGATTAAGATCAACAATGAATAATTTTTTAATTATAATTAGTAACTATACTGTGACAACAACTAGGATTGGTGTAAATAGTTGGCAAGACGGCCTGGCACAAAAGGCTGGCAGGCAAGAGGTAGATGCAATTCAAGGACACTAGGAGACTGATTACTGACAGTCAAAACAGTGATGATTGACAATTTTTGCAATACTGTTAAAAGAAATACGATTGCTGGCAATAATTGGCTAGGTGGGCCTGGCACACAGCAGGCTGCAAGGCAGGAGGAAAGTGCAATTCACTGGCACCAGCAAACTGAGGATTCCCAACAAATATTACCCAAAATTTAAATTTTTAATTACTAACAATACTGTGACAACAAATATGATTGTTGTAAATATTTTTCAAGTAGGCCTGGCACACTGGCTTGGAAGGCAGTAGAAAAGTGCAATTCTAGGGCACGAGCAAACTGAGGATTAAGATCAACAATCAAGAATTTTTTAATTTTAATTAGTAACTATACTGTGACAACAATTAGGATTGGTGTAAATAGTTGGCAAGACGGCCTGGCACAAAAGGCTGGCAGGCAGGAGGTAAATGCAATTCAAGGACACTAGGAGACTGAATACTGACAGTCCAAACAGTGATGATTGACAATTTTTGCAATACTGTTAAAAGAAATATGATTGCTGGCAATAATTGGCTAGGTGGGACTGGCACACAGCAGGCTGCAAGGCAGGAGGAAAGTGCAATTCACTGGCACCAGCAAACTGAGGATTCACAACAAATATTACCAAAAATTGTAATTTTTAATTACTAAGAATACTGTGACAACAAATATGATTGGTGTAAATATTTTTCAAGTAGGCCTGGCACACAGGCTTGGAAGGCAGTAGAAAAGTGCAATTCTGGGGCACGAGAAAACTGAGGATTAAGATCAACAATCAAATATTTTTACATTTTAATTAGTAACTATACTGTTTGTGACAACAATTATGATTGGTGTAAATAGTTGGCTAGACGGCCTGGCACAAAAGGCTGGCAGGCAGGAGGTAAATGCAATTCAATGGCACTAGGAGACTGAATATTTGCAGTCCAAAAAATTATGATTTTTATTTTTTTATATACTGTTACAAGAATTATGATTGGTGCCACTAATTGGCTAGTTGGGCCTGGCACACAGGCTGGCAGATATGAGTCGTGGATGGTAGGTAGGGCAGCAATTTAACACAGTATGCTGTGTAAGTGACAAAAACACAGGCCTGATAGAAAATTAAGTTAGATTACACTAGCAAAATATTTCAAATTTTTTTATTTTAATATTAAAATTATGTTAAGAAGTGCAATGCACATATGAGTGGTCGCACTGGCTGGCTGCTACGTAGAGCAGCAATTAACAACAGTATGCTGTGTTAGTCAGATAGACAGTTAGACACAGGCCTGATAGAAAATAAAATTAGATTACACTAGCACAATGATTTGAAGACAATTTTTTGGGAATTTAAAGAAAAAGGTTAAGCACATACATATGAGTCGTGGCTGATAGCCTTGGAAGGGCAGCTATTAAAAACAGTAGGCTCTGTAAGTCAGATACACACACGCCTGATAGAAAATACTATTAGATTACACTAGAAAAATGATTTAAATTTTTTTTTTTTTGGGGGGGGGGGGGGGGGAATTAAAAAAAGGTTAAACACATATGAGTCAGCTCTTTTACCTGTAAAAAAAAATACAAACATCCCCCCAACAGTAAAACTCACCACCCACACAACCAACCCCCCTAAATAAAAACCTACCTAAAAAACCTAAGCTCCCCATTGCTCTGGAAAGGGCATATGGATGGGCATTGCCCTTAAAGGGCATTAAGCTCTTTTACATTGCCCAAACCCTGAGCTTAAATCCTATTGGCTGAACCAATCAGCCAATGGGATTGTCAGGGTTTTTTCTCTGTTTTATTTGCCATGTGCTGCTGGGAGCCATTTTACTCACCTCTCTTGCTGATTATGGTGCATTGTGGGGGATGCTGCTCATTTCCTGCACTTCCTTTTATGGCCAGACTGGTGTGCATCATCCATGTGAGACAGGATGCAGTCTCAGAATTGTGATGTCATCACTTATTATTTAAAGGGCCTCTGTTCAGTATGCTTTGCCTTTGTGTTGTCTCCGACCTGTTTGTGAGAGTTCCTGTGTATTACCTGGCTATCTGACGTCCTTCCTGGTTCCTGATCCCTGACTTGTTCCTGACTCTGCTGTTTACCTTGTTCCTGATTCCGGCTCGTCTGACTAGCTCCCTTTGGCTCCTGATTCGGCTCGTCTGACTATTCGCTTTGGCTCCTGACTCGGCTCGTCTGACTATCAGCTCTGGTTTTGACTCCTGGCTTGTTATTTGACTCGTGGACTTTTTATTATTTTTTGCTATTAATAAAGGTGTGATTATTTTTGCACTTCTCATCTCAGTCTGATTCTTGGCACCCTGACAGGGATTAAGCTCGCATTCTAATGGCTGTTCCAATCAGCCAATAAAATGCAAGCTCAATCCTATTGGCTGATTGGACCCTTTTTGAAAAGTGCAGTAGTAGTTGAGTGACGGCCAAAATGGTGTGCGGTACAGCTGTACCTACAAGACTCGTAATAGCAGCAGTAGTGAAAAAGCAGCACTATGAGCCATAACGCAAAACTCATAATCTAGCTGATTATATCAAACTTTCCACCTTCATTACTGTAGATTTCCCAATGCCTTAGGGATGACTTGCAAGGAAAGAAAAGATAACAATATACAAAACCAAATAAATAAATACATTGTAGAACACTAGTTCTTGAAACAAGTATCTTGCAAAAAAATTTAAAAATGTAGCAACATTGCAGCTGGAAAACTGTGGTATTCTAAGAGAGGTGTTCAGCCTAATTACAATCAATAGAGACACATCTATCTTGCAATGGTTCACTTCCCAGCACACTGTCAAGTATACAGGCATCATAACAACATCATCAAGACTTTACAAAAGCAACTAATAAAATGTGAAAAATATACCCCCTTTAAACAGTCCACTCATAAAGGGACATAAAACAAGTTGGAATAGAGACAAAATATAATAATATGTACTTTAATTACCTGCAGTGCCATGCCATCAACCCTTTCTTTAAGTTTCTGAATTGTACAGCTCTAGCTCCCCCCACACAATTCCTTACATGGCTGTTTCTATCTCCACCTTTGCTTTGGTAGAATGCAAGACTTTAACACTCATTGGGGCTGATTTATCAATGTCTGGCGGACATGATACGCTGTAACAGGCAGATTGATGTCCGCAGCCTCAGAGGTGATGATTTTCCTTTTTTTATCAAGGACTTCAGTTTATATAAATAATTTATTAAAAAATAAATGCTTTCATTTAAATAATAAACAACAACGTACATCCAGCACACTAAACTTCCAGGGACTGTGAGAGCTGTGTTTCACTGCACCACTCACTATAGATTCAGAAAAGCAAAATTCAGCCACACCAGTAATCTTCAAATTATTTTTATTTCATAAGTGAAGCAAATACAGATGTAGGACTACATTTCAGGGCTTACACCCTTAGTCATGCCCTGTCATGTTCTGTCTCAGGATGTTTTGTGAGAGCCTCAATGTCTGGAACAGTTGCTTTAAATGAAGATTAGTAGAAGCCATATAGATTGAAATGATAACAGATTTATTTAAACAACAAAATACTTTGAACAAATACCTGCAGGGTATTTTAAATGTGCTATTCAGGTATGTTAAGTCCACATACGGCAGGAGTGGAAATAAACAAACAAAGTAAGCAGAGATGAAGATTCAAAAGGAAAGTCTTTCTCCTGGTAATAACTGAATTACAGGATTTGCACAAAGCAGGAAAACAAACTTGTTAACAGGTAGCAGGTAAAGTATTTGTCCTGGAAATAACTGATGTGCAAGAATTGCACAAAGCAGGTAGCAAACTTGTAAACAGTTGCAAGGCTGAAGTCCTCCTTCAAATAAGTACAGAAATACAGGAAACAGGTTCTGACTTGTGACAAAACATAACCAATGTGAAGACAAACTGCAGTCTAAGAGCCATCCTTAAATAGGGAGGTTTTGCACAGGAATGGTTCTGAGTAATTCCAAAATTAAGAGCACCTGTGTTATTGCACAGGTATAATTACAAGTAAGACAAATAGTAATTTATCAGATCTTTTAAGTTCCATGCTATTGCTAGAACTGGCTGTGGCTCAACACTCCGGCAAACACAGAGCCACAGGTTCAAATCCCCACACAGCCCTTTCAAGCAGAATGCCTCCCAGACCTTTTCTTTTTCTTTTTAGTCTGGAGGCTTGATTCGTGACAGATGCCCCCTCCAAAGAGCACACTCCGGGCGCTCAAAGCCTGTTCAAACATCTGAAGATCAGTTTTTCAAACCAGTGTTCCATTTGAAGCCCTAATACATTCAGATGAAGTTGATTCATTCCTTGGAACAGTTGCCTGAGATTGGGGACCCATAGAAGATTCCACTGTAGGCATGACAAGAGTTGAAATACAAAGATCGGTTTGATTTGGAGGTTCCTGATTATGCCCAGCAGCTTGTAATGGACTAGCTGATGGGTAGAGTACCTCTGGGTAAGACATGACCTCTCCTTCAGAGTCAAGGAATTCATTATCTGTGTCATATATATCCAATTCAACCATCTCATCCAATTCTTTCTCAGTCAATGAATAGCTGGGTGAAGGTGGTGCAGGGAGGTGTGGATCTTTAGATTTGGCAGAGTCTGATTCAGCTGGAAGGTTTGTCACTTTTATGTCTGATGAGTGACTTTCGTTAGAAAGATCTCCAGCCAGGGCAGAGACAAGGTAATGTGCAGGATTTCCAGGAGGTATTTTTGCAGAGCTCCCCAATGTGGTAGATGCAGAAACAGAGGCAGTGGCATGGGTAGTGGATGTAGTTGAAGTTGTACTCCAAATGACCATCTGTTTCAAATCAGGTACCATTTCTTGAAGTGTGATAGAAATGGTTGCTTGGAGAATAGATGTATTCTCAGTAGCTGGGTCCTCTCCAGGGGTATCTTTAAGTTTGCTAATGAAAGTATCATTTGTTCCCTTAGCATCAGAGTCCATTTTAGACTTGGCTGTATCTCGACTTAATCCTCTAGGGGGTCTTACTGGACACCCTGTGATGCGGTGACTAGTTCCCCGAAATAGAAACAGAGGTTAAGTTGTCTTTGCCGAGTCTTTTCCTCTTCTGTTAAGGGTGCTTTACAACCTTCTCTTGATCGGGAGGTAACTTCAGACAGGCTTTCAGTTGGGAGAGATAACATTTCCACCAGCTCCATGAAGTTAATCAGTATGTCCTTAATAAACTTTAACACTGAATCCAATACAGCAATAATCCCAGAGGGCTCTCTTTTAGGGTCTTCACATTCTGTCATGTTCTGTCTCAGGATGTTTTGTGAGAGCCTCAATGTCTGGAACAGTTGCTTTAAATGAAGATTAGTAGAAGCCATATAGATTGAAATGATAACACATTTATTTAAACAACAAAATACTTTGAACAAATACCTGCAGGGTATTTTAAATGTGCTATTCAGGTATGTTAAGTCCACATACGGCAGGAGTGGAAATAAACAGACAAAGTAAGCAGAGATGCAGATTCAAAAGGAAAATCTTTCTCCTGGAAATAACTGAATTACAGGATTTGCACAAAGCAGGAAAACAAACTTGTAAACAGGTGCAAGGGTGAATTCTTCCTTCAAATAAGTACAGAAATACAGGAAACAGGTTCTGACTTGTGACAAAACATAACCAATGTGAAGACAAAATGCAGTCTAAGAGCCATCCTTAAATAGGGAGGTTTTGCACAGGATTGGTTCTGAGTAATTCCAAAATTTAGAGCACCTTTGTTATTGCACAGGTATAATTACAAGTAAGACAACTAGTAATTTATCAGATCTTTTAAGTTCCATGCTATTGCTAGAGCTGGCTGTGGCTCAACACACAAGCTAACCAACTGGCAAGCACAGAGTGACAGGTTCAAATCCCCACACAGCCCTTTCTAGCAGAATGCCTCTCAGACCTTTTCTTTTTAGTCTGGAGGCTTGGTTCATGACAGCCCTATACTATTCATTTAAATAATGTTCAACACATTTTATCTACTTTTTTTCTTTTTTTTAAGTGCAATTTTAAATTTGCATATACATTTTGTGCCACTTTTAAATTGCGCTTGAGAAAGATGGAAAAGTCCTTTGAAAACTTTTGAGCATTACTTTATGGAAAAAGTTTATGAGCACCTCAATTTGTAAGTCTATATTTTAACATATCCATTTGCAAATGGTCTATATAGGCAACCCCTCAATATGTTATTCATGTCATTATTATGAGTATAAACCTCTTTAACATTTACTAGTTATAGCTAAAAATAAGTTTTGGAGATTATTTGGTACTGTATACAGTTAAGGCAGAATATTGTAAACTTCATATAGTTAGGTTATATAGTGCATTAGTTTACTTTGGAAAGATATTGTTACATCCATGGATCTACCCTGTGTTTAGATGAAGGATTAGACAGTTTTTCTGGCAATCTGAACATGGCTTGTTTTCTGACTACTCTTCTGGATACTCTCTGTGTTTGGTGATTGATCAGACTGTTTTCTAATATCTGACCATAGGCTTGTCTTAAGACTATTATCTTGTTATCAGCCACTCACTGCTACCAGTGTATCCAGTATCTCTACATTAGTATCCAGCTTCAGTACTTAGCTCTGCAGATGGTGCCTGACAATCACTGGTATTCTGTTCTAGTACACTCGCCCTGCAGAGGGCACATGCCAAGCACCAGTATCCTGCTTGCACCCTAGCCATGCAGAGGCCACCTACTAAGTACTGGTATTCTGTTCCAGTACCCTAGCCCTGCAGAGGACATCTGCCAAGCACCAGTATCCTGCTTTAGAAACTGAGCCCTGCAGAGGGCCTCTACCAATTACCAGTATTCTGTTCCAGTACCCTAATCCTGCAGAGAGCATCTGCCAAGCACCCGTATCCTGATTCAGGACCCCAGCCCTGTAAAGGGCATCTGCCAATTACCAGTATTCTGTTCCAGTACCCTAAATCTGCAGAGGGCATCTGCCAAGCACTGGTATCCTGATTCAGGACCCTAGCCCTGCAAAGGGCATCTGCCATGTACCAGTATTCTGTTCCAGTACCCTAGCCCTGCAGTGGGCATCTGCCAAGCACTGGTATCCTGCTTCAGCACCAGGGCATCTATCAAGTACTGCTATCCTGTTCCCGTACCCACAAAGTGCAGAGCTCTTCTACCAAACACCAGTATCCTGCTTCAGTACCCATGCCCTGCAGAAAGTTTCTACCAAGCACCAGTATTTTGCTTCAGTACCCAAGCCTTGCAAAGGGTGTCTGCCAAGCATCAGTATCCTGTTCCTGTCTTTAGTTCTCAAGTGGGCACTCCTGTCTTCAGGCCAAAATGTGGGCACTCCAGGCTTTTCCCTCAAGTGGGCACTCCAGTCTCAACCTTAAAGTGTGCACAACTTCTGATCCAGTTCCGTTGTGGACATTACTGCTGCTTAGTTCTGTTCCCTGAATCCAACTCTCTAGTTTCCTGTACTTGTGTCTGTTTTCTTAACCAACCCTAAAAAGGGATAGTTCCGCAAAGAAGCCTATTCTACTGGCCCCTTTTAGTGGACAATATAGGACTAAGTCTGACCCCTCTACACATGAGCTCCAATCTGCTGAACCTGCTCTGCTGAGCATGATAGATATGACTAGCTTTAAATCATTCAATTACAAACTCCACACAATGGACTCCAATTTCAGTACAACTTTATTTTACAGAATTAAAATGCCAAATAAACAGAAACTGAGCTTAGTGTTTCAGTTTTCCATTTTAGTTTCTAATTGCTATGATCTCCTAAAGGAACTTTAAACTTTAAATAACAATATAGCCATAATTATGTACTCAAAGCAAAGAGTGACCTGAGGATAATGTGTAGATGTATTTTTTTTAAATTAGTTATTTAAATGTTGAAGAAATACATGTTAAGTTTTCATAAAGTAAGGTGCCTCCATGTTGTATACAAGGTTTTCCAGAGGTATGAAATACATTTATTTTTTATAATCTCCTCTTTTTAGTCCAATTAGGGACCGTTTGTTATAAAGGAGATGTTAGAGTTTTTAATGCTTCCACCCATAGGACGACAGGTAACTACAAACTGTAACATATTTAAAATATAATGAGCTGTTAATATGACTGCTAGAATAGAGCCAAAATGTATCGGAATAGACCACAAATCCAAAAGTGAGTATTACAAATATTTTTTAGGATACCACTTAGAGGGACATGAAACACAAATTTTTCCTTACATGATTTAGATAGGTCATGCAGTTTTAATCAATTTTCCAATTGACTTCTATTATTTAATTTTATTTGTTCTCTTTACATGTTTTCTTGAAAGGCATACCTAGGTAGGCTCAAGAACAGCAATGCACTACTGGTAGCTACCTGCTTATTGGTGGCTGCTCATATAAGCTTCTTGTTGTTGCGTCACCCAATGTACTTATTAGTGTATTGCTGAACCTTCAACAAAGGATAAAAAATGTACGGCTAGACTTAGAGTTCTGCGGCCAAAGGGGTGCGTTAGCTACGAATGCTTTTTTTCCCCAGCACAGCCAATAGAATGCAAGCTCAATCTGATTGGCTGATCGGATCAGCCAATCGGATTGAACTTGATTCTGATTGGCTGATTCCATCAGCCAATCAGAATTTTCCTACCTTAATTCCGATTGGCTGATAGAATCCTATCAGCCAATCGGAATTCGAGGGATGCCATCTTGGATGACGTCCCTTAAAGGAACCGTCATTCGTCGGGAAGTCGTCGGTGAAGATGGATGTTCCACGTCGGCGGGATGACCATGGATCCGGAAGAAAGAAGATTGAAGATGCCGCTTGATAGAAGACTTCAGCCCGATCATGGACCTCTTCAGCTCCCGCTTGGATGAAGACTTCAGCCCGATCATGTACCTCTTAAGCTCTGGCTTGGATGAAGACTTCAGTCGGATCATGGACATCTTCAGCCCCCCGCTTGGGCTTGGATCAAGACATCGGAGGCTCTTCTGGATCGATCGGTGAACCCGGCGTGGTGAAGACAAGGTAGGGAGATCTTCAGGAGCTTAGTGTTAGGTTTATTTAAGGGGGGTTTGGGTTAGATTAGGGGTATGTGGGTGGTGGGTTGTAATGTTGGGGGGGTATTGTATGGGTTTTTTTTACAGGCAAAAGAGCTGAATTCTTTGGAGCATGCCCACAAAGGGCCCTTTTCAGGGCTGGTAAGGTAAAAGAGCTTTTCTATTTTAATTTTAGAATAGGGTAGGGCATTTTTTTATTTTGGGGGTCTTTGTTATTTTATTAGGGGGCTTAGAGTAGGTGTAATTAGTTTAAAATTGTTGTAATATTTTTCTAATGTTTGTAAATATTTTTTTATTTTTTGTAACTTAGTTCTTTTTTATTTTTGTACTTTAGTTAGTTTATTTAATTGTATTTATTTGTAGGTATTGTATTTAATTAATTTATTGATATTGTAGTGTTAGGTTTAATTGTAGATAATTGTAGCTATTTTATTTAATTAATTTATTGATAGTGTAGTGTTAGGTTTAATTGTAACTTAGGTTAGGATTTATTTTACAGGTTATTGAGGCGGGAGTGAGGCGGATTAGGGGTTAATACATTTATTAAAGTAGCGGTGTGGTCCGGTCGGCAGATTAGGGGTTAATAAGTGTAGGTAGGTAGCGGCAACATTGGGGGCAGCAGATTAGGGGTTAATAAATATTATGTAGGTGTCGGCGATGTTAGGGGCAGCAGATTAGGGGTACATAGGGATAATGTAGGTTGCGGCAGTGTGCGGTCGGCAGATTAGGGGTTAAAAAAATTTAATAGAGTTGCGGCAATGTGGGGGGACCTCGGTTTAGGGGTACATAGGTAGTTTATGGGTGTTAGTGTACTTTAGAGCACAGTAGTTAAGAGCTTTATGAACCGGCATTAGCCCAGAAAGCGCTTAACTACTGACTTTTTTCTGCGGCTGGAGTTTTGTCGGTAGAGGCTGTACCACTCACTTCAGCCAAGACTCTAAATACCAGCGTTAGAAAGATCCCATTGAAAAGATAGGATACGCAATTGGCATAGGGGGATCTGCGGTATGGAAAAGTCGCGGCTTGAAAGTGAGTGTTAGACCCTTTCCTGACTGACTCTAAATACCAGCGGTAGCCCAAAACCAGCGTTAGGAGCCTCTAACGCTGGTTTTGACGGCTACCGCCAAACTCTAAATCTAGCCGGTAGGAAATTTGATAATAGAAGTAAACTGGAAAGCTGTTTAAAATCATATGCTCTATATTAATCACAAAAGAAAAATGTTGGGCTTGATGTACCTTTAAAAGATTCATTTTGCACACAAAACTACAGTAGGAAAAAAAACACTTATTTTGAATGTTCAAAGTTTCAATTTATGCATAAAGTATGTTCTAAGCCTTACTGCTTTTTTATTGAGAAGGCTGAAATTTAGTGCTAAATTGCTCAAGTGATGTCACTTTCTTTCTGTACATTATTCAGGACATTAGATTTTGGATACATCTCTTTTTTTTGCAAAGAACTCAGACTGGTTTGCCCTCTCTACAATTTTATATGAATTTTATCTCAGCTCACTTCGGTCAATGCGGAAATTGCTTAGAACAGCGTGGGTTCAAAATCCTTTCGCTCCAGCCCAGCTGTGTCAGTGAGAAAGAAAAAAGGAATAAGCCCTTTAATGTTAGAATAAGAGGCATGTATTTTTGTATTCTGGAAGCATAATACATGCAGCACATACACTAACAACTTTTAAAATGGAATAATATAATTTTGCACAAATGCCACTTTTCAGAAGAAAACAAAAAAGTAATGGAAACATTAAAAAAAAGAAAAAAGGATTCAATCACTGAAAGAATATGAAAAAGTCAAAATATAAGTACACACTGTGCAGAAAAGGCTTTGCAAGAGTAGAAAATAGTTCTAAACTGAATATATTCGAGACTGGGTTCCTTATTATTGTATTTTTTGTTTGCTTTTTAATACCCTTTTAAGAGGCAGATTATTCCTATTTAGCAACATGTAATCTGTTACAATGTCCCTATATGACTGTAGATAAATATATGTTTGCATTAACACCTTAGCTTTTAAGAGGATTAACATTTTATTGGTACAGTATTATTCAGAGATGACAGAACTGTCTACAAGATATTTGATCAGTTAGACCAATGTGCACAGAAGCAACAATGTTGTACTGTATCATTCCTCTATTTTGTTATAGTAAGCTAAAAAAAAAATTACTTTAAAGTCTGATCCCAGAGATATGTGGTAAAATAGAACCTCCTCTTTCAAATGAGGGTCACTTAATCCTGTGGTTTTCAAGCGGATCAATGTGGAAATGTCAGTTTCCTATTCCAATTGGTTTAGATTAGTAAATTTGGGAAGTCTCTGAATCTGTACCTATTTGCCACAAATAAGTTCATACACTTATGAATCCTCAATATGAAAGAGGTAGGTAAAATAACCCCTTAGATGTAACATGATCAACAGACAGAGATTATAGACCATGGTATTTAGGTGTGCTAACAAAGATTACCACAAAGTTACATCAAGGGAGCCGTGGGAATCAATGGCAGAACCTGTTTTCTATTCATTAAGCCTACTTTATTTTTTTGTTTTTAAATAAAAAAAGTCTCTCTTCCTGTGCCAGATAAAGTTCTAGATATGTTTTTTGACCATTTGCGAAAACAAAAATATGCTCATGAACAGTGGTTATGGTTTAGCTAACGTCTCACTGGTCACAAACTTTGAAAACCATGAAAGAAAAACTCTAAAACAAACATTGAGCAGAAACTTGCTCATAATTTGAGTTTTCTCTTCACGTCAGTGAACCAGAGTATATTTTTTTGGTATTTCCTAAGAAAAAATACTGAGATAACTTATTGGGAAGAACTTGAGAACATATTGTTATTCTAAACAAGATATTTGCATACATATCTGAGAAACATCTAGAGTCAAAATACTAAATAAAGTATGAGGTGAGCAGCTTTACTCATAGAAGAAAAAGAAATAAAATATACAAGAAAAAGAAATAAAATATAAACAACTGAAGGAAATGATGAATGAATAAGTAAATAAATAAATAAATATTGTCAGCATGTGATTCACAATCATCTGGTCTTGTGAAAATATTCTCTATGTATATTCTATTTGTTTTAGTTTGACATTTCCTAACTTACTTTGGACTAGTAAATCATGTATGTTGATTTGTCCATTAAAAGGACAGTGCACAGTATTTATTTTTACCAATTTGTTTACCAATAAGTTCTTTACTTTCATTTTGTCATTTGAAATAGATGATTTTGCCTGTTGTATCACCTCCTATACTGAAAATGTAAGTATTTAACACATTAGGTTGTGCCGTTGAATGACATGTAACATTTTCCTGCGCTGGGTAAAGCTGTTGGCTTTTTTACCCAGCGCAGGAGTGTGCTACATGTAGTTTTATGGGACAAACAATTGCACTGTGATTAGACAGCGCGCCTGTGATGTGCTGTTGAAGAAAACAGAAGAGGTTGGCAAGAAAGATAAGGTAAGTATGGGTTTGGGGGTTAAATCTTTAAAATTATCTTTCTTTTGAAGGTTTCGCTAGGATAAAGGGACAATCAAGTCCAAAATAAACTTTCATTATTCAAATAGGGCATGTCATTTTAAACAACTTTCCAATTTACTTTTATCACCAATTTTCCTTTGTTCTCTTGGTATTCTTAGTTGGAAGCTAAACCTAGGTAGGCTCATATACTACTTTCTAAGACTTTGAAGGCTGCCTCTTATCTAGATGCATTTTGACAGTTTTTCACCACTAGAGGGTGTTAGTTCATGTGTGTCATATAGATAACATTGAGCTCACGCACGTGGAGTTACCTAGGAGTCAGCACTGATTGGCTAAAATGCAAGTCTGTCAAAAGAACTGAACTAAGGGGGCAGTTTGCAGAGGCTTAGATACAAGGTAATCACAGAGGTAAAAAGTGAATTATTATAACTGTGTTGGTTATACAAAACTGGGGAATGGGTAATAAAGGGATTATCTATCTTTTTAAACAAAAAAATCTGGTGTTGACTGTCCCTTTAATATTACAGAACTCTGCACATAGTTTTGTAAACAAATAGGTTTAGATTAATTCAATCTCCAAGTGGTTGTGTCACAGAAAGGAACTAAAATATTTATTTTCCATGCCAACTCTAGCAGGGGCAGCCCTCATGGAATTCTATAAAAAAAAGAGCTGTCCCTGTGAGTGGTGAGATGTCTGTCATGCAAAAAAATGAGAGCTCTCTGCTAGGTAAAAGTTGACAATGGAGGGCGAAGTACAAAGTGGGAAACCATTTGTTTTAAACCATTAATAATACACTTAATACGGGGCTAAATTATCTATAAAGTGCGTTACGGTGGAGAGGTGTGCTTTACCTAACACATACCCTAAACTAGACCACCCCATGTTTAGATATGTCACCAGTACTTTTGTCTATATACATCATTCCGGCCCCTCTGCTTAAAGCCGAATAAATAATTCAAGAGCAGTCCATCTCAATCTCAGTGACCCTCCCCAACATTGTCTCAACATTGTCTCATATCCACTATGATGGTATACACTCAAACTATAGCCGCCACACACACACACAAATACGAGCCCCCCATTTACTACCCATTTATTCCTCTCGGTTCCTAATCCAACAGTTAGACCTCCTACCACCTCTCCTTACCCCCACATTCCACCCCAATTTTAAGCAGTTCTTGCCTGCTGATTCCCCGTAACCTTCAACACACTGCTTCATTCTATAAGAAAGTAAACAGAAAACTGAGGTTTCATCTGTAGTTACGTTAATTTGTTTCAGACGTCTGGTTGTCCCCTCTTGCTCATTATGTTGATTGTGTTATTTTCTTTTTTATGTCAAAACACATCCTAATGTTTTCAGAATGTCAATTTCATGTATCTATACTATATATGTTCTCCTTTGTTACTGCACCAAACCTCAATACAAAAATAAAACAAATACACTTAAAACAAATCAAATTACGCTGTACATTAAATTCACTGTAGTTTTTGTATGCATAGGTTTTTCTTTCAGAATAATTAGTGTGTAAGATATTTTGGTAAAAACTCGTCACGTTTTAGCTGACGAGAAAAAATAGTGGTAACTGTAGTGCAAAAAATGTTTATAGAATTATTCAGAGATTTGAGAGAAAATTTCATATACGCCGATGGAACGCCCATGTTCAGCCCATTTTACGAAAAAACAATTGTGCTTTGTATTTTGACCTTTAAAGTACAAATTTCTTGCTTTTTTTGCACACCCGGTGTACTTAAAGGGACAGTCAAGTCCAAAAAAAACTTTCATGAATTAAATAGGGAATGTAATTTTAAACAACTTTCCAATTTACTTTTATCACCAATTTTGCTTTGTTCGCTTGGTATTATTAGATGAAAGCTAAAGCTAGGAGGTTTATATGCTAATTTCTTAGACCTTGAAGACTGCCTGTAATCGAAATGCATTTTGACCATTAGAGACATTAGTTCATGTGTTTCATGTAGATAACATTGAGCTCATGCACGTGAAGTTACACTGGAGTGAGCACTGAGTGGCTAACATTCAAGTCTGTCAAAAGAACTGAAATAAGGGGGCAGTTTGCAAAGGCTTAGATACAAGATAATCACAAGGTAATCACAGAGGTAAAAAGTGTATTTATATAACCGTGTTGGTTGTGCAAAACTAGGGAATGGGTAATAAAGGGATTATCTTTCTTTTTAAACAACAACAATTCTGGTGTTGACTGTCTCTTTAAATTACAATTTTTTCTGTACATAGTTAATACAATTTATTCCTGTGTAATTTGCCTAAAAATGTCACCATTTATATAAAATATGATTTTTGGTGAACAATTTTGTTATGGATTTTTGATGCACCTTAACACTTTTTTCTGCATATTTGTGTGTGAATGGTTCAATTATTTGTTTTTTAAGATATTAAAATGATATATTTTTATTGTGCACTTTTTTAATGTCTGCATCTCCTTACCATAGAAACATGCAGTATACACCCCTTAGTGAGACACCCTGTTTTCAGGATAAAAAGTGGCTTTATTTAATTCCATCAAGGAAATAGAAGGGCTGGCAAGAATTCTTATAAAATCTCACCAGTTTAGGATTTTTTTTTTTTAAATCAGGGCCTAAGAATTAATCTTTAATTAAACCGTGAGAAATAAGATAAGGAGGACTGTGTAAATAATTAGACAGATAAGATAACACAGTCTGCTCTCCCTACACGTTCACCCCATTTTTTTTGTGCATTCAATTAACAGAAACAACTATTTCATATACAAAAAGAAACCCAAAGGAACAATTATCCATATATTTTAAACTTGGTAGCTTGTATAAAAAGTCATTGTAAATACATCAGTGGGAAACTAATTTTACAGTGGACATCCCTTTAAAGGAACATTCTAAAGCAAAGCTATTAGGTAAGAACCTAACTACAACTGGCCTCAGTATTAAATGGTTAAATGGTTATCAGAAAAACTGCCAATTAATTGATTAGGGAAATTTACTTGGGGACATAATTAATACAGCTGATTAAAATGCAAACACTCCTCCTTAATTAAATACTTTTATGCTATACTGATATATTTAAAAAAAAGAATCCCCTGAAATTATTATAATTAAAAATAAGGTAGAAAATCTAAAAAAGTTTTTTTAAAATAATGTTGTACTGTTTGAGGTCAGTGCACAGTTGACTAAAACCATGTAGAAAAATTCCAGATTGTAATTTAGTGAAGTCAGTTTTGAATTTGGTTTCTTTTATAAACAAGGATATTTTCTGAGAATAGGTAAATTTTTAACCAACTTGAAGCAAAGGTGTCTCCAAGAACCATATATTGTGGCACTCAGGTTAAAACATGAAATATACATAGATGCATATGTCTTCATCTGGTCTTAAGGAAAGGAAGACTGTGATGAAAAGTTAGTGTAAGGTCCAGCATGGGCCTGGAGCATGCTAAGGGTTAAGGCTGTAGGATAGTGGGATAGGAGAAGAAGGTTGTTATAGTGGTGCAACATTGTTGCAGAGTAGGGAAGGCCCCTCCTTACCTTTTAAAAGCTGAAGTCATCCAAGCAACTTCCTCTTCTCCATCCGATCCAGGCTGAGACATGTTTTTCTGTACTTGAAATTCCAATTATGCAGCGTTCTAGGCGTTCTGTTCTTCCACCCAGACGTTACCAAGAAGAGCATGATTCATCTGGAACTAAAAAATCAAAGAAGCAGATAAGTAACCATGAACAAAATATGGAGGATTAAGATATCATCCCTCTAAAACAACACCAGCATGTCATATCTGCACAAATACATTCAGCTTATGTTGAGCAAGACAGTTATAATTCAGAGATAGTGCCAGAGTCTCAGCCAAATCAGGAGTTAGAGCAGACAGCTAGGGTAGTTAATCTGCCTCAAGAAAATATACTAATTATTCAAAGTATGCCGGTACCTTCACTATTTGAGGCAGTATCACCATCTGCAATGTCAGCTGTGTCTAACTTACTATCTTCTATTGCGGCTGCTATGGCTGCCACTGTGCATCCCCAGTACAGGCTCCATTGCTAAATTTGCAGGGTCCTCCTGTAGTACAAGCTCAACCCCAACATATACAAGTCCCAACACTAAATTTACTACACCCGACCCATCCCGGGCCTATTATTTCAGGGCCTAGTGACCCTCAGGCCATTTCTACCGCACACTACCAATTGGGCCTTATTATTCCCCAGCACATTCTCATACCTGGGGGCCTATGGCCATGCAGGCCACATCTACCAACACACTGGCACTAGGGCTAATTGAATCATCCAGCCCCCCAGGGCCTATTGTCTTACATTCGACCTCCACACAGCCTGGCCCAATTTCCGTGCACACCAATCCGGCACACCTGAGGCCTTCCGTTTCTGTTCAGGTGCCACCTGGGTCTCTGGCCTGTAGCGGTAATCCACTTGCAGGCTTCACGGCCTACTTCCGGTGACACTACTCGAGTGGTTACATCACCGGAAGTAGACGTGACAGGCGCGGTCACTTCTGGGTCTTTGCCACAAGACGCTGTCCAGGATGTGAGTGACACGGTCCCTTGAGAGCTCCATGGTGAGCACCAAGAGGCCACCTTGGATGTGGGGGGTACGCTAGGAAGCAGGGAATCATGGGGTAGCTGCATGAGTGTGTCTAACTGTACGGGCGGTACTGCCCCAAGGGGGAGGATAAGAGTTATGACTGGCCCAGAAAGGATTTGCTTGCCTAACAGGCCTTTGGCAAGCAAAATAACAACACAAATCAGGGGCAGGGGGGTCCGGCCGGCCACTAGGGGACAAAGAGTTAAAAAAAACACTTGAATTTTCAAGAGGAAGAGGACGTAGCTTGCAAAACATTATCCCTCAACATATATCTTCCCAAACAATTAGGGATTAATTTATTAACCCTTCACTGGCAGCACATAGTGTGAATGGAGAAGTAAGTGTACAGGGCAATAGTGTGCAGACTTTGCAAAACCAGTATTCTCCCTCAGACTTGAGGAATGTGTGTGTTGGGAATGTAGGGAATGTGTGTGCTAGTGACACTATAAACATGAATTCAGTTATGCAGGGAAGTGAGCATACAGTATCAGGCTGTTTTAATGTCAATAGTTTTCCAATCTCTTCGCCCTTCCTGTTGCCTTCTACAAATCCACCCACCCTCAATGTGCAAAGTGCTCGCGATTTGTTGAATTTATTGCAAGGGTTGTTAGGATCGGAAGGCTCCGTGATGGAAAAACAGTCATCAGCAGGACCTACGTTTCAAACAACAACAGTTGAGCAGGCATACCGAGTACTTCATCAGCCCAGCCAGTGTCATCTATTGCTGCTGCGGTCCTGTCACAGGCACCTATGGCAGAGGCAAGGGCGATGGCACAGGACAGTCACAGTGAGATTAATGTTTTTTACACAATAAACATGACTCTTCTGTCTCCTCTCCCACTGACACAGATTTGGATAGTGACACATCCCTAGGTCTGCAAGGGAAGGGACAAAAGAGGAT
Organism: Bombina bombina; assembly: GCF_027579735.1. Classification (NCBI taxonomy): domain Eukaryota; kingdom Metazoa; phylum Chordata; class Amphibia; order Anura; family Bombinatoridae; genus Bombina; species Bombina bombina. The sequence goes on along the minus strand of NC_069501.1, from coordinate 453,354,824 downwards.
GTTTAGAATGATTAAAAAGATATTATGGGAATGTAATAGTGGGGATAAAAAGCAAGAAAACGCACCCCTTTGCCACCCTCTCAAACTGTTTACGCAGCACCCACCCATTCAGGGAAAGCATGTCAATATTGTTGATTTGTCAGTAGAAGCATACAGGCAACGTGAAAAAAGCGCCGATGGGACAAGCCCTAAAAAATGTAAGTGGCCTGACACCTTTGATGAATGGCTGCAGTGTTTAAGGTTTTCTCATTGTGTTATTTGGAAAAATACCCTTCACAAAATTTGGCCATATTAAAATATACGGATACCTTACATTGGATCAAGAGAAATCATAGTGAAGGGACTTGGAGGGAATATGACGCAGAGTTCAGGCTTAAAATGGCAGGTACCCACAGACACCCAGCTCTGGCAGCGTATGGATCCCAAGGGTTCATTCACCTCTGCCCCCTCTAGTTTAGCTTCCCAGTCATTTCGGCCCAAAAGAAACAGAAAAAGGGGTGGTACATGCTGGTCATTTCAGAAGAAAAAGTGTGACAGGGGCAGCACTTGCAACTTTAGGTAAACCTGTAGATTTTGTGCAGGTTCCCATCCAGGAAATGATTGCACCTAGCGTAAAAAAGGTGCCACAACCAGCAGGCCCGCTAAGGCTATCATGGGCCCAAAAAGCAGAATCTCCGGTGAAGGTTCTCGTATTTGAGCCTTGTTTGTGGGCTTATCCCGATCAGGCCACAGCCAGAATGTTATGGGAAGGTTTTACCTATGGGTTTAACGTTCACATATTCAAACACATTAAAGGTTCAAAATATCACTGAAACTTAATTTCAACCTATCAACACCCGCAGGCAGTGTCAGAAAAAATAGGAATGGCTGGCCCATTTTCGTCACCTCCCCTACCTAATATGGTCATTTCCCCACTTGGGGTGGTTCCCAAGAGAGAGACTGGTAAATTCCATATCATTCAGCACCTCTCTTGTATGAAAGGTAGCTTGGTCAACGATGCTATCAACCCACAACTCAGCTCTGTGCGCTACCAATCTTTTGATAGCTCGCTAGATCTGGTTAGGAGGGCGGGGAGAGGTGCTCTATTAGCAAAATTGGATATAGAGTCCGCTTTCTGTTTATTGCCGCTTTACCCATCAGTTTTCCCGCTTACGGGATGTATATGCCAGGGTATGTATTATGTGGATCGTTGTCTGCCTATGGGCTGCTATCTGTCTTGTGCACAGTGGCCTGTAGTGCCAGCAGCGATTCCATAGCTCATTACCTGGATGATTTCCTACTGGTAGGGAGAGCTGGATCATGGGAATGTTTAGAGTTAAGGAATGAGATGCGTAGCCTCTTGTCAAAATTTGGGGTACCGCTAGCGAAAGATAAAACACAGGGCCCTATATCATGTCTAGTTTTTCTAGGCATCGAGATTGACACAGTGACAATGATCTGTAGGCTTCCATCAGAGAAGATACAGGCCATGTTGGGAGTGGTTCGAACAGCTGTTTCCTCAAAAGTTCTGTCACTGAAGCAGTTACAATCCCTCTTAGGTTTGCTCAATTTCGCCTGTAGAGTTATTCCCATGGGTAGGGACAGCTCAGTGGCAGAGTTAAGCCCAATTGCAGAATTTAATCTAAGAAGACTTAATAGCCGACCTGTTAATTTGGGAAACTTTTCTTCAACAGTTTAACGGGGTGCGAGTCTGGGGCACCGGATCAATATCTAGTCAGCTGTTGCATCTATTCACAGATGCAGCAGGATCACATGACTATGGGGCTTATTTCCAGGGGGATTGAAGTGTGGAGCGTTCGCAGAGTACATGGGCTGCTCTGGGCTTGACTCGCAATTTAACCCTCCTTGAACTCTTCCCCATAGTCCTGTCTATTGAACTATGGGGTAAGAAATTCTCAGACAAGACTGTTGTTTCCTGGACAGACAACATCAGTCTCGTATATGCAATTAACAACTTATCAACCACTTCAGAAGTGGCAGTGACTCTGCTACGACACTTGGTGTTGCGCTGCATTATATTTCATATTCAATTTCAGGCGAGACATGTCCCTGGGGTAAATAATGTAGTGGCAGATGCCTTGTCCCAGTTCGAGTGGGAGATTTTCAGATGATTAGTCCCGAGAGCATCTACAGTAGGTTTACGTTGTCCTGATTTCCTTTGGCAGCTGGTTGTTCCTGGTTATCTTTACTGCCCTTGGTGTGCTCCTCCTTAGCCCTATCCACGTGGCATGCTTACGTGAGATTTTGGAATGAGTGGAACCAGTTTTGTCTATCTAAGGGCATTGAGGCTGCTCAGGGATCTCAGGCAACTTTATGTGATTGGTTGGTGAGTTTACATACTTTGGGCGCTCACCAGGGAGCCATCCAATCAAGGTTGACTGCATTGTCTTCCTTTTAGCAGTTTTTGGCCTTACCCGACCCCACAAATTCATTTTTTATTCGGCAAGCGGTAAAAGGTTGGGGTAGATCTCAGCCACAGCAAAAAGATACCCGCGAGCCTATTATCAGTGACTGACTTGAACGATTGGTTGACGGGCTGGATAGCATTTGTAACTCTCCATTTGAGGTTTTGCTTTTTGCAGTGGCCCTTCGAGTTAGCGAGTTAGTGGCTCCATCTAAACAAAAGATAGGTATAGGGGTCCAATTTGAACATATCAGGGCATCAGTTGACTCTCTCATGTTATTTATCCCCCGCTCTAAGACTGATCAGGCAGGGAAGGGCGTTTGGCTCTCCATTCTGCCCAAGGCAGACAGTTCTTGCTGCCCAATAGGTATAGTTAATGCATACATGGACATAAGGCCTCAGGTACAAGGGCAGTTTCTGATACATGCTGATGTTAGTTCCCTGTCAAAGTTTCAATTTAGTTGGGTTTTAAAATAAGCGGCAGTCACATCAGATCCTAGCAAAATTGTACCACATTCCTTTCGAATAGGAGCAGCTACTCATGCGGCTCTTTTGAGTTCCTTGAGCAAGGATATTAAATGCATGGGGCGGTGGCACTCCAACCATTTTAAAAGTTATGTCCGCCCAATTGTGTAATTTATGTATTTGTTTCCCAATTCTAAACTATTTGTCTCCACAGGAGTCAACCCAAGAGTCAAAAGAATCTGGATTGTGGGTCACTCGTTCGTCCATTGGGCCTCCATTCATTGCTCCTCTCTAGTGGTTGGGCAGAACTTAGGTTTCCCCTCCCATAAGGCCTCTATTAGGTGGTTAGGAAACAGGGGTATGTACTGGCCACAATTAGCAGAGTTGATCACTGAGGCCCTCTTACGATGGGAGAAACCTAATTTCCTGATTCTTCACCTGGGGGCAATGATGTGGGGGCAGTCCCGGTCCTCCAGTTAATTAAAATAATGTAGTCAGACATTAATTGGGTAAAGGCCCGCATTCCTGAGATCACGCTAGGGTGGTCAACTATTGTTCCCTGTTTACACTGGAGGCATATGTCTGCTCATACAGCAGCATATATAGTAAGAAAAAAGATTAATGCCTCTTTATCCAAGACCATCACAGAGTCTGGTGGCGTCGTGGTACGGCACAAAGCTATTACGGCTGATAGAACTGAGCTATATAGAAGAGATAAAGTTCACCTTTCTGATTTTGGGACTTGGCATATTTATTAAGGATATTCAGAGGGCTATTTCACCCTTCCTGTAAGTCAGGTTGTGGTTGGTGGTGGCAAGAGTATCATTAAAATACTACCTTGTGGCGGGAGGTTTCGGACCTGTTGCGCTAGAGAAGGTTGCTAGAGGTGAGTGATGACCAGACTTCCGGGGAGGGGCGGTAGGCCTCAGGTGCACATGAGGTAACCCCTCTCCCTCTCCCGTGGGGGGTGGTCATGTGGTCTCTGTAACCCCTCAGTGACATCTCCTTTTGGAGCAGAGAACACTCTGCTGCTGATTCCGTTGGGCCTTGATCTCCTGCAGTACTGGGTTAGTCGATCTCTATGCCGCCATCTTGTTCTGTTGTTCTGTTGGTTCGTTCTAATAAAGTTAAGTTTAATAAATCTTGACCTGTGATGTTCAAAAATTTTCCCAACAAGAAGTTGTCTGTGTCGTTATAGTTAAACACATATTTAATATTTATCTATAGTTTATTAGTTAATTTGTTGTTTCCCTCTCTGCTGGAAACGGTCCGTTAAGCATTTAATACCTTATGTCACAATGTTGTGAAAAAATAAACAATCAGATTTTCAGGAAGTAGCGTGTGTATTACAAGTTGAAAGTAAATGCGTTTGCTCAAGCACAATTAAATGTAACGCCTGTTGGGTTAGCACGACTTCAGAGCTCTGGTTGACTGTTACGCTCAAATAAAAAATGATTTAAATGTCCAGTTACACTCATAATAACAGTGGCTTCAACTCTAATTGTGATTTGATTAACTTTTGGTAAACATAATAATACACATACATATGCAGCAATAGGGAATTAAAATAAAATAATATAAAAAGAACAAAATGGACATTGGGATGTACTATGTAGTTTGCTGTTGTTGTTTTTATGGGTTGTAAATTAGGACTTCATTATATAGAATATCACATATGTATTGCGAAAGTATGAAGTAGTGCAAATGCATCATTATTCCCTCCTTGATTCATAATCATAACTTTCCATTTCTTTATTATTAATACCTAACAAACTACTTTGATTCCCCTCATTCTTGTATTTCAAAAATCCCTACTTTAACTTGCTAACAAAATCTAATGAGGTGCCCTTATTGACAATTAAATAAGTGGAACAATTGAGAGTTACCTTATTGCAGAATTACTAAATGTTGAAAATGTTATTTAAAAACGTTAAAAATATTATTTCAATAACATATGTAAAAGATTGGAAATTGTTGGGAAATTGTATCTGAGAAAATGGTGTATATATGTATTTATCTATCCGTTTTAATTTATAGGATCTATTCTGCATTTTGTAGGCAGCAATGCACATATGAGAAATATGTTCGTGTTCAACTCAGAATAGAAGAGAAATCCCTTGACACACAAAGAGTTAAAAGAACCGATAGCAATTAACCAATAGGAGGTAAACACTTCCCTTTAAAAGAAGTATTGTTTTTATGCATGTTAGCAGCTTGAAGTACGCCACAGGCTGAAACGCGTCAGCTGTAACTGACTTCTAGGTTTTACTGCCAGTCATGATGACTACTTCGTTTTAAGTGAATATGAAATAAAAGTGGATTTTATCTCAGCTGGTGCTCCTCGTCACTCTGTTTTGCTGTTATACCTGACCTTCAGAGTGAACATAGCTACAGCGTTCAAGCATTTCTAACTAGTGAGTCTCCTGCAAGCTGGATTGGATGATATCATGAGTGACAGAGCCAAACAGCCAATAGGAAGGCATGATTATGAGTGACGTCTGAAAGAGGGTATTGAGGAGAAACGAGACACTCCCACTGGCTCCAGTGTTACTGCATAGAGCAGGGAGCCTAAAGTTACAGCGATACAAGGAAACCTGACCAGCATATCCATAGACCGGACGGCCCAGATGGTATGGGGTAAGCAGATGCCAACTTTTTTGCACTGTTTGCGAAACTGATTTAGAGCACTAACACAATTATGCACACACTCTATGTTGCCTGACGAAATTGACAGAGATGTGGTTGTTGTTCTTATAAACTGATTTACCAATCCAGCAGGCTAAAGAGCCTTCCCTTAAAGTGAGACTACACTTATCTGCAAGTAATTTTCTATCGGCTAGATTACGAGTTTTGCGGTAACAGAGGTGCGGTGCTAATGAGCAGTTTATTCTCACTGCTCACTTACATACAGTGCTGGTATTACAGGTTTTTACAAACCCGGCATTAAAAGACAAAAAGTGAGCGTAGAGCAAAATTTTGCTCCACACTTCACTTCAATACCAGCGCTGCTTAAGTGAGAGGTGAGCTGGTGTAACATGCTCGTGCACGATTTCCCCATAGGAATCAATGGGGAGAGCCGGCTGAGAAAAAGTCTAACACCTGCAGAAAAGCAGCGTAAAACTCAGTAACGCAGCCCCATTGATTCCTATGGGGAAATAAAATGTATGTTTACACCTAACACCCTAACATGAACCCCGAGTCTAAACACCCCTAATCTTACACTTATTAACCCCTAATCTGCCGCCTCTGACATCACCGACACCTGCATTATTTTTATTAACCCCTAATCTGCTGCCCCCGACATCGTTGCCACCTACCTACATTTATTAACCCCTAATCTACCACCCCCAAAGTCGCCGCCACTATTCTAAATGTATTAACCCCTAAACCTAAGTCTAACCCTAACCCTAACACCCTCTAACTTAAATATAATTTAAATAAATCTAAATAAAATTACTTTCATTAACTAAATAATTCCTATTTAAAACTAAATACTTACCTATAAAATAATCCCTAAGCTAGCTACAAAATAACTAATAGTTACATTGTAGCTAGCTTAGGTTTTATTTTTATTTTACAGGCAAGTTTGTATTTATTTTAACTAGGTAGAATAGTTATTAAATAGTTATTAACTATTTAATAACTTCCTAGCTAAAATAAAGACCAGTTAACCTGTAAAATAAAACCTAACCTAAGTTACACTAACACCTAACACTACACTACAATTAAATAAATTAACTAAATTAAAAACAATAAAATACATTAAATTAAATTAGCTAAATCACAAAAAACACTAAATTACAGAAAATAAAAAACAAATTACAGATCTTTAAATTAATTACACCTTATCTAAGAGCCCTATTAAAATAAAAAAATCCCCCCAAAATAAAAAACCCTAGCCTAAACATTGCCCCAAAGTAATCAGCTCTTTTACCTGTAAAAAAAAAAGTACAAACACCCCCAACAGTAAAACCCACCACCCACACAACCAACCTCCCAAATAAAATACTATCTAAAAAAACCTAAGCTCCCCATTGCCCTGAAAAGGGCATTTGGATGGGCATTGCCCTTAAAAGGGCAGTTAGCTCTATTGCAGCCCAAACCCTAATCTAAAAAATAAAACCCACCCAATACACCCTTAAATAAACCTAACACTAGCCCCCTGAAGATCAACTTTCTGTTCTGAAGACCGGACATCCATCCTAAAGGAAGCGGCAGAAGTCTTCATCTACCAGGGTCGAAGTCCTCAACGAAGCCGGGAGAAGTCTTCATCCAAGCCGAGCGAAGTGGTCCTCCAGACGGGCAGAAGTCTTCATCCAGATGGAATCTTCTATCTTCATCCATCCGCAATATCTCAGAATATTCTAGACCCTTCACCATTGTAGAACACAGAAGGTCAGGTCAAGGGATATATCTGTCTTGCGGTGTAAAAGGGTATAAGAATAGGAAGCTTTTGTAGGAATTTCCCATTGTAATCATTCCTTAGAGTATAATCAAACTACTCGAAATAAAGAGAGTGAGGACACGTCTCGGCTAGAAATTTATATCAATTATACAGAAAAATATGAGTTTTGGGAGTAGCATAATTATAATGGTATTGATGGTATATCTATAATGGCTCTTATTGGATCTATGTTATAATAGCAAATTTATTTTTCCTTTATTAACTGGTATGGTATCTGCAATTTGAATTTTGTAATTCAAGGTGTTTGTCAGTGAAAGGAATTATCTTACCATAAAGATGTGTTTACCTTAAAAAAAGATTTTATAGTTTTAATAATGTTATGATTGTATTCTTTCCTCATACAGGAGTGCGAGAAAATTTAGGTTGCATAAAATAATTAGTGAATTAGTAGTGTTCATATCAGTTGATTCTATTTAGATCATAATTGAAGAATTATAAACATTACATATAGTAGCTTTAGAGAATAAAGCAACACTAGATTATCTTTTTAGTAGTTCAAAGAGAATGTGTGAAGAAATTAATTTTAAAGAAAATGTTTTTATTGATTGTGTTACTTTTAATTTTTGTTACTTAGCATAGTCATACAGCCTCCACTTAGAATTCATTTAAATTGTATAGAGAAGCTGTGAGTTATTATTTGTAAAAATATAATCAATGCATTTAGTTTATATTATATATCCACAATGTTTTCCGGGTTTTAAATGACACAGGATAAGTTAAGCTATTAAAGGAATGGTAATGCTTACAAAAAGGTAAAAGAAGTTTTGGTTGGACATAATTGTGATTGTATCAGGGTGTGTGCTCATCTTGTGCTGTTTTGTTTCCTTCTTAGACTCCTTCTGACTCAAGTATCTGCTTGCTATGGGGATCCGCCTGCTTTCCTTGTCTACCCCATGAAGAAACCATCGTACTTCCAGCATGTACCTGCAGATGGACACTTGCAAAGCACTCCTACTGCAAATGGACTATGGTATTGAAGCAGAGTGTCTGAGGAAGGTGGAGCTCTAAGAGGACAAAGACTGTTATTAAAGTGATTAGAGACCACCCAGAGATACTTGTGCTGTTCTAATGTCATGCTTCACTGTGAAGAGTGTACAGAGCAGGAAACGGTCAATGCTATTTGGGGATGCTAGCTATGCAGGCTGAGAAATAAAGATGCAGCGTTGTTTGGGGGTAGATAGGGGGCTGTTTGGGTCTTTGTGCAGATAGACCGGTATTCTGCTGGGAGGTAGACAGAGAGTATTGGAGAGACTGTACCTATGTGCAGTGACAAATTGTGCCCTATTGGCCTATCTTCAGTTTTTAAATTTGGTCTATATATTATAGCAGTAAATGTGAATACATTTCTCTACAGTATTATCACATAGATTCATGTACACACCGAAGTATTAGGCTTATATTGTTGTTAATAGATTTAGTAATTTTCTGTGCCTTTTACATAGTCATTCAATTCTCATAGTATGTTATTCTGGTAGAATAAAAGGGTGGTATGTTAGAATATATTTAGCATTACTGACGCCATTTTGTCTTTAGGCATTCATTTTGTCAAGAATGGTTTATTATAGCTTATTATAACAGCTTATTATTTTGTGAGAAATATGTTGATATTAGGAATACTTGTATATCAAGAATGGCCTTGTGAATGTCCCTGGCAATGCACCTGGATGCATCGTTATCTCTATAAGATTCCCAATGGCCTTGCTTGGTGCTGGGCAATGCACCCAGTTATATTTATATCTAACATTCCCCACGTATGAGAATTACTCCTTTTTACCCAAATATATTTAATAAGCGTCTTTGTTTCTAAGCAATACTGTGTAAGATGATGTAGTTATGAGTAAGTCATTGTTTAACCCTATATGCTGTAACCACTGCCTATAAAGTATTGTGCACCTTATAAAAAACAGAACAATGATTAGACTTTTCTTGCTGCATGTCTGGTTTCTGTTCCCGAGATATCTCGTCAGGTAACCCATTCAGTTCCAGGTGAAGTTGTAGAATACTGTTAAGTGCTAACTGACACTCCCACCCCCCCTGAAAATAACACCTAACAAGGATCAAAGATATTATAAACTAAATCCAACAGACATACATCTCTGTTCTCTAAGGAACATAAGTGTGTGTTAGGGAGGCGTTGGTACTGGTGGCTATCATCAGCTATGATAATAGAGTGGGAGCTTACAATTAAAACATGTGTAGCACATATTTGTAATGTAGTAAGAGATATTGCTATAGAAGCTCCAAAATTTCTCCAAATCAAATATTTAGTAAGCGTTATAAGCCGTCCACTACCTGGGCACTGTCTGGTGAGGAGGGTGTAGTGGTTATTACTTACAAGCAAGGGATAAGTTATAAGCTGTCTACAGAGGTTAGACTGAATTACAATCTCACACTGAACTTTCTATTCAGGCTATAAACAATACTCAGGATATATGATAATAAATCCCTTAATGTTGATTTGCTGAAATATATCACATTGCATTCTTGAAGTGGTAAAAATGAGTTGTTATTTCAGTAGTGGGGATTATGTAACGTTCTGTTTATCAAAGCAACATTAAATCATGTGTTACTTGGGAGCTTAGGTGATAGATCCTCTAAAAGTAAAAGAAAGGCAGAGGATCCCACGTAGCAATATTTAGATAAAAGCAGCTTTATTAAACATACTTAAAAGTTGCATTCAGGGGCAACAGAAAGAGGCAAAAGGTAAGACAGGCGTGACACCAGTTGGCTTACATGTTTCGGCACTCAGCCGTAATCATAGCCTGCGGTGTCACAGTTGTAGGATGTTTAAAAACACTAGAGTTAATGCTCATAGGTTAAAACCTAAAAACAGAACACGCCCATGTTACACAGGAAAAAGCTAGTATTAACCCTAGATGCCAAGCAGAGCTGAACATGCGATAGTGAAATAACAAATGTGAAAAGGGGCAGAATAAAGCAAGAACATCAAATGCATATAATACAAGATATACCAAATGCACATGGTACTGTTATAAGTAAAACATTATAGGCAATAGGTTAATACATAAAAAATAAGATATATATGCGTAAAGTATTAGATGTACTTGAAAATATAACTGCGACAGATGACAATAAGAAATAGTACAGGGAACACACTATTGAGCTTGATGTCACTTTAGAAAGGCATATACAACAGTTAATATATCTTCAATACTGTTGAATAAACTATAATGTGCCTAAGAGTCACTATGAACTATAATAGCTGAATAAAGTCATAATGGTCAAAGTAAAATGTGTAAGTAAGAGAAAAAGCAGGTATGCAATTGAGCAATGTGACAAATTAAAGCAAAATAAGTTTACTTATAAGGAGCCAATAAGATGGATTCACTCCCAAAAATTAATAAGATCATACTTTGAGTTTAATCCCAATGGTAGTCTAGTTTTTAAGGTGAAAATCCAATAAACCTCACGTTTTGCTAGAATATCATTGAGGTTACCACCTCTTTTTGGAGTTTTAGCTTTTTCAATAGCTAGCCACCTGAAAGAATCTAGACTACTATTTTGTTTGGTAACAAAATGTTGTACCAGGGGGGTAGTGGACTTACCCCTTTAAATGGTGGAGAAATGCTCCCTAATACGGGAGTTGACATCCCTAGAGGTCAATCCTATGTATTGCACCCTCATTCCATGCATAGGATAAGATAGACCACATAGGTGCTTTGACAATTTAGACAGGACTTGATGGGATATTCTTGGCCTGTAACTGAAGATGAGAAAGTAGTGGTGACAAGTGTATAGTCAAAAGGCTTGCATCTACGATGGCCACATTTATACATGCCCAGATGTTGGAGCCAGGAGCTAGTAGAGCCCTGAGTTTGTTTGAGTTGAGTGGGGGCCAAGATGGATGCAAGCGTAGGACATTTTCTATATGAGCATCTAAAACCATTTGTGACAGTTTCCTGAAGTTTGTCATCTGCAGCTAATAAGGAAATGTTTCTAAATAATGGCACATATCTGGGAGTATTGGCCACTGAACGTGGTTACGAAATGTACCCGGTTAGGGCCCTCAGTAGTATTACTAGGTTTATCACATAATAAAGTAGTTCTCTCAAGATTGTCTACCTTATTTCTGGCTGCTTTGATGTGTGTATGTGTGTAATTTCTATCTTTGAGTCTGTGCTCTAGCAAATTAGCCTCCTGCATGTAGTCCGATGTTTTACTACAATTTCTTTTGATCCGGACAAATTGTCCTTTGGCCACAGCAAAGGCAGTGTTTTTTGGGTGACAGCTGGATGCGTGCAGGAGGGTGTTGCCAGAGATTGGTATTCGATATACTGTAGTGTGAATGGGTCCTTCTGTGTCCCCTGTGAGGCACAAGTCCAAGTAATTGATGGAGCTAGAATCAAAGATATATGTAAAGCGAAGGTTGAGGTCATTGGAATTAAGGATCTCAACAAAATGTGGAATCTCTGTTTGTATACCAGACCAGACCAATAGAAGGTCATCTATATATCTTTGATAAAAGCAAATAGACGATTTGAAGGGGTTACCGTCCCCAAAGATGCTGTGTAGTTCCCATTTGCCAAGATATAAATTTGCATAGGAGGGGGCATATTTAGCCCCCTTAGCCGTACCGCATCTTTGGAGAAAGTAGCTCCCCTCAAAAGAAAAGAAATTATGTGTCAAGAGGAATGTTAAGACACGTAAAATATATGCCTGAAAATCATAAGTGAAATCTGTGGCTGTGCTAAGAAAATACTTAACCGCCTCAATACCCTTATTGTGGGGAATGGTGGAATATAGGGAGACTACGTCTACTGAGATCCAGGTGTAATTGGGTTCCCACTTAAAGTCAGCAAGGAGGTTGAGTATGTGCTTGGAATCACAGGTGTAAGATGGCAGCGCAAGTACCAAGGGCTGGAAAATGGCATCCAGCCATTGGGACAAGCGCTCCAACAGTGAGTCAACGCCACTCACTATTGGACACCCTTTGACATCTACCAATGACTTGTGGACCGGTGGACCTTAGGGAAAAGGTGGAACATGGGAATTTTAGGATGAGACACATTAAGAAAAGATGCTGTATTAGAGTCTAAATAACCATGTTCTACACCGTCATCCAAAATGTCCACAAGTATTTTTTTGTATTCGTTGGTGGGATTCCGTGGAAGGGAAAGATAGTCTTGTGAATTGCTCAATTGTCGATTGGCTTAAGCTATATAGTCCGAAATATTCATTGCAACTATTGTACCGCCTTTATCTGCGGGGCGTATGACCAGATGGTCATTTTGTTGTAAAGTTTTTAGTGCTTGTCTAAGCCTGTAAGGGAGATTAGGAGGTGAGCTGTCAGAATCGGCCTTAAGTCTCTGTAGGTCAGTCTCAACACGTGAATAAAAAGTTTCAATCACTATACCTCTACTGTGTATTGGATAGAAAGAAGATCTATCCTTGAAAGATAAACCACTATTGACTGATCCTGAAGTAATGCCCATTTCCAAAGCAAGGTTTTGGAGAGAGACTATGTCACACACTTCAGAGAAAGTATATGTTTGGGATGTTTGGGTATGGGGAACCGAGAAGGGTTCAGATATGGTAGAGAAATGTTTTTTCAGGGTGATATTACGGATGAATCTGTTAAAATCTATCATGGTCTGAAACAAATCAAATTGATTAGTGGGAGTAAATCCCAACCCCAGACCCAATAAGTCAACCTGATCCTTAGTTAGTTGTACTGATAGAATCTCTAAACCAAATGTATAATTGGGTTTGCTTAATAGAGAGTAGTGATGTCACGAATAGTTCGCCGGCGAATAGTTCCCAACGAACATAGCATGTTCGTGTTCGACCGCGAAGGGCGAACATATGCGTTGTTCGGTCCGCCCCCTATTCTTCATCATTGAGTAAACTTTGACCCTGTACCTCACAGTCAGAAGACACATTACAGCCAATCAGCAGCAGACCCTCCCTCCCAGACCCTCCCACCTCCTGGATAGCATCCATTTTAGATTAATTTCAGAAGCTGCATTCTTAGTGAGAGGAGGGACAGTATAGCTGCTGCTGATTTAATAGGGAAATCGATAGCTAGGCTAGTGTATTCAGTGTCCACTACAGTCCTGAAGGACTCATTTGATCTCTGCTGTAAGGACAGCACCCCAAAAAGCCCTTTTTAGGGCTAGAACATCAGTCTGCTTTTTTTTTTCCTGTGTAATCTAATTGCAGTTGCCTGCCTGCCTGCCAGCATGTGTGTCAGGCTCACAGCGTATACTGTGCCCACGCCACCACTCATATCTGGTGTAACAGTAGTGTACATTTAAAAAAAACAAAATATTTTTGACTGTGAAATAATAGCAGACAGCTGCCAGTACCCAAGATGGCCGCCAATAAGGCAGATGGGGAAGGTTAGAGAGCTGTTTTGGGGGGATCAGGGAGGTTGAGGGCTAAGGGGGATGCTACACCACAGCATATGTAAATATGCTAAAAAAATTAATTTTTTTTTAAAAACCTTTTATTTTAGTACTGGCAGATTTTCTGCCAGTACTTAAGATGTCGGGGACATTTGTGGGGTGGGGGAAGGAAGGGAGCTGTTTGGGAGGGATCAGGGGGTCTGATGTGTCAGGTGGGAGGCTGATCTCTACACTAAAGCTAAAATTAACCCTGCAAGCTCCCTACAAACTACCTAATTAACCCCTTCACTGCTAGCCATAATACACGTGTGATGCGCAGCAGCATTTAGCGGCCTTCTAATTAACAGAAAGCAACGCCAAAGTCATATATATGTCTGCTATTTCTGAACAAAGGGGATCCCAGAGAAGCATTTACAACCATTTGTGCGATAATCGCACAAACTGTTTGTAAATAATTTCAGTGAGATACCTAAAATTGCGAAAAATGATTAGGCCTAGATTTGGAGTTTGGCGGTAGCCGTGAAAACCAGCGTTAGAGGCTCCTAATGCTGGTTTTAGGCTACCGCTGGTATTTGGAGTCAGTCAGGAAAGGGTCTAACGCTCACTTTTCAGCCGCGACTTTTCCATACCGCAGATCCCCTTACGTCAATTGCGTATCCTATCTTTTCAATGGGATCTTCCTAACTCCGGTATTTAGAGTCGTGTCTGAAGTGAGCGTTAGAAATCTAACGACAAAACTCCAGCCGCAAAAAAAGTCAGTAGTTAAGAGCTTTCTGGGCTAACGCCGGTTCATAAAGCTCTTAACTACTGTGCTCTAAAGTACACTAACACCCATAAACTACCTATGTACCCCTAAACCAAGGTCCCCCCACATCGCCGCCACTCGATTAATTTTTTTTAACCCCTAATCTGCCAACCGCCACCTACGTTATCCTTATGTACCCCTAATCTGCTGCCCCTAACACCGCCGACCCCTGTATTATATTTATTAACCCCTAACCTGCCCCCCACAACGTCGCCGCCAGCTACCTACAATAATTAACCCCTTATCTGCCGACCGCAAAGTGCCGCTACTTACGTTATCCTTATGTACCCCTAATCTGCTGCCCCTAACACCGCCGACCCCTATATTATATTTATTAACCCCTAACCTGCCCCCACAACGTCGCCGCCACCTACCTACAATAATTAACCCCTAATCTGCCGACCGCAAAGAGCCGCCACCTACATTATAGCTATGTACCCCTAATCTGCTGCCCCTAACACCGCCGACCCCTATATTATATTTATTAACCCCTAATCTGCCCTCCCTAACATCGCCGACACCTAACTTGAATTATTAACCCCTAATCTGCCGACCGAATCTCGCCGCTATTTTAATAAATGTATTAACCGCTAAAGCTAAGTCTAACACTAACACCCCCCTAAATTAAATATAATTTAATTCTAACGAAATAAATTAACTCTTATTAAATAAATTATTCCTATTTAAAACTAAATACTTACCTGTAAAATAAACCCTAATATAGCTACAATATAAATTATAATTATATTATAGCTATTTTAGGATTTATATTTATTTTACAGGTAACTTTTATATTTATTTTAACCAGGTACAATAGCTATTAAATAGTTAAGAACTATTTAATAGCTACCTAGTTAAAATAATTACAAAATTACCTGTAAAATAAATCCTAACCTAAGTTACAATTAAACCTAACACTACACTATCAATAAATTAATTAAATAAAATATCTACAATTACCTACAATTAAACCTAACACTACACTATCAATAAATTAATTAAATACAATATCTACAAATAAATACAATGAAATAAGCTAACTAAAGTACAAAAAATAAAAAAGAACTAATTTACAAAAAATAAAAAAATATTTACAAACATAAGAAAAATATTACAACAATTTTAAACTAATTACACATACTCTAAGCCCCCTAATAAAATAACAAAGACCCCCAAAATAAAAAAATGCTCTACCCTATTCTAAATTACAAAAGTTCAAAGCTTTTTTACCTTACCAGCCCTGAACAGGGCCCTTTGCGGGGCATGCCCCAAAGAATTCAGCTCTTTTGCCTGTAAAAAAAAACATACAATACCCCCCCCAACATTACAACCCACCACCCACATACCCAAAATCTAACCCAAACCCCCCTTAAATAAACCTAACACTAAGCCCCTGAAGATCTTCCTACCTTGTCTTCACCTCACCGGGTATCACCGATGCGTCCTGGCTCCAAAATCTTCATCTAAGCCCAAGCGGGGGCTAGACATCCATCATCCGACGGCTGAAGAAGTCCAGAAGAGGCTCCAAAGTCTTCATCCTATCCGGGAAGAAGAGTAGATCTGGACCGACAACCATCTTCTTCCAAGCGGCATCTTCTATCTTCATCCGATGAGGACCGGCTCCATCTTGAAGACCTCCACCGTGGACCCATCTTCTTCCGACGACGACTTCCCGACGAATGACGGTTCCTTTAAGGGACGCCATCCAAGATGGCGTCCCTCGAATTCCGATTGGCTGATAGGATTCTATCAGCCAATCGGAATTAAGGTAGGAAAATTCTGATTGGCTGATGGAATCAGCCAATCAGAATCAAGTTCAATCCGATTGGCTGATCCGATCAGCCAATCAGATTGAGCTTGCATTCTATTGGCTGATCGGAACAGCCAATAGAATGCGAGCTCAGTCTGATTAGCTGATTGAATCAGCCAATCGGATTGAACTTGATTCTGATTGGCTGATTCCATCAGCCAATCAGAATTTTCCTACCTTAATTCCGATTGGCTGATAGAATCCTATCAGCCAATCGGAATTCGAGGGACACCATCTTGGATGACGTCCCTTAAAGGAACCGTCATTCGTCGGGAAGTCGTCGGAAGAAGAAGAAGGTCCGCGGTGGAAGTCTTCAAGATGGAGCCGGTCCTCATCGGATGAAGATAGAAGATGCCGCTTGGAAGAAGATGGTTGCCGGTCCGGATCTACTCTTCTTCCCGGATAGGATGAAGACTTTGGAGCCTCTTCTGGACTTCTTCAGCCGTCGGATGATGGATGTCTAGCCCCCGCTTGGGCTTAGATGAAGATTTTGGAGCCAGGACGCATCGGTGATACCCGGTGAGGTGAAGACAAGGTAGGAAGATCTTCAGGGGCTTAGTGTTAGGTTTATTTAAGGGGGGTTTGGGTTAGATTAGGGGTATGTGGGTGGTGGGTTGTAATGTTGGGGGGGGTATTGTATGTTTTTTTTTACAGGCAAAAGAGCTGAATTCTTTGGGGCATGCCCCGCAAAGAGCCCTGTTCAGGGCTGGTAAGGTAAAAAAGCTTTGAACTTTTGTAATTTAGAATAGGGTAGGGCATTTTTTTATTTTGGGGGTCTTTGTTATTTTATTAGGGGGCTTAGAGTAGGTGTAATTAGTTTAAAATTGTTGTAATATTTTTCTTATGTTTGTAAATATTTTTTTATTTTTTGTAACTTAGTTATTTTTTATTTTTTGTACTTTAGTTAGTTTATTTCATTGTATTTATTTGTAGATATTGTATTTAATTAATGTATTGATAGTGTAGTGTTAGGTTTAATTGTAGATAATTGTAGGTATTTTATTTAATTAATTTATTGATAGTGTAGTGTTAGGTTTAATTGTAACTTAGGTTAGGATTTATTTTACAGGTAATTTTGTAATTATTTTAACTATTTTAGCTATTAAATAGTTCTTAACTATTTAATAGCTATTGTACCTGGTTAAAATAAATACAAAGTTACCTGTAAAATAAATATTAATCCTAAAATAGCTACAATATAATTATAATTTATATTGTAGCTATATTGGGATTTATTTTACAGTTAAGTATTTAGCTTTAAATAGGAATAATTTATTTAATAAGAGTTAATTTATTTCGTTAGATTTAAATTATATTTAAGTTAGGGGGGTGTTAGTGTTAGGGTTAGACTTAGCTTTAGGGGTTAATACATTTATTAGAATAGCGGTCGGCAGATTAGGGGTTAATGTTTGAAGTTAGGTGTCAGCGATGTTAGGGAGGGCAGATTAGGGGTTAATACTATTTATTATAGGGTTAGTGAGGTGGATTAGGGGTTAATAACTTTATTATAATAGCGGTGCAGTCCGGTCGGCAGATTAAGGGTTAATAAGTGTAGGCAGGTGGAGGCGACGTTGTGGGCGGCAGATTAGGGGTTAATAAATATAATATAGAGGTCGGCGGTGTTAGGGACAGCAGATTAGGGGTACATAGGGATAATGTAAGTAGCGGCGGTTTACGGAGCGGCAGATTAGGGGTTAATAATAATATGCAGGTGTCAGCGATAGCGGGGGCGGCAGAATAGGGGTTAATAAGTGTAAGGTTAGGGGTGTTTAGACTCGGGGTACATGTTAGGGTGTTAGGTCCAGACGTAGGAAGTGTTTCCCCATAGCAAACAATGGGGCTCCGTTAGGAGCTGAACGCGGCTTTTTTGCAGGTGTTAGGTTTTTTTTCAGCTCAAACAGCCCCATTGTTTTCTATGGGGGAATCGTGCACGAGCACGTTTTTGAAGCTGGCCGCTTCCGTAAGCAACTCTGGTATCGAGAGTTGCAGTGGCGTTAAATATGCCTGTACGCTCCCTTTTTGGAGCCTAACGCAGCCATTATATGGACTCTCAATACCAGAGTTATTTTAAAGGTGCGGCCAGAAAAAAGCCAGCGTTAGCTACGCGGGTCGTTACCGACAAAACTCTAAATCTAGCCGTTAGTTTTTTTTAAATTTGATCGCATTTGGCGGTGAAATGGTGGCATGAAATATACCAAAATGGGCCTAGATCAATACTTTTTGTTGTCTACTACACTACACTTAAGCTAAAATTAACTCTACAAGCTGCCTACATGCTCCCTAATTAACCCCTTCACTGCTGGGCATAAAACATGTGTGGTGCGCAGTGGCATTTAGCAGCCTTCTAATTACCAAAAAGCAACGCCAAAGCCATATAAGTCTGCTATTTTTGAACAAAGGGGATGCCAGAGAAGCATTTACAACCATTTATGCCATAATTGCATAAATTGTTTGTAAATAATTTCTGTGAGAAACCTAAAGTTTGTGAAAAAGTGAACATTTTTTTTTTATTTGATCGCATTTGGCGGTGAAATGGTGGCATTATATATACCAAAATGGGCCTAGATCAATACTTTGGGTTGTCTACTACACTACACTTAAGCTAAAATTAACTTTACAAGCTGCCTACATGCTCCCTAATTAACCCCTTCACTGCTGGGCATAAAACACGTGTGGTGCGCAGTGGCATTTAGCAGCCTTCTAATTACCAAAAAGTAACGCCAAAGCCATGTACTTCTGCTATAATGGCATGTCTAGCACAGAGTGTTGGGGCAAGGGTCCATTTGACCACTGATACCTGGTCTGCAAAGCATGGTCAGGGCAGGTATATCACCTACACTGCGCACTGTGAAGCGGGCGTAACCCTTACCTGATCGATACAACATCATACCTGATGTTTTAAAGCACGTTATTCCAAACAATTTAGGAATGTTAGGTAATTTATGCCCTTCATGGATTAAAACCAGACTCAACTATGTAATTTTCCATGGAAGTTTTGCCACGGATCCCCCTCCGGCATGCCATAGTCCAGGTGTTAGTCCCCTTGAAACAACTTTTCCATCATTATTGTGGCCAGAAAGAGTCCCTGTGGATTTTAAAATTCACCTGCCTATTGAAGTCTATGGCGGTTCGCCCGGTTCGCGATCTTTTGCGAATTTTTAGGTTTGCGACATCACTACCGCACACAAATACCAGGGCTGCGTTGAGCTGGTTTTACGTGTTTGTGCACGATTTACCCGTAGACATCAATGGGGAGAGCCGGCTAAAAAAAAGCCTAACACCTGCAATAAACGAGTGTAAAGCTCCGTAACGCAACCCTATTGATTCCTATGGGGAAAGAAAAGTTATGTTTACACCTAACACCCTAACATAAACCCTGAGTCTAAACACCCCTAATTTGCCACCCCCAAGATCGCTGACACCTACATTACACTTCTTAACCCCTAATCTGCAGCCCCTGACATCACTGCCACCTACCTACACTTATTAACTCCTAATCTGCCACCCCCACTGTCGCCGCAACCTACATAAATTTATTATCCCCTAATCTGCTGCCCCCAAAATCGCCGCAACCTACATACATTTATTAACCCCTAATCTGCTGCCCCCAATGTCGCCGCCCCCACTATACTAAAGTTATTAACCCCTAAACCTCTGGCCCCCCACATCACTAACAATAAATAAATATATTAACCCCTAAACCTAACCCTAAGTCTAACCCTAACTTTAATATAATTAAAATAAATCTAAATAAAAATTACTATCATTACCTAACTAATTCCTATTTAAAACTAAATACTTACCTATAAAATAAACACTAAGCTAGCTACAATATAACTAATAGTTACATTGAAGCTATCTTAGGTTTTATTTTTATTTCTCAGCTAAGTTTGTATTTATTTTAACTAGGTAGACTAGTTAGTAAATAGTTATTAACTATTTACTAACTACCTACATAAAATAAATACACATTTACCTGTAAAATAAAACCTAACCTCTCTTACACTAACACCTAACATAACAATACAATTGAATAAATTACATTAATTAAATGCAATTAACTAAATTACAAAAAAATAAACACTAAATTACACAAAAAAAAAGAAATGATCAAATATTTAAACTAATTTCACCTAATCTAATAGCCCTATCAAAATAAAAAAGCCCCCCAAATAAAAAAAAACCCTAGCCTAAACTAAATTGCCAATAGCCCTTAAAAGGGCCTTTTGTGGGGCATTGCCCCAAAGAAATCAACTCTTTTACCTGTAAAAAAAAATACAAACAACCCCCCAACAGTAAAACCCACCACTCACACAACCAAACCCCCCAAATAAAATCCTATATAAAAAAACGAAGTTCCCCATTGCCCTGAAAAGGGCATTTGGATGGGCATTGCCCTTAAAAGGGCATTTAGCTCTTTTTTTTTTGCCCAAACCCCTAATCTAATAAAAAAATAAATAAAACCCACCCAATAAAATCTTAAAAAAAACCTAACACTAACCCCCGAAGATCCACTTGCAGTTTTTGAAGACCGGACATCCATCCTCATCAAGCCGGAAGAAGTCTTTATCCAAGCGGGCAGAAGTCCTCAACAAAGCTGGGAGAAGTCTTCATCCAAGCGGCAAGAAGTCATCCTCCAGGTGGGCAGAAGTCTTCATCCAGATGCCATCTTCTATCTTCATCCTTCCGACGCGGAGTGGCTCCATCTTCAAGACATCCGGCTCAGAGCATCATCTCCAAACGGTCCCAGCCGTACACTGAAGGATCCTTTAAATGACGTAATCCAAGATGGCGTCCCTTGAATTCTGATTGGCAGATAGAATTCTATTAGCCAATCGGAATTAAAGGAGAACAAATCCTATTGGCTGATGCAATGAGCCAATAGGATTGAGCTTCAATCCTATTGGCTGATGCAATCAGCCAAGAGGATTGAGCTCACATTTTATTGGCTGTTCCAATCAGCCAATAGAATGCAAGCTCAATCCTATTGGCTGTTCCAATCAGCCAATAGAATGCAAGCTCAATCCTATTGGCTGATTGGCAAAAGCCCTATTGGCAGTTTAGTTTAGGCTAAGGTTTTTTTTTATTGGGGGGGGCTATTAGATTAGGTGTAATTAGTTTAAATATTTGATAATTTTTTTTTATTTTGTGTAATTTAGTGTTTATTTTTTTTTGTAATTTAGTTAATTGTATTTAATTAATGTAATTTATTTAATTGTAGTGTAATGTTAGGTGTTAGTGTAACACAGGTTAGGTTTTATTTTACAGGTACATTTGTATTTATTTTAACTAGGTAGTTAGTAAATAGTTAAGAACTATTTACTAACTAATCTACCTAGTTAAAATAAATACAAACGTAGCTGTGAAATAAAAATAAAACCTAAAATAGCTTCA
Organism: Bombina bombina; assembly: GCF_027579735.1. Lineage (NCBI taxonomy): Eukaryota > Metazoa > Chordata > Amphibia > Anura > Bombinatoridae > Bombina > Bombina bombina. The sequence goes on along the minus strand of NC_069501.1, from coordinate 453,333,116 downwards.
ATGTAATTAGTTATATTGTAGCTAAATTAGGGTTTATTTTACAGCTAAGTATTTAGTTTTAAATAGGAATTATTTAGTTAATGATAGTAATTTTTATTTAGATTTATTTTAATTATATTAAAGTTAGGGGTGTTAGGGTTAGATTTAGGGTTAGGGTTAGGTTTAGGTTTTAATAACTTTAGTATAGTGGCGGCGGTGACGTTGGGGGTGGAAGATTAGGGGTTAATAATATTTAACTAGTGTTTGCGATATGGGAGTGCTTCGGTTTAGGGGTTAATATGTTTATTATAGTGGCGGCGATGTCTGGAGAGGCAGATTAGGGGTTAATCATTTTATTATAGTGTTTGTGATGCAGGAGGGCCTCGGTTTTGGGGTTAATAGGTAGTTTATGGGTGTTAGTGTACTTTTTAACACTTTAGTTATGAGTTTTATACTACAGCTTTGTAGCGCAAAACCCATAACTACTGACTTTAGATGGCGGTACGAATCTTGTCGGTATAGGCTGTACCGCTCACTTTTTGGCCTCCCAGGCAAAACTTGTAATACCGGAGCTATGGAAGTCCCATTGAAAAAGGACTTTTTGAAAGGTGTGGTAGTTATGTTGCGTTACGGGCAAAAAAGTGTGCGGTACAGATATACCTACAAGACTCATAATAGCAGCTGTAGTGAAAAAGCAGCGTTATGAGCCATAATGCAAAACTCGTAGTCTAGCCGACAATTAGCTAAAGTTCAACTCATCACATGATTATCTTGCTTAAGCTACTTTACTATACGCAAAGTTTACCTTTAATTTTACCACAATCAAATTTAAAAAGATTGATAATGCCTGTATGCAATTTCTCTGGGGTAATAAAATAAGTCTCTCTGTTTATAGACTTATACCCCCAATAGCATAGGAGTGGTTTTCAATACCATCTTTTAAATACTATAATTTGATTGACATGTTTGATTAAAATTGCAGCAGACTGGATGGTGGATACTTGTTACATATATATATATGCTCAGAATTGAGGAATGTCTGAGCAGATCACTCTCCTTAAAAGCAATGTTACATTGCCCAATTAGGGCCAGATTACAAGTGGAGCACTAAATATCGCTTTCATGAAAGCGATATTTGACCTCCACTGTGTAATACCGGGGCACGCAAATGTGCGCTGGTATTATAAGCTCGTGTTCGCATTGCTAGGAGCATTGTGCTCACTAGAGCATGCTTCCTTAGGCTCGAATGGGAGTCTCATTCTTAATGCCTTCAGAGATTGCACAGAACCTAAGCACAGTGCAGGGCGTAAGAAGCACAGTGATGGCAGCAATATTAAATATATATGTCAATGAATATATATATATACTGTTTATATATATATATGTATGTGTTAATATGTGTATATACATATATATTTACTGAGAACAAACAGTTCCCATAGACCACAATGTAAAGGCACTTTTCAGTTCCGTTTTTTTTTTAAACACCCCATACCCACCAATGTTACCCCCAAAATACTGCCTAGTGCAGTTTTTTATTAAAAAATAAAGATGCTGCTATCTTTATTTTTTGTATAAAATACACTACCCTGTATTTTGGGGGCATTTGGGGCACATTTATAAAAAGAACAACAAGAGATCTGATCTCTGGTTAGATTAATAGGTGCTAATTGCTACCGCGAGCTTGCGGTAGCAATAACCAGCTGGTTAATTGGCTAGTTAATTACTGTGCACCCCCAAACAGGCAAATTTCCCCTTTTGCAGGTGCACGATAATTTAGCACTCCACTTGTAATTTAGCCGTTACTACTTCACCCACTCATATAACTAGAATGCAAGTATTTAAGAATGTTATTACTGCTTGGCAAAATTATTGAAGATAAAATTTCAAGTTTCTCGTTATTTACATATTAAGAACCATCGGTATTTCCTAGCTGGGCTCTACTCTAAAGTATATGATGACTGGAAGGAAAAGGGTTTGATCATTATTGTCCAACTATTTGACTCAACGTGTCGTGCAATGAAAACTCTGGAACTTCTTAAGCAGGAATATCATTTAGTAAATAAAGATTTTTTTCGCTTATTTACAAATAAAAAAAAATTTTCACATCTGTTAAAAAGGTGCTGCCTTGGTGGATTTATCGTAAAAAGGGGCAGTCAATGCAAATGTTAAGATGTCTCCTATTGAAAGTAATGGAGCTCGCTGGAAAGGGAAACTTTGCGCCGTAGAGCGAAGTTAGCAGTAAGCAGGGGGCGCACTTAAAAAATAGTAAATCTTTCAAAATAAATCTTTTTAACTCTGCTTTCTGTATATTGCATCTTACCATTGCTTATATTTTCATTTGCATTTGTTTTTCTATTAGGATTATAAGTATTTTGAGTATTTTGATAAAAGTTTGTTACCTTTTCGGTTGCGGAAAAAAACTTTAAGATCTGTAGTGCGGAAATGTTTACAGAATTACGCAGGGATTAGAGAGACAATTTCATACACGCCCATGGAATGCCCATGTTCAGTCCATTTTACGAAAAAACAACAATTACTCTTTGTATTTTGTACCTATAAGTACAAATCTCTGTGTGTGTTTTGCGCATACAGGGTACTTAAATTACGATTTACAATGTGCATTTTTAATACGATTCATTCCTGTGTAATTTGCATACAAATTTTACGCTTTTGATAAGCTACCATTTTTGAAGAATTTTGTTACGATTTTTGATGCACCTTAACAACACAAATTTTTCCTGTGTATTTTTGATAAACAGTTCAATTATTTGTTTTGTGAGATATTTAAAATACACATTTTATTGTGCACTTTTCAAATGTATGCATCTCCCTTAGCGAGACATCCTGTTTTCAGGGTAAAAAGTGACTTTAGATCATTCCACCAGGGGAATAAAAGTACTAGCAAGCATTATTTAATAATCGGCCAAGATACCTTTATATTATTGGGCCCTTAGAACCTCATGACATTAAAACTAGTTTTAAAAACTTGAATCTAGCTACAAAATCAATGGCCTGGAGAGAATCTCATAATAAACTCTAAAAAAATTACCCCAGCAATGTTATCCAAGTAGGATAAAAACTAATAATATGCCTTCTCTAGATGTAATAACCCTAAATCCAATATATTACATTTTTGTCGAGTAGTCCGAAAATTCAACATCTCTGGAATAGAATTAAAGGGACAGGCTAATCAAAAATAAACTTTCATTATTCAGATAGGGCATGTCATTTTAAACAAATTTCCAGTTTACTTTTAGCATTAACTTTGCTTTGTTCTCTTGGTATTCTTAGTTGAAAGCTAAACTTATGAGGTTCATCTGCTAATTTCTTAGCTCTTGAAAGCTGCCTCTTATCTGATTGCATTTTGACATTTTTCACAACTAGAGGGCGTTAGTTCATGTGTGCCATATAGATAACATTGTGTTCATGCATGTGGAGTTACCTGGGAGTTAGCACTGATTGGCTAAAATTTAATTTGGTCAAAAGAACTGAAATAAGGGGGCAGTCTGCAGAGGTTTAAATACAAGGCAATCAAAGAGGTAAAAAGTATATTAATATAACTGTGTTGGTTATGCAAAATTTAGGCATGGGTAATAAAGGGATTAACTATCTTTCAGCTAGATTTAGAGTTCTGCGGCCAAAGGGGTGCGTTAGCTACGCATGCTTTTTTTTCCCCGCACATTTAAATACCCCTGGTATTTAGAGTTCACAGAAGGGCTGCGTTAGGCTCCAAAAAAGGGAGTGTAGAGCATATTTACCGCCATTGCAACTCTAAATACCAGCGTTGCTTACGGACGCGGCCAGCTTAAAAAACGTGCTCGTGCACGATTCCCCCATAGAAAACAATGGGCTGTTTGAGCTGAAAAAAAACCTAACACCTGCAAAAAAGCAGCGTTAAGCTCCTAACGCGGCCCCATTGTTTCCTATGGGGAAAAACTTCCTAAGTCTGCACCTAACACCCTAACATGTACCCCGAGTCTAAACACCCCTAACCTTACGCTTATTAACCCCTAATATGCTACCCCCGCTATCGCTGACCCCTGCATATTATTATTAACCCCTAATCTGCTGCTCCGTACACCGCCGCAACCTACGTTATCCCTATGTACCCCTAATCTGCTGCCCCTAACACCGCCGACCCCATGTTATATTTATTAACCCCTAATCTGCCGCCCCCGCTATCGCTGACCCTGGAATATTATTATTAACCCCTAATCTGCCGCTCCATACACCGCCGCAACCTACGTTATCCCTATGTACCCCTAATCTGCTGCCCCTAACACCGCCAACCCCTATATTATATTTATTAACCCCTAATCTGCCGACCCCAACGTCGCCTCCACCTACCTAAAATAATTAACCCCTAATCTGCCGACCGGATCTCACCGCTAGTCTAATAAATGTATTAACCCCTAAAGCTAAGTCTAACCCTAACCCTAACACCCCCCTGAGTTAAATATAATTTAAATCTAACGAAAAAAATTAACTCTTATTAAATAAATTATTCCTATTTAAAGCTAAATACTTACCTGTAAAATAAACCCTAATATAGCTACAATATAAATTATAATTATATTGTAGCTATTTTAGGATTAATATTTATTTTACAGGCAACTTTGTAATTATTTTAACCAGGTACAATAGCTATTAAATAGTTAAGAACTATTTAATAGTTACCTAGTTAAAATAATTACAAAATTACCTGTAAAATAAATCCTAAGCTAAGTTACAATTAAACCTAATACTACACTATCAATAAATAAATTAAATAAAATACCTACAATTACCTACAATTAAACGTAACACTACACTATCAATAAATTAATTAAATACAATACCTACAAATAAATACAATGAAATAAACTAACTAAAGTACAAAAAATAAAAAAGAACTAAGTTACAAAAAATAAAAAAATATTTACAAACATTAGAAAAATATTACAACAATGTTAAACTAATTACACCTACTCTAAGCCCCCTAATAAAATAAGAAAGACCCCCAAAATAAAAAAATGCCCTACCCTATTCTAAATTAAAATAGAAAAGCTCTTTTACCTTACCAGCCCTGAAAAGGGCCCTTTGCGGGGCATGCCCCAAAGAATTCAGCTCTTTTGCCTGTAAAAAAAACATACAATACCCCCCCAACATTACAACCCACCACCCACATACCCCTAATCTAACCCAAACCCCCCTTAAATAAACCTAACACTAAGCCCCTGAAGATCTTCCTACCTTATCTTCACCACGCCGGATTCACTGATCGATTCAGAAGAGCCTCCGATGTCTTGATCCAAGCCCAAGCGGGGGCTGAAGATGTCCATGATCCGGCTGAAGTCTTCATCCAAGCGGGAGCTGAAGAGGTCCATGATCCGGCTGAAGTCTTCTATCAAGCGGCATCTTCAATCTTCTTTCTTCCGGATCCATGTTCATCCCGCCGACGCGGAACATCCATCTTCACCAATGACTTCCCGACGAATGACGGTTCCTTTAAGGGATGTCATCCAAGATGGCGTCCCTTGAATTCCGATTGGCTGATAGGATTCTATCAGCCAATCGGAATTAAGGTAGGAAAATTCTGATTGGCTGATAGAATCAGCCAATCAGAATCAAGTTCAATCCGATTGGCTGATCCGATCAGCCAATCAGATTGAGCTCGCATTCTATTGGCTGTTCCGATCAGCCAATAGAATGCGAGCTCAATCTGGAACCGTCATTCATCGGGAAGTCGTCGGTGAAGATGGATGTTCCGCGTCGGCGGGATGAACATGGATCCGGAAGAAAGAAGATTGAAGATGTCGCTTGATAGAAGACTTCAGCCCGATCATGGACCTCTTCAGCTCCCGCTTGGATGAAGACTTCAGCCCGATCATGGACCTCTTCAGCTCCCGCTTGGATGAAGACTTCAGTCGGATCATGGACATCTTCAGCCCCCCGCTTGGGCTTGGATCAAGACATCGGAGGAGCTCTTCTGGATCTGGATCGATCAGTGAACCCGGCGTGGTGAAGACAAGGTAGGGAGATCTTCAGGGGCTTAGTGTTAGGTTTATTTAAGGGGGGTATGGGTTAGATTAGGGGTATGTGAGTGGTGGGTTGTAAAGTTGGGGGGGGTATTGTATGTTTTTTTTTTTACAGGCAAAAGAGCTGAATTCTTTGGGGCATGCCCCGCAAAGGGCCCTTATTAGGGCTGGTAAGGTAAAAGAGCTTTTCTATTTTAATTTTAGAATAGGGTAGGGCATTTTTTTATTTTGGGGGTCTTTGTTATTTTATTAGGGGGCTTAGAGTAGGTGTAATTAGTTTAAAATTGTTGTAATATTTTTCTAATGTTTGTAAATATTTTTTTATTTTTTGTAACTTAGTTCTTTTTTATTTTTGTACTTTAGTTAGTTTATTTCAGTATTTATTTGTAGGTATTGTATTTAATTAATTTATTGATAGTGTAGTGTTAGGTTTAATTGTAACTTAGGTTAGGATTTATTTTACAGGTAATTTTGCAATTATTTTAACTAGGTAGCTATTAAATAGTTATTAACTATTTAATAGCTATTGTACCTGGTTAAAATAAATACAAAGTTGCCTGTAAAATAAATATTAATCCTAAAATAGCTACAATATAATTATTATTTATATTGTAGCTATATTAGGGTTTATTTTACAGGTAAGTATTTAGCTTTAAATAGGAATAATTTATTTAATAAGAGTTTCGTTAGATAAAAATTATATTTAACTTAGGGGGGTGTTAGGGTTAGGGTTAGAATTAGCTTTAGGGGTTAAAAAATGTATTAGAGTAGCGGTGAGCTCCAGTCTGCAGATTAGGGGTTAATGCTTGAAGTTAGGTGTCGGCGATGTTAGGGAGGGCAGATTAGGGGTTAATACTATTTATTATAGGGTTATTGAGGCGGGAGTGAGGCGGATTAGGGATTAATACATTTATTATAGTAGCGGTGCGGTCCGGTCGGCAGATTAGGGGTTAATAAGTGTAGGTAGGTGGGGGCGGCAGATTAGGCGTTAATAAATATTATGTAGGTGTCGGCGGTATTAGGGGCAGCAGCTTAGGGGTACATAGGGATAACGTAGGTGGCGGTGGTGTACGGAGCGGCAGATTAGGGGTTAAAAAATTTTAATAGAGTGGCGGCGATGTGGGGGTACCTCGGTTTAGGGGTACATAGGTAGTTTATGGGTGTTAGTGTACTTTAGAGCACAGTAGTTAAGAGCTTTATAAACCGGCGTTAGCCCAGAAAGCTCTTAACTACTGACTTTTTTCTGCGGCTGGAGTTTTGTCGTTAGATTTCTAACGCTCACTTCAGCCAAGACTCTAAATACCGGTGTTAGAAAGATCCCATTGAAAAGATAGGATACGCAAACGGCGTAGGGGGATCTGCGGTATGGAAAAGTCGCGGCTGCAAAGTGAGCGTTAGACCCTTTCCTGACTGACTCCAAATACCAGTGGGCGGTAAAAACCAGCGTTAGGAGCCTCTAACGCTGGTTTTGATGGCTACCGCCAAACTCTAAATCTAGGCCTTTCTTTCCAATGGCATGGAGAGTCCACGGATCCATTCAATTTCTAGTGGGAATTCAACTCCTGGCAACTAGGTGGAGGCAAAGAACACCCCAGCAAAGCCTTAAGTATCCTCCCATTACCCAAAATCCCCAGTCATTCTTTGCCTGTGTAACATTGTAGGTAATGTGCAAAGAAGGTGTCTGAAGAAATCAAGTTGCTAATCCTAAAATGGGTATTTTTCCCTGCAAGCAAGGATTGGGGTTATGCTGTGTCTATGTAATTATCTTTAGTAAGAGTAATGGTGGCTTTTAGGAGTTGGAAGACAGTGAGGTGGTCTTTGCATACCTTCCAACATTTTTGCTACCCCTATATAGAAAATCAGGTTTGGTTACTCTCGGCTAGATTACAAGTTTTTGTCGGTAAGGCTTGCAGTGTTAACAAGCCTTTTTTTCTCACTGCTTACTTAAGACAGCGCTGGTATTACAGGTTTTTTTCAACCCGGCGTTAGCCTCTAAAAAGTGAGCGTAGTCGTAGAGCAAAATTTAGTTCCACATCTCACTGTAATACCAGCGCTGCTTACGGTAGCAGTGAGCTGGCTAAACGTGCTTGTGCACGATTTCCCCATAGGAAACAATGGGGCTGAGCCGTTTGAAAAAACCATAACAGCTGCAAAAAAGCAGCGTTTAGCTCCTAACGCAGCCCCATTATTTCCTATGGGGAAATACATATTATGTCTGCACCTAACACCCTAACATGAACCCCGAGTCTAAACACCCCTAATCTTACACTTATTAACCCCTAATCTGCCGCCCCCGACATCACAGACACCTAAATTATAATTATTAACCCCTAATCTGCTGCTCCGGACACTGCCGCCACCTACATTATACTTATGAACCCCTAATCTACTGCCCCCAACATCGCCGAACCCTACATTATATTTATTAACCCCTACTCTGCCCCCCCAACTTTGCCGCAACTATATTACATTTATTAACCCTTAATCTGCCGCCGCCAACGTCGCCGCCACTATAATAAAGTTATTAACCCCTAAACCTAAGTCTAACCCTAACCCCCCCTAACAAATATAATTTAAATAAATATAAATAAAATAACTATCATTAACTAAATTATTCCTATTTAAAACTAAATACTTACCTATAAAATAAACCCTAAACTAGCTACAATATAACTAATAGTTACATTATATCTATCTTAGGTTTTATTTTTATTTTACAGGCAAGTTTGTATTTATTTTAACTAGGTACAATAGTTATTAAATAATTAACTATTTAATAACTACCTAGCTAAAATAAATACAAAGTTACCTGTAAAATAAATCCTAACCTATGTTACAATTACACCTAACACTACACTATCATTAAATTAATTACCTAAACTACCTACAATTAATTACAATTAAATTAAATAAACTAAAATACAAAAAACAACAAACACTAAAATTACAGAAAATAAAAAAATAATTAAATTTTTTTTAAACTAATTACACCTAATCTAATCCCCCTAATAAAATTAAAAAAGCCCCCCAACATAATAAAATTTCCTACCCTATACTAAATTACAAATAGCCCTTAAAAGGGCCTTTTGCCGGGCATTGCCCCAAAGTAATCAGCTCTTTTACCTGTAAAAGCATCCTCTTCAAACGAAGTCCAACTGAAGAATGAAGGTTCCTTTAAATGACATCATCCAAGATGGCGTCCCTTCAATTCCGATTGGCTGATAGGATTCTATCAGCCAATTGGAATTAAGGTAAGAAAATTCTGATTGGCTGATAGAATCAGCCAATCAGAATCAAGTTCAATCCGATTGGCTGATCCGATCAGCCAATCAGATTGAGCTCGCATTCTATTGGCTGTTCCGATCAGCCAATAGGATTGAGCATATATTGACATAGCCAATAGAATGCAAACTCAATCCTATTGGCTGATTGGATCAGCCAATAGGATTTTTCCTACCTTAATTCCGATTGGCTGATAGAATCCTATCATCCAATCGGAACTGAAGGGATGCCATCTTGGATGATGTCATTTAAAGGAACCTTCATTCTTCAGTTGGCTGGATTGAAGATGGACCCGCTCTGCTCTGGATGGATGAAGATAGAAGATGCCGCCTGGATGAAGACTTCTGGCCGTCTGCAGGACCTCTTCTGCCCGGATCGGATGAAGACTTCTGCCCCTCTGGCGGTCCACTTGTGCCCGGCTGGGTGGATACATCTCAAGGTAGGGTGATCTTGAAGGGTTTGGTGTTAGATTTTATTAAGGGGGGATTGGGTAGGCTTTAGAGTAGGGTTGGGTGTGTGGGTGGTGGGTTTTAATGTTGGGGGGGTATTGTATTTTTTTTTACAGGTAAAAGAAGCTGATTACTTTGGGGCAATGCCCTGCAAAAGGCCTTTTAAGGGCTATTTGTAATTTAGTATAGAGTAGGGAATTTTATTATTTTGGGGGGCTTTTTATTTTATTAGGGGAATTAGATTAGGTGTAATTAATTTTAAAAAATTGTAATTATTTTTTTATTTTCTGTAATTTAGTGTTTGTTGTTTTTTTGTACTTTAGTTTATTTAATTTAATTGTAATTAATTGTAGGTAGTTTAGGTCATTAATTTAATGATAGTGTAGTGTTAGGTGTAATTGTAACTTAGGTTAGGTTTTATTTTACAGGTACTTTTGTATTTATTTTAGCTAGGTAGTTATTAAATAGTTAATAACTATTTAATAACTAGTCTACCTAGTTAAAATAAATACAAACTTGCCTGTAAAATAAAAATAAATCCTAAGCTAGCTACAATGTAACTATTAGTTATATTGTAGCTATCTTAGCGTTTATTTTATAGGTAAGTATTTAGTTTTAAATAGGAACAATTTAATTAATTGTATTAATTTTAGATTTATTTAAATTATATTTAAGTTGGGGGGTGTTAGGGTTAGGGTTAGGTTTATGGGTTAATACCTTTAATATAGTTGCGGCGACGTTGTGGGCAGCAGATTAGGGGTTAATAAATGTAGGTAGGTGTCGGCGATGTTAGTGAAGGCAGATTAGGGGTTAATAATATTTAACTAGTGTTTGAGTGGCGGGAGTGCGGCGGTTTAGGGGTTAATACATTTATTATTATAGTGGCAGCGATGTCCGGTCGGCAGATTAGGGGTTAAAATTTGTATTTAACTGTTTGCGATGTGGGGGGGGGGCTCGGTTTAGAGTTAATAGGTAGTTTATGTGTGTTAGTGTACTTTTTAGCACTTTACTTAAGAGTTTTATGTTACGGTGTTAGCCCATAAAACTCTTAACTACTGACTTTTAAATGCGGTAGGAGTCTTGACAGTAGAGGCTGTACTGCTCACTTTCTCCAAGACTCGTAATACCGGCGTTAGGCAAACCCCATAGAAAAGACCTCTCAACGCTGCTTTTTAAGGCTAACGCAAGACTCGTAATCTAGGCGTCTGTTTTTTCTTTATCTACAGGTCTATGTCAGTGAGGATTCTGTTACACCTGTTTGCTGTACCTGCCCTACAGCAGATCCACAGGTAAGTGATTTTACCTTTTAGGTGAGAAGGATGCAGCACTTAGGAGTTCCTTGTTTTAAAAAAAGGAAGAAAAAAAAGGATACTTAGAGAACAAGGTGGATCCTTATGGGACTAAATATCCCTTTTAAAGGTTGGGGATTTATTGTGCAGCAGTTCAGGGCACTGTTTTGTCATGTGAAACTGAAAGGCTTTTTTTGTTTTTGGCTATGGAGATTTTTTTGCCCAAATGTTACCTTTTATTTTGTTTGTAAGAAAGTTGTTGGACCGCACCTTACTTTTGAATTTGCCATCATGTGACCGCTCAGTTACTTCCTGAGTGCTGAACTGTTTGTTTGTACTTGCTGTTTGGAAGTCAGAATTTTCAAGGAATTAGAGTGGTTTTTCTGCCATAGGATTGTTTTTCCTGCCTGTCGCTTTTCTCTGATGGTTGAAGCTTTCTAGGATTTGCAGTTTGAACAGGATTGTTTTATCTGCTGGTGTGGATTGGATTCCTGGTTACAGGTTGGGTGCGTTTCTCCAGTGTGGCTGGGGTGTAGAGGTGCAGGTTTCAATCATTATTTATCTATGCTTAGAATTGTATTCTATTTTTTTATATTGAAATTAGAGTATAAGGGAAATAAAGGGCATATTTTAGTTACTATGGAAGCTGATCCCAAGCTTTCTCTGTCATTTGATAAATGTCTTTATTGTCCTGATGCCCAGTGTTTACCTCCTGTGCAATTTTGTTCCCCTTAACGTTTTTTTATTATCTAAGGATAAGGTTTCCTTAGCTGAGCCTTCTTTTTCTCAAGATAATGCTGTTCAGGGGTTGTCTCAGCTTTCTGCTAACATGTCCCATTCTTTGACAGATTCACATGCAGTGCCATGCGGTTCCTCTCAGTCAGTCTCTGAGTGTGTTTGTCTGCCTAAAGATTTGCTGCACAGTTGATTTCTGCAGTTTCTGCTTTACCTAGTTATGGTAAAAGGAAGAGGAAATCTAAGAACATTTCTATGGGTTCTGATCCCGCCAGGACTGATTTGGTTAGTCTTTCTCAGTTATCTAGCAAAGATCATTCCTCTGCAGTTTCTGAGGGTGAGATCTCTGATTCAGAATCTGCAGTTCCTAGTACAATAGATTCTGAGGAGGTTAATTTTAAATTTAAACTGGAGCATCTCTGTTTACTTTTGAAGGAGATTTTAGCTACTTTACATAACTCTGATACTGTTGCAGAGGCCCCTAAAATGGCTAATAAACTGAATAGAGTTTTTTGATGTCAAACCTAAATCTTTGGAGGTTTTTTTCCTGTTCCAGATCGCATGTCTGACATTAAATCTCAGGAATGGGAGAAGCTGAGTGTTCCTTTTAACTCATCTCCTGTGTGTAAAAAGATGTTTCCTGTGACTGATTCAGTACAAGATCTGTGGCACACTGTTCCTAGAGTAGAGGGCACTATATCTACCTTAGCCAAGAGAACTACTATTCATCTTGAGGATAGTTTCTATTTTAGAGACCCTATGGATAAGAAACTGAAAAATGTTTCTTCATCATGTTTTGCAGTGGCAACCAGTTGCTAGTATTGCGACAGTTGCTTTTGCAGCCTCCTATTGGTGTGACTCTTTTTCTGATCTAGTTTTCAGAGAAGATTAATAAAGAGGAGATCCAGGAAAGGAATAATGCTCTAAAGCTGGCTAAGACTTTTATCTGTGATGCCAGTATGCAAGTTGTTAGGCTGGGAGCCAGGATTTCTAGTTTTGCAATACTAGCCTGCAGAGCCCTATGATTAAAGTTTTGGTCTGCGGATGTGACTTCTAAATCCAAGCTTCTGTCTCTACCTTTTAAGGGTAAGACTTTATTTGGTCCTGGTCTGGCAGACATAATTTCCATGGTTATTGGTGGAAAGGAAGTTTTTTTTTAACCGCATGATAAGAAGAATAGACCCAAGGGTCGTCAGACTTCTAATTTTTGTTCCTTTCATAAATTAAAGGGACAGAGATCTTCCTTGTCTTCTAAATCTTACCAGCCCTGGATCAAGGGTAAGCAATCCAGAAAGCCTTCCACTGAGGCTAAGTCAGCATGAAGGGGCGGGCTTTCCTTTTTTTGCAGCAGGCTTGGATTCGCAATGTTCCAGATCCTTGGCCAGTGGCTTAAACTGTGTTAGGGATTTGATCGTATCCCAGTGAAGGGATAGAAAAGCGCGCTGGTATTATAAGGGAAAAAAGGGAAATATTATAAAATGTTGAACAAGGTAATATACTTGTGAATCTAGTAGAACAGGTCTACCGTATCAGTCCTGAAAAATGTCCATATATTGGTGGTAGGTTGAAGGGATAGAAGTATCCTCCTTTCTGATGTGGTGAGTCAGGCTGCTCCTCTTGATCCCAGAGAGTGTAGGACAACTGTTGAAATACAAAGGGTAGAGAGAGGGCGCCACAATAGCGTAATACCGTCTGGAAATGCAGGTACAGATGAAAGTAAGTAATATGCTTACCAAATAGTGTGGCACTGTGCTGTGACCAGTGCGTGGAAGCTGGCTAGCGCTTAGCAGTGGCTAGTACACTGTGGAAACCAAGCTCCAAGGGTACTTTTCCTGGTTCCAGCTTGATGTGTGCCTCCTAGTGGCTGGACTTCAAATACTGCAAAGGTAGAATCTTTCTGTGTGTTGTTCTATTAGTGTTGAAATAGCACAACACAGACAACTTCATATATATAATAGCTTTAATCTGCATGTTGTGCATGCTTTAAGGTTCTATTTACAGGCTACGAAAGATTTTAGTTAATCTTCTGCTATTTTTATTGTGTTTTCAGGTAAACGGAGGGGTCAGAAGGCTTCTTCTTCTACTCTCTCCTTCTGGTTGAGAAATGTTATATGATTAGCTTATGAGACAGCTGGACAGCAGCCTCCAGAGAAAATTACGGCTTACTCCACTAGGGATGTCGCTTCCTCTTGGGCATTTAAAAATTATGCTTTTGTGGAACAGATTTGTAAGGTGGCCACTTGGTCATCATTGCATACTTTTTCCAAATTTTCCAAATTTGATTTTTTTGCCTCAGCTGAGGCTTTTTCGGAAAGGAAAGTTCTTCAAGCGATGGTTCCTTCTGTTTAGGTTCGCCTGTCTTGTGTATCCTCCCCCTTTCATTCTGTGGACTCTAGCTTTCATATTGATTCCCACTAGTTATTGAATGGATTTGTGAACTCTCCATGCCATTGGAAAAAAACCATAATTTATAATTACCTGATAAATTATTTTCTTTCCTAGCATGGAGAGTCCACAACCCACCCTTATTTTAAAGATGGATTTTTGTAGTTTTTCTAAACCTCAGGCACCTCTATACCCTTTGTGTCTTCTTCTCTTTCCATAATTCCTCAGCTGAATGACTGGGGATTGTGGGTAATGGAAGGATATTTAAGGCTTTGCTGGGGTGTTCTTTGCCTCCATCTGGTGGCCAGGAGTTTAATTCTCACTAGTAATTTAGTGGATTTGTGAACTCTCCATGCCAGGAAAGAAAATAATTTATCAGGTAAGTATAAATTATGTTTTTTAAACAATAAAAATTCTGGAGTAGACTGTCCCTTTAATTATTGCCTAGTGAAGGTGTTGAAATCTAAAAGTAAGAACATTATACAGAAAAGACATGCACCTAGATTACGAGTTTTGCGTTAACATGGATGCAATGCTAATGAGCAGTTTATGCTCCCTGCTCACTCAAAGACAGTGCTGGTATTACGTGTTTTTACAAACCCGGCGTTAACCTCAAAAAAGTGATCGTAGAGCAAAATTTTGCTCCACATCTCACCTCAATACCAGCGTGAGGGGGGGGAGAGCCGGCTGAAAAAAATCCTACCACCTGCAAAAAAGATGCGTTTAGCTCCTAACGCAGTCCCATTGATTCCTATGGGCAAAATGCATTTATGTCTACACCTAACACCCTAACATGAACCCCGAGTCTAAACACCCCTAATCTTACACTTATTAACCCGTAATCTGCCGCCCCCAACATTGCCGACACCTACATTATATTTATTAACCCCTAATCTGCCGCCCCCAACGTTGCCGCCACTATATTAAAGTTAATAACCCCTAAATCTAAGCCTAACCCTAACCCTAACACCCCCCTAACTTAAATATAATTTAAATAAATCTAAATAAAATAACTATCATTAACTAAATTATTCCTATTTAAAACTAAATATACTTACCTGTAAAATAAACCCTAAAATAGCTACAATATAACTAAAAGTTACATTGTAGCTATCTTACGGTTATTTTTTATTTTACAGGCAAGTTTGTATTTATTTTAACTAGGTAGAATAGTTATTAAATAGTTATTAATTATTTAATAACTTCCTAGTTAAAATAAATACAAAAGTACACGTAAAATAAAACCTAGCCTAAGTTACAATTACACCTAACACTACACTATAATTAAATTAATTCTCTAAATTAAATAAAATTATCTAAAGTACAAAAAAAAATACACTAAATTACAGAAAATAATAAACAAATTACAAGATTTTTAAACGAATTACACCTAATCTAATCCCCCTAACAAAATAAAAAAAGCTCCCCCAAAATAAAAAAGCCCTACCCTACACTAAATTACAAATAGCCCTTAAAAGGGCCTTTTGCGGCGCATTGCCCCAAAGTAATCAGCTCTTTTACCTTTTAAAAAAAATTACAAATCCCCCCCAACATTAAAACCCACCACCCACACAACCAACCCTACTCTAAAACCCACCCAATCCCCCCTTAAAAAAACCCTAAACACTTGAATATCACTTTACCGGGAGATGTCTTCATCCAAGCCGGGCAGAAGTGGTCCTCCAGACGGGCAGAAGTCTTCATCCAGACGGCATCTTCTATCTTCATCCATCTGGCGCGGAGCGGGTCCATCTTTAAGACATCTGACGTGGAGCATCCTCTTCTTCTGACGGCTACGACTGAATGAAGGTACCTTTAAGTGACGTCATCCAAGATGGCGTCCCTTCAATTCCGATTGGCTGATAGAATTCTATCAGCCAATCGGAATTAAGGTAGAAAAAATCCTACTGGCTGATGCAATCAGCCAATAGGATTGAGCTTGAATTCTATTGGCTGATTGGAACACCCAATAGAATGCTAGCGCAATCCTATTGGCTGATTGGATCAGCCAATAGGCTTTTTTCTACCTTAATTCCAATTGGTTGATAGAATTCTATCAGCGAATCGGAATTGATGGGACGCCATCTTGGAAGGGACGCCAGATGGATGAAGATAGAAGATGCCGTCTGGATGAAGACTTCTGCCCGTCTGGAGGACCACTTCTGCCCGGCTTGGATGAAGACATCTCCCGGTAAAGTGATTCTATCAGCCTATTGGAATTGAAGGGACACCATCTTAGATGACGTCACTTAAAGGTACCTTCTTTCAGTCGTAGCCGTCGGAAGAAGAGGATGCTCCACGTCAGATGTCTTGAAGATGGACCCGCTCTGCGCTGGATGGATGAAGATAGAAGATGCCGTCTGGATGAAGACTTCTGCCCGTCTGGAGGATCACTTCTGCCCGGCTTGGATGAAGACTTCTGCCCCTCTGGAGGATCACTTCTGCCCGGTTGGATGAAGACGTCTCCAGGTAAGGTGATCTTCAAGGGGTTAGTGTTAGGTTTTTTTAAGGAGGGATTGGGTGGGTTTTAGAGTAGGGTTGGTTGTATGGGTGGTGGGTTTTAATGTTGGGGGGGATTTGTAATTTTTTTAAAAGGTAAATGAGCTGATTACTTTGGGGCAATGCCCGCAAAAGGCCCTTTTAAGGGCTATTTGTAATTTAGTGTAGGGTAGGGTTTTTTATTTTGGGGGGGCTTTTTTATTTTGTTAGGGGGATTAGATTAGGTGTAATTAGTTTAAAAATCTTGTAATTTGTTTATTATTTTCTGTAATTTAGTGGGGTTTTTTTTGTACTTTTAGATAATTTGATTTAATTTAGGGAATTAATTTAATTATAGTGTAGTGTTAGGTGTAATTGTAACTTAGGTTAGGTTTTATTTTACAGGTACTTTTGTATTTATTTTAACTAGTAATTTATTAAATAGTTAATACCTATTTAATAACTATTCTACCTAGTTAAAATAAATACAAACTTGCCTGTAAAATAAAAATAAACCCTGGGGCCTAGATTTGGAGTTTGGCGTTAGCCGTGAAAACCAGCGTTAGAGGCTCCTAACGCTGGTTTTGGCCGCCCGCTGGTATTTGGAGTCAGTGATTAAAGGGTCTAACGCTCACTTTTCAGCCGCGACTTTACCATACCGCAGATCCCCTTACATCAATTGCGTATCCTATCTTTTCAATGGGATCTTCCTAACGCTGGTATTTAGAGTCGTTTCTGAAGTGAGCGTTAGAGCTCTAACGACAAAACTCCAGCCGCAGGAAAATAGCAGTAGTTAAGAGCTTTCTGGGCTAACGCCGGTTCATAAAGCTGTTAACTACTGTACCCTAAAGTACACTAACACCCATAAACTACCTATGTACCCCTAAACCGAGCTCCCCCCACATCGCCGCCACTCGATTAAAATGTTTTAACCCCTAATCTGCCGACCGCCACCTACGTTATACTTATGTACCCCTAATCTGCTGCCCCTAACCCCGCCGACCCCTGTATTACATTTATTAACCCCTAACCTGCCCCCCACAACGTCGCCGCCAGCTACTTAAAATAATTAACCCCTAATCTTCCGACCGCAAAGCGCCGCCACCTACGTTATCCCTATGTACCCCTAATCTGCTGCCCCTAACACCGCCGACCCCTATATTATATTTATTAACCCTTAATCGGCCCCCCTCAACGTCGCCGACACCTGCCTACACTTAATAACCCCTAATCTGCCGAGCGGACCTGAGCGCTACTATAATAAATGTATTAACCCCTAATCCGCCTCACTAACCCTATCATAAATAGTATTAACCCCTAATCTGCCCTCCCTAACATCGTCGACACCTAACTTCAATTATTAACCCCTAATCTGACGACCGGAGCTCACCGCTACTATAATAAATGGATTAACCCCTAAAGCTAAGTCTAACCCTAACACTAACACCCCCCTAAGTTAAATATAATTTAAATCTAACGAAATAAATTAACTCTTATTAAATAAATTATTCCTATTTAAAGCTAAATACTTACCTGTAAAATAAACCCTAATATAGCTACAATATAAATTATAATTATATTATAGCTATTTTAGGATTTATATTTATTTTACAGGCAACTTGGTAATTATTTTAACCAGGTACAATAGCTATTTAATAGTTACCTAGTTAAAATAATAACAAATTTACCTGTAAAATAAATCCTAACCTAAGATATAATTAAACCTAACACTACCCTATCAATAAATTAATTAAATAAACTACCTACAATTACCTACAATTAACCTAACACTACACTATCAATAAATTAATTAAACACAATTGCTACAAATAAATACAATTACATAAACTAGCTAAAGTACAAAAAATACTTTTCAGCCGCGACTTTACCATACCGCAGATCCCCTTACATCAATTGCGTATCCTATCTTTTCAATGGGATCTTCCTAACGCCGGTATTTAGAGTCGTTTCTGAAGTGAGCGTTAGAGCTCTAACGACAAAACTCCAGCCGCAGGAAAATAGCAGTAGTTAAGAGCTTTCTGGGCTAACGCCGGTTCATAAAGCTGTTAACTACTGTACCCTAAAGTACACTAACACCCATAAACTACCTATGTACCCCTAAACCGAGCTCCCCCCACATCGCCGCCACTCGATTAAAATGTTTTAACCCCTAATCTGCCGACCGCCACCTACGTTATACTTATGTACCCCTAATCTGCTGCCCCTAACCCCGCCGACCCCTGTATTACATTTATTAACCCCTAACCTGCCCCCCACAACGTCGCCGCCAGCTACTTAAAATAATTAACCCCTAATCTTCCGACCGCAAAGCGCCGCCACCTACGTTATCCCTATGTACCCCTAATCTGCTGCCCCTAACACCGCCGACCCCTATATTATATTTATTAACCCTTAATCGGCCCCCCTCAACGTCGCCGACACCTGCCTACACTTAATAACCCCTAATCTGCCGAGCGGACCTGAGCGCTACTATAATAAATGTATTAACCCCTAATCCGCCTCACTAACCCTATCATAAATAGTATTAACCCCTAATCTGCCCTCCCTAACATCGTCGACACCTAACTTCAATTATTAACCCCTAATCTGACGACCGGAGCTCACCGCTACTATAATAAATGGATTAACCCCTAAAGCTAAGTCTAACCCTAACACTAACACCCCCCTAAGTTAAATATAATTTAAATCTAACGAAATAAATTAACTCTTATTAAATAAATTATTCCTATTTAAAGCTAAATACTTACCTGTAAAATAAACCCTAATATAGCTACAATATAAATTATAATTATATTATAGCTATTTTAGGATTTATATTTATTTTACAGGCAACTTGGTAATTATTTTAACCAGGTACAATAGCTATTTAATAGTTACCTAGTTAAAATAATAACAAATTTACCTGTAAAATAAATCCTAACCTAAGATATAATTAAACCTAACACTACCCTATCAATAAATTAATTAAATAAACTACCTACAATTACCTACAATTAACCTAACACTACACTATCAATAAATTAATTAAACACAATTGCTACAAATAAATACAATTACATAAACTAGCTAAAGTACAAAAAATAAAAAAGAACTAAGTTACAAAAAATAAAAAAATATTTACAAACATAAGAAAAATATTACAACAATTTTAAACTAATTACACCTACTCTAAGCCCCCTAATAAAATAACAAAGCCCCCCAAAATAAAAAATTCCCTACCCTATTGTAAATTAAAAAAGGTAAAAGCTCTTTTACCTTACCAGCCCTGAACAGGGCCCTTTGCGGGGCATGCCCCAAGAATTTCAGCTCTTTTGCCTGTAAAAAAAAACATACAATACCCCCCCAACATTACAACCCACCACCCACATACCCCTAATCTAACCCAAATCTAATCCGATCAGCCAATCAGATTGAGCTCGCATTCTATTGGCTGATCGGAACAGCCAATAGAATGCAAGCTCAATCTGATTGGCTGATTGAATCAGCCAATCGGATTGAACTTGATTCTGATTGGCTGATTCCATCAGCCAATCAGAAAATTCCTACCTTAATTCCGATTGGCTGATAGAATCCTATCAGCCAATCGGAATTCGAGGGACGCCATCTTGGATGACGTCCCTTAAAGGAACAGTCATTCGTCGTTCAGTCGTCGGGCCGGATGGATGTTCCGCGCTGGAGGTCTTCAGGATCCTGCCGCTTCGCTCCGGATGGATGCTGCTTGGATGAAGGCTTTAATCGGATGGAAGATCCTCTTCTGCCCCGCTTGGATGAAGACTTTGACCGGATCATGGACCTCTTCAGCCCCCCGCTTGGGCTTGGATCAGGACATCGGAGGAGCTCTTCAGGACGGATCGGTGAACCTGGATGGTGAAGACAAGGTAGGAAGTTCTTCAGGGGCTTAGTGTTAGGTTTATTTAAGGGGGGTTTGGGTTAGATTAGGGGTATGTGGGTGGTGGGTTGTAATGTTGGGGGGGGTATTGTATGTTTTTTTTTACAGGCAAAAGAGCTGAAATTCTTGGGGCATGCCCCGCAAAGGGCCCTGTTCAGGGCTGGTAAGGTAAAAGAGCTTTTACCTTTTTTATTTTGGGGGGCTTTGTTATTTTATTAGGGGAGCTTAGAGTAGGTGTAATTAGTTTAAAATTGTTGTAATATTTTTCTTATGTTTGTAAATATTTTTTTATTTTTTGTAACTTAGTTCTTTTTTATTTTTTGTACTTTAGCTAGTTTATGTAATTGTATTTATTTGTAGCAATTGTGTTTAATTAATTTATTGATAGTGTAGTGTTAGGTTAATTGTAGGTAATTGTAGGTAGTTTATTTAATTAATTTATTGATAGGGTAGTGTTAGGTTTAATTATATCTTAGGTTAGGATTTATTTTACAGGTAAATTTGTTATTATTTTAACTAGGTAACTATTAAATAGCTATTGTACCTGGTTAAAATAATTACCAAGTTGCCTGTAAAATAAATATAAATCCTAAAATAGCTATAATATAATTATAATTTATATTGTAGCTATATTAGGGTTTATTTTACAGGTAAGTATTTAGCTTTAAATAGGAATAATTTATTTAATAAGAGTTAATTTATTTCGTTAGATTTAAATTATATTTAACTTAGGGGGGTGTTAGTGTTAGGGTTAGACTTAGCTTTAGGGGTTAATCCATTTATTATAGTAGCGGTGAGCTCCGGTCGTCAGATTAGGGGTTAATAATTGAAGTTAGGTGTCGGCGATGTTAGGGAGGGCAGATTAGGGGTTAATACTATTTATGATAGGGTTAGTGAGGCGGATTAGGGGTTAATACATTTATTATAGTAGCGCTCAGGTCCACTCGGCAGATTAGGGGTTAATAAGTGTAGGCAGGTGTCAGCGACGTTGTGGGGGGCAGATTAGGGGTTAATAAATATAATATAGGGGTCGGCGATGTTAGGGCAGCAGATTAGGGGTACATAGGGATAACGTAGGTTGCGGCGGTTTACGGAGCGGCAGATTAGGGGTTAAAAATAATATGCAGGGGTCAGCGATAGCGGGGGCGGCAGATTAGGGGTTAATAAGTGTAAGGTTAGGGGTGTTTAGACTCGGGGTACATGTTAGAGTGTTAGGTGCAGACGTAGGAAGTGTTTCCCCATAGGAAACAATGAGGCTGCGTTAGGAGCTGAACGCTGCTTTTTTGCAGGTGTTAGGTTTTTTTTCAGCTCAAACAGCCCCATTGTTTCCTATGGGGATATCGTGCACGAGCACGTTTTTGAGGCTGGCCGCGTCCGTAAGCAACTCTGGTATCGAGAGTTGCATTTGCGGTAAAAATGCTCTACGCTCCTTTTTTGGAGCCTAACGCAGCATTTGTTTGAACTCTCGATACCAGAGTTAAATTTATGGTGCGGCCAGAAAAAAGCCCGCGGAGCGTTAACAGCCCTTCTACCGCCGAACTCCAAATCTAGGCCTAAGATAGATACAATGTAACTATTAGTTATATTGTAGCTATTTTAGGGTTTATTTTACAGGTAAGTATTTAGTTTTAAATAGGAATAATTTAGTTAATGATAGTTATTTTATTTAGATTTATTTAAATTATATTTAAGTTAGGGGGTGTTAGGGTTAAGGTTAGACTTAGATTTAGGGGTTAATAACTTTAATATAGTGGCAGCGACATTGGGGGCGGCAGATTAGGGGTTAATAAATTTAGGTAGGTGTCGGCGATGTTAGGGATGGCAGATTAGGGGTTAATAATATTTAACTAATGTTTGCAAGGCAGGAGTGCGGCGGTTTAGGGGTTAATATATTTATTATAGTGGCGGCGATGTCCGGTTCGGCAGATTAGGGGTTAAAAATTTTATTTTAGTGTTTGCGATGTGGGAGGGCCTCGGTTTAGGGGTTAATAGGTAGTTTATGGGTGTTAGTGTACTTTTTAGCACTTTAGTTAATAGTTTTATGCTACGGCGTTGTAGTGTAAAACTCTTAACCACTGACTTTAAAATGCGGTACCAGTCTTGACAGGAGAGGGTCTACCACTCACATTTTGTCAGACTCGTAATACCGGCGCTATGCAAGTCCCATTGAAAAAAGAGGATACGCAATTTACATGGATTTGCGGTATTTCCGAGTCTGGCCAAAAAAGTGAGCGGTACACCTGTACCTGCAGGACTCGTAATACCAGCGGGTGTTAAAAAGCAGCGTTGGGACCGGTCAACGCTGCTTTTTAAGCCTAACGCACAACTCGTAATCTAGCCGATGTTTTTTTCTTAGTTGATAAGAAATCCTTCTCGGATAACACTGCTTTGATTAACAAATCAATTTTGTGTGGCAGAAATCTGAGCTTCAAAACATGGAAAACTTTTAAAGCCCCTAATATTATAGAATTTGTTAGTAAAATTATTTCTCATCTTGTTGTGGAACAATATGATACATATGTTATAGCTAAAAACAAATATAAAAGTATTTTTAACTAAATAGTAAGGTGAAATTAACTTTACTCCCTGTAATACCCAATCACAATTCAACTCTACTTTTAAAAATTCTGAATGTTTGAGATCAGTAATGCAAAAATATGTTTTCCCAGATTTTTGGGGATTAAGAATAGAAATTTAGTGAAAAAAAATATTTTTTTCCTATTTTCTCTATAACAGCAGAATTTGTTGTTTTTATTTAGATTTATATGCCATGGGATATAGTTTGATTTATATTACAATTTTATAGATGTAATTATTACTTTGTTATGCAGTTATACAAGAGTTGTAATTTCTTTTTTTATTTCACGTTATTGTTATATTTGTGAACTTTTTTATTTTTCTATTTTATGTTTTAAATGAAATCTAAAACCATAAAAAGATACATTAAAAAAAAAAATATGGAGCATCATTATACAATAAATTTGTTGACGTTCTTAAACATTCGAATTTGAATATATTTATGTCTACTTGGTATCAATTTACTAAATTCCATACCACATGAACTATTGAACTTATGAATAGTATTTGTTAAATTGAATGTTACATTCAAAATTTTGAACGTGTACATTAAATCTAATTATAAACATTCATATTCGAAAGTGACATTCGAAAACTGTAAATAGCATTCAATTATAAAAATTTTAAGAATATTTATTCTTATCAACATTCGATTATGTAAATCTAATTTCTACAATAACATTTGTTCTAACATTCAAATTTGAATTTAAACACTTTTGCCCATCCCTATGTACACATACATATATACTGTGTGTATATGTATATATATATATATATATATATATATATATTCCAAAGTAGACAATGGCAACAGAACTTTTCTTTAAAACACTTCTTCTTTATTAAAGTAACATTTTAGGATAAAATACAGCGACATTTCGAGCCTCTTGGGCCCTTCCTCATGCTATAGATTAAGAACAAACATCTCCCTTATGTACACCTGTGTATAGGGTGTGGCTTAGTTAATTACAGAATTTTACCTGCACTTAGCTCATGTTGGTATCCCCAACTGGTAAGGTTCTGACTAAACTTTTATTATTCAACTTTGTTTTTATTTTTAAATAAACATTTATTTCTCAACACTTAAATGTATGCTTATGTGGTATGTCATATATGTTTCTTTATAATATATTACAAATAGACACATATCCACAGTTTTTATACACAGGAATTTAAAAACAATTATAAAAACAAATGCAGATCATAATCCTTGTTTAATCCATTTGGATATAGTGTTTTCAGATTTTTTATCCACCATACTTCTTTCTTTTTAAGTAGCAACTCTCTATTGCCTCCTCTCCTTGGTTTAGGAATATGGTCTATGACCTAAAACCTTAACTGACTAACAGTGTGCCCTGCTGTTATAAAATGTGATGAGACAGGTAATGTCATATCCTTGCATCTTATAGAGGACTTGTGTGCACTTATTCTGTCCCTGATGGGGTTAATTGTCTCCCCTACATAGCCCCGCCCACATGGGCATTTCAAGATATATATACAACATAATTAGTATCACAGGTGAAGAGGCCATTGATTTCTCTCTTTTTAGTGTCATTAATTTGTGCAACACTCTTACCCTTTATCATTGAGTTACATTGAGCACAATGTAGACAGGGATATGATCCCTTATTTGCAGTTGTCAGATAGTTAACTGGATCTTTTTTATTACTGCCAATATCTGCTTTCACTACAAAATCTCTTATATTTTTAACCCTTTTATATGAACTGATGGGGGGTTGTTGAAATTCCCTAATGGTAGGGTTAGTCCTCTCCAATAGATTATCTTAGAGATATCTTCACTGTACTGATTATATTCTGAAGTGAAAATCAGCTGATTTTTTATTTTATCTTTTTTAATCCCTATTCTCTCTTCCTTAACTGTCTGTTCACATTTCTCAATGATAGATATAGGATAGCCTCTATTGCAAAATTTCTTGGCCATTTGTTTCATTCTTTTTTCCTGCAATCTTGGTTCTTTTACATTTCTGGCTGTCCTTAAAAACTGGCTTTTAGAAATTGATTTAAACACTCGCTCAGGATGAAAACTTTCATAATGTAATATTGTGTTACGATCTGTTGATTTACAATACAGATCAGTAACTAAATTACCAGATTGTTTGTATACCCATGTATCCAAATAACTCACTCTATTTCTAGAATAATTAAGGGTAAATTTAAGGCAGCCTGTGCAGTGATTGAGTTCTTCAACAAACGACTCTAGGGACTCCTCTGTGCCCCTCCATACGCCAAAAATATCATCTATGAAACGTAGCCATACTTTACAGTTTGTTAAATAACTGTTATTGATATACACAAATTTCTTTTCATATTGGCTAACAAAAATATTGGCGTATGAAGGGGCCACATTGGAGCCCATAGCAGTTCCCTTCTTTTGTATATAGTATGTATCTTGAAATAAAAAATAATTTAGGTATAGAATGATGTTAAGCATTTCTTCTATGAAAGAACATTGTAAATTTGTATATATTTCAGAGGTTTTTAATGCTTCAAGTACTGCCTGCACCCCTGCCTCATGGGGGATAGCTGTATATAGGCTGACAATATCTAGGGAAAATAAGATATCAGTGTCTTCTATTTTGATCTCTTTAATTTTTCCCCAAAAATCCCCTGTGTCTTTAAGAAAAGACTGTTGGATCTTAGGAATATGATTCAAAATCTTATCAAGAAAGATAGCAACATTTGAAAATACAGATTCTGTACTCACCACAATAGGCCTCCCAGGAGGCTCTTTTAAATTTTTATGAATTTTAGGTGTTGTGTAAAACACCGGTGTAATTGGGTCTTTTTTTATTAAGAATGTTGCTAAATCTTTGGTGATAATATCTCTAGCCAATGCATTATTCACAGTTGCAAAAATCTCTTTTTGTATTTCAGGTAGTGGGTCATGATCTAATATTAAATAGATACCACCATCAGATAATTGTGTAAGGATCTCTTGTATATAATATTGTCTATCAAGCACAACTACTGCTCCGCCCTTATCGGCATTTTTAATAGTAATGGCAGTATTGTTTGCTAGATCTTTAAGGGCTTTTTGTTCTGATGGTATAATATTACTCTCTATTTTTGGTTTATTTTTTGAATACATTTTTTTAATGTCTGTTTGTACTAACTTAATGTATGTCTCCACACCTGAATTGATTGTATTAGGTACAAAATTAGATTTATTTTTAAGACCTAAACTGTGTGTGTCAAATTTCATAGAATTAGCTCCTAAACCTTCTGGACTTGTTTTAATTGCATGCTCTTGTGGGATACTGAAATGAGCTTTTAACCTTAAGTTTCTAAAAAACCTATAGAGGTCTTTATCTATTGCAAACTCATTATTAAACATTGTGGGGCAAAAAGCAACCCTTTATTTAATACATTTGTCTCATCTTTAGTAAGTTGGTATTTTGATATATTTATTACCAATGTCTCTTGGTTACTGTCCATATTATTTACAGTCTCTATATTGGGACTTAGGGTATGTAATTCAAGATCTTGTACATTAGCACCCAGGTTGACATTCTCTGATGGCTCGATTTCTTCTATTTCTTCCGGTCTCTCTGGCCTCTCTGATATGGTCTGTTGCGTAGGCGATTGGACTGCCGGAGGTAGGAGCTGTCGTTGTTTGTGCTTCTTTCCTCCCCGCCTGTATCTGCCTCTGTACTGGACCCTAAAAAATCCTCCGATGAGGATGATTCCTTTTCGGCAAACGCCGTTCTGTGAGGTGCGCTCCTTGCTCCTCTCCATGTTCCACGTCCTCTTCCGGTTCCGGGTCGCCTCCAGGTGACGTCATGCGTCTCACTGTCACTGGACCATCGGTAGACACGGTTTTGTTTATAATCGTCTTCATCACGACAAAACTTCTGTCTTTTTACTTCTTTGAGATCCCTTTGGAATTCATCTAGTGCCTTGTCTGCCTCCATCTTCAACTTCACCAGCTCTTCAGCAGTAAAGTAAGTACTTAGTGCTGCTTCACTTTCAGCTATCATTGTTCTCTGGTTCTCAATTTCTTCTTGGAGGCATTCGACAGTCCACACTATGATATCGAATGAACATTTATTTAAGATGCACTCAAATCTCTTTTTATACTTGGTGTTATAATTCATAATAGTGGGTCTCAGTTTTATTCGTAACCCCCGAGGTATCCGTCTCACCCTGAAGTATTCCGCCAAGGTGGTACTGTGGAGTTCATAAGATAGAAGTTTTCTCTTTGCTTTCTCCCAGTTTTTAGCCATATTTGTATTTGATGTCCCTTTAAGAAAATCTCTGGGGCCTTTCGCCAGTGCTGTTATTCTGGAGGCATCTATATCCGAATAGGAAAAAACATCTTGATCCTCTTTAGTTACTTCCATTCTGTAGTGCACGTAACTTGTAGCAGGTAAGATATATAACCAAATATAGTGTTAAGTCCAGCACTTTCTTGGGTACCCCTTCACTGGGTATAGCTTCTAGTAGGTTTACCTTTGCAGTGCACGTTTGCCTGGGAGGCCTGCCATGCTCCCATATATAATTTCCAAAGTAGACAATGGCAACAGCACTTTACTTTAAAACACTTCTTCTTTATTAAAGTAACATTTTAGGATAAAATACAGCGACGTTTCGAGCCTCTTGGGCCCTTCCTCATGCTATAGATTAAGAACAAACATCTCCCTTATGTACACCTGTGTATAGCAGGGCACACTGTTAGTCAGTTAAGGTTTCAGGTCATAGACCATATTCCTAAACCAAGGAGAGGAGGCAATAGAGAGTTGCTACTTAAAAAGAAAGAAGTATGGTGGATAAAAAATCTGAAAACACTATATCCAAATGGATTAAACAAGGATTATGATCTACATTTGTTTATATAATTGTTTTTATATTCCTGTGTATAAAAAGTGTGGATATGTGTCTATTTGTAATATATTATAAAGAAACATATATGACATACCACATAAGCATACATTTAAGTGTTGAGAAATAAATGTTTATTAAAAAATAATAACAAAGTTGAATAATAAAAGTTTAGTCAGAACCTTACCAGTTGGGGATACCAATATGAGCTAAGTGCAGGTAAAATTCTGTAATTAACTAAGCCACACCCTATACACAGGTGTACATAAGGGAGATTTGACAATGGCAAAAGCACTTTTCTTTAAAACACTTCTTCTTTATTAAAGTAACATTTTAGGATAAAATACAGCAACGTTTTGAGCCTCTTGGGCCCTTCCTCATGCTATAGATTAAGAACAAACATCTCCCTTATGTACACCTGTGTATAGGGTGTGGCTTAGTTAATTACAGAATTTTACCTGCACTTAGCTCATGTTGGTATCCCCAACTGGTAAGGTTCTGACTAAACTTTTATTATTCAACTTTGTTATTATTTTTTAATAAACATTTATTTCTCAACACTTAAATGTATGCTTATGTGGTATGTCATATATGTTTCTTTATAATATATTACAAATAGACACATATCCACACTTTTTATACACAGGAATTTAAAAACAATTATAAAAACAAATGTAGATCATAATCCTTGTTTAATCCATTTGGATATAGTGTTTTCAGATTTTTTATCCACCATACTTCTTTCTTTTTAAGTAGCAACTCTCTATTGCCTCCTCTCCTTGGTTTAGGAATATGGTCTATGACCTGAAACCTTAAAGGATTACTTTCTGTTATAATTTTTAAGCTAAACAACTAACATATTAAAGTTAATAAACATTAATTAAAACCTACTGACCTATATTTTCTCCAAAACTAAGTTTCATAACGTTCTAAAAGTTATGTTTTATTCGCCGATGATGTCACGTTATCCTGCCCACTATTTTCAGCACTGAGTGTTCAAAATACTTAAACCAATAACTTTGTGTTTAAAGCGCCATTTTGGAACCTAGGTATTGTAAACGGATTGGTACAGAGCAAAGGATACCCACGGAGTGGGTTTGGAAAACAATTAAATTTGCAGACAAGATTTCTGATATACGTTAGAGATATGTTAATGAAATGCTATTGATAAAAAGCGTATTTGGGGTAGTTAGTTAGTAACAGGCATAGGAAATATTTACTTACAGTTGCCCTTTAACTGACTAACAGTGTGCCCTGCTATACACAGGTGTACATAAGGGAGATGTTTGTTCTTAATCTATAGCATGAGGAAGGGCCCAAGAGGCTCGAAACGTTGCTGTATTTAATCCTAAAATGTTACTTTAATAAAGAAGAAGTGTTTTAAATAAAGTGCTGTTGCCATTGTCTACTTTGGAAATTATATATGGGAGCATGGCAGGCCTCCCAGGCAAACGTGCACTGCAAAGGTAAACCTACTAGAAGCTATACCCAGTGAAGGGGTACCCAAGAAAGTGCTGGACTTACCACTATATTTGGTTATATATCTTACCTGCTACAAGTTACGTGCACTACAGTATGGAAGTAACTAAAGAGGATCAAGATGTTTTTTCCTATTCGGATATAGATGCCTCCAGAATAACAGCACTGGCGAAAGGCCCCAGAGATTTTCTTAAAGGGACATCAAATACAAATATGGCTAAAAACTGGGAGAAAGCAAAGAGAAAACTTCTATCTTATGAACTCCACAGTACCACCTTGGCGGAATACTTCAGGGTGAGACGGATACCCCGGGGGTTACGAATAAAACTGAGACCCACTATTATGAATTATAACACCAAGTATAAAAAGAGATTCGAGTGCATCTTAAATAAATGTTCATTCGATGTCATAGTGTGGACTGTCGAATGCCTCCAAGAAGAAATTGAGAACCAGAGAACAACGGTAGCTGAAAGTGAAGCTGCACTAAGTACTTACTTTACTGCTGAAGAGCTGGTGAAGCTGAAGATGGCACTAGATGAATTCCAAAGGGATCTCAAAGAAGTAAAAAGACAGAAGTTTTGTCGTGATGAAGACAATTATAAACAAAACCGTGTCTACCGATGGTCTGGTGACAGTGAGACGCATGACGTCACTTGGAGGCGACCCGGAACCGGAAGAGGATGTGGAACATGGAGAGGAGCAAGGAGCGCACCTCACAGAATGGCATTTGCTGAAAAGGAATCATCCTCATTGGAGGATTTTTTAGGGTCAAGTACAGAGGCAGATACAGGCGGGGAGGAGGGAAACACAAACAACGACAGCTCCTACCTCCGGCAGTCCAATCGCCTACGCAACAGACCGTATCAGAGAGGCCAGAGAGGCCGGAAGAAATAGAAGAAATCGAGCCATCAGAGAATGTCAACCTGGGTGGTAATGTACAAGATCTTGAATTACATACCCTAAGTCCCAATATAGAGACTGTAAATGATATGGACAGTAACCAAGAGACATTGGTAATAAATATATCAAAATACCAACTTACTAAAGATGAGACAAATGTATTAAATAAAGGGTTGTCTTTTTGCCCCACAATGTTTAATAATGAGTTTACAATAGATAAAGACCTGTATAGGTTTTTTAGAAACTTAAGGTTAAAAGCTCATTTCAGTATCCCACAAGAGCATGCAATTAAAACAAGTCCAGAAGGTTTAGGAGCTAATTCTATGAAATTTGACACACACAGTTTAGGTCTTAAAAATAAATCTAATTTTGTACCTAATACAATCAATTCAGGTGTGGAGACATACATTAAGTTAGTACAAACAGACATTAAAAAAATGTATTCAAAAAATAAACCAAAAATAGAGAGTAATATTACACCATCAGAACGAAAAGCCCTTAAAGATCTAGCAAACAATACTGCCATTACTATTAAAAATGCCGATAAGGGCGGAGCAGTAGTTGTGCTTGATAGACAATATTATATACAAGAGATCCTTACACAATTATCTGATGGTGGTATCTATTTAATATTAGATCATGACCCACTAACTGAAATACAAAAAGAGATTTTTGCAACTGTGAATAATGCATTGGCTAGAGATATTATCACCAAAGATTTAGCAACATTCTTAATAAAAAAAGACCCAATTACACCGGTGTTTTACACAACACCTAAAATTCATAAAAATTTAAAAGAGCCTCCTGGGAGGCCTATTGTGGTGAGTACAGAATCTGTATTTTCAAATGTTGCTATCTTTCTTGATAAGATTTTGAATCCTATTCCTAAGATCCAACAGTTTTTTCTTAAAGACACAGGGGATTTTTTGGGAAAAATTAAAGAGATCAAAATAGAAGACACTGATATCTTATTTTCCCTAGATATTGTCAGCCTATATACAGCTATCCCCCATGAGGCAGGGGTGCAGGCAGTACTTGAAGCATTAAAAACCTCTGAAATATATACGAATTTACAATGTTCATTCATAGAAGAAATGCTTAACATCATTCTATACCTAAATTATTTTTTATTTCAAGATACATACTATATACAAAAGAAGGGAACTGCTATGGGCTCCAATGTGGCCCCTTCATACGCCAATATTTTTGTTAGCCAATATGAAAAGAAATTTGTGTATATCAATAACAGTTATTTAACAAACTGTAAAGTATGGCTATGTTTCATAGATGATATTTTTGGCGTATGGAGGGGCACAGAGGAGTCCCTAGAGTCGTTTGTTGAAGAACTCAATCACTGCACAGGCTGCCTTAAATTTACCCTTAATTATTCTAGAAATAGAGTGAGTTATTTGGATACATGGGTATACAAACAATCTGGTAATTTGGTTACTGATCTTTATTGTAAATCAACAGATCATAACACAATATTACATTATGAAAGTTTTCATCCTGAGCGAGTGTTTAAATCAATTCCTAAAAGCCAGTTTTTAAGGACAGCCAGAAATGTAAAAGAACCAAGATTTCAGGAAAAAAGAATGAAACAAATGGCCAAGAAATTTTGCAATAGAGGCTATCCTACATCTATCATTGAGAAATGTGAACAGACAGTTAAGGAAGAGAGAATAGGGATTAAAAAAGATAAAATCAAAAATCAGCTGATTTTCACTTCAGAATATAATCAATACAATGAAGATATCTCTAAGATAATAAGAAAGCATTGGTATCTATTAGAGAGGACTAACCCTACCATTAGGGAATTTCAACAACCCCCCATCAGTTCATATAAAAGGGTTAAAAAGGGGGGCGGAGCCTGGATGAGCATGGTGGCAGACATTTAAAGTGTGAGCTCCTGCTGTAGTTTCAAGAGAAAGTGGGATTATAATTCTCAAAATCTTGCAGGTCTGTTATAGGACATTAAATACACTTTACAATAGCAGACAGCAACCAAAAATGCGATCACAAAACTGCAGATAAAGGAATTCAAGCTGGAAAAAGATTTTACAAGCTGCAGGGAAACAAGAAAAAGGAGCTACTCAGAAATGGAGACAGAAAATTCATCTCATCATCAACAATAACCTGATACATCTCCACTAGAAGTCTGGTAAGCCTATAAACAATATACATGCTTAAGGATGATAAGAATATAAGAGTTATAAAACTTTATATAGCCATGTGGGAATAAACAAAGATGGCCACCAGACAGGACTCCTAGCTAGCTGCTGAATATCACACAATGCCTAACAATCTATTTTAAACAGTGCAAAGGGAAATCAATACACAAATAAACCAGGGAGGTTTTAGCACTACATATAGTGAGGGAAATAAATATTAAGATAAAGCAAGTGTGGAGAAGTCAGTTCATAATCTTAACACAGCAGAGAAATGAAACAGTGACAGTTTGCACTTCTCCCTCATAACTTTTCCCAAGCTGCAATATAAGCTAAAGGCAACAGAGATTACAACTGGTCTATGTATAAACTTTTTTAAATAAAGGAGGGGGAAAAAAAAGCTGCAGCATTTAAATTTTAATGAAGATACAGTTTGAGATAACAGCTGCATTTGCCCTCATTAACTAAAGACTTTAAAGGCTGCTTTCTGCATTGTTTGAACTCTGATGACTGCATTAACATACAAAAGCAAAGGCAGCACCGTTTCTCTAGCACTAGCAATCTTTATTGCAACATGGCAACTAAAAGACAAAATAAATTATCTACACCATGTAAATCTGCTGCAGCAAATCTTTTCTTCAAATCATCTAAAAGTGATAAAATAAAGGAAATGGAACCTAACACACAAGATGAGGAGTTAGAACATGAATTGGAACCTCAGCAACATGATGGTGACATTCCTGCTACTAAAGGGGACTTAAGGCACCTAGTCTCCAAAAAAGATATCAATGCAAACTTTAATAAGATGTGGGAAAAAATGGATTCATTTCAAAATACAATAATAAGCAGTCTTGCAGAAATTAAACAAGATATATTGGAGCTTGGAACAAGAGTGGAAACACTAGAAGAAAAGGATGAATCCATAGAAGAAGATATCACTAACATTACACATCAACTGACAGATCAACAACAGGATATAGAAGATATTCTTGAAAAGATGGAAGACTTAGAAAATAGAAGCAGGAGGTGCAACATACGCCTAAAGGGTGTTCCAGAATCAATAACTGCAACAGAACTAAATGAGTATTTAAAACATCTATTTCAAGCCATCACAGGGACATCTGAAGACGGAAAATTTCAAATGGAAAGAGCTCATAGAGCTCTTAGAGCAAAACCAAAGGAGGGGGAACCTCCAAGAGATATAATATCTAAATTATCCCGCTTTCAAGAAAAGGAGGAGATAATGACGGCAGCTAGGAAGAATCCGACTTTTAAATTCAAGGATCTGTAATACAATTCTACCAAGACTTATGTCTCAGAACTTTACAGAAACGCTCAGCACTACGTCCCCTAACACAATTGCTACGGAAGAATCAAATAGCGTATCAATGGGGATTCCCCTTCGCACTTCATATATTCCAGGATGGTAAAACAAACACAGTGAAAGTCAAAGAGGATATCTCAGAGGCCTGCCAACTTCTCAAATTAGAATGTCCAGAAATGCGGGAAAGTCAGCCAGACACCAGAAGAAGACCACGCGGACAACAACAAAGCATTTCCCAAACAGAGAAGTGGTCTAAAGTTCCAAAGAAGAAACAAAGACCCTGAATCATGGAGTAGACAGTGACCGAGGCTGGGATTTTTTTTTCTTTGCCTTCTTTTGGCGCATATTTAGAAGAGCGCTACTCCCTGATCTCTTGGACTATACCCTACATGTGTCCCTCATAATATTGGCAGAGGATACTGGATACAGATGAGTATATAAATGTCAATCTACAAAACTAACTTTGCTTGGGATATATTGATGGACATAAAGATGTAAAATGTATGTTATATATAGTCAAGGGGCTCCATGTACGAAGCAGCGAAAGCTGCTCCGGAGCCTTTGCGGGGCAGGTTCGCATATGCGAGCCTGCTTCCCGCAATGTAAGAAGCAGCGGTCATTAGACCGCTGCTTCCTACACCCTACGCCACCTCTTAGGTGGCGAAGCAAAATCACCGAGAGCTCGCTCGCTCTCGGTGATTGACAGCCCCTTCAGTCGCGTGATTGGTCGCGCGACTGAAGGGGCGGGCATTACACACTCCGCTGAGTGTGTAATGGTACATATGGGCAAGCGGATCAATAGATCCGCTGCCCGTGTGTAGCGGAGGCGGGCGGAAAGCTTCGCGAGTTAAGAAGCTGTCCGCCCGCCTCTTAGTACATGGAGCCCATTGGTTACTTGTGATGGAGGATAAGCAAATTAAGTCCAACATTCACATAAGATCTGGGCAATATCTTTGCCGTATGCCACTACAACCCGCTCCTTAGACCAT
Organism: Bombina bombina; assembly: GCF_027579735.1. Classification (NCBI taxonomy): domain Eukaryota; kingdom Metazoa; phylum Chordata; class Amphibia; order Anura; family Bombinatoridae; genus Bombina; species Bombina bombina. The sequence goes on along the minus strand of NC_069501.1, from coordinate 453,298,313 downwards.
ATATATAATTCCCACTTTCAATAAATTTAAGTTGTTAGTAACTCTATATATTAAGAAACTACTATCCCGACATTATGGTTAGAACTATGCAAATATGTTACAGGGAAAAACAATGTTATAAGATTCAAATGTTTATTGTTGTTTGTTTTTTGTTTATTTCAATTTATTTTATGTACCGTCGAGCAGGTGAGATGAAAGTTTCTCCATCAGGAAAAGTTATACAGGAGAGCAGAGGATTTCATAACATTGCAAGTGGAGATATTGGTCAGCTACAGGTAGAGAAGGGGAGGGGAACTGACTCATGACTCCCAAGATAAGAATAATCTCACATAATGTAAGGGGGTTAAATACGGATAATAAAAGAAAAACAGCAATTACACAGTATCACAACCTAAATGCTAATATTATATTCTTGCAAGAAACCCATTTTACAAATAATCAAATACCCAAATATTGGAGTAGATATTTCACGCAACAATACCACTCCACGACTGACAAAAAAAAGAGAGGAGTGTCAATACTTATACATGATGCACTTAACTTTATCAAAGAAGAAGTGCTGACAGATAAAGAGGGCAGGTATCTTATAGTGAGAGGACGTATGCTAGACACCTCGCTTACACTTTGCAATATATACGCACCCAATGAACAACAGCACAACTTTTTTCACCACTTGTCACACCTACTGACACAATGGTCACAATCAAAAATCATATTAGCCGGAGACTTTAATATTAATCTGAAAACACACAAAGTAGATACGTCCCACAAACTCACTAATAAACAAACCAGACATAATTCCATCTCTAAAAATATTAAGAATATCTTAGAATCTCATAATGTGATAGATACCTGGGTAATGTTATATGGGCAGACGAATGACCATACTTACTACTCCCCAGCACACAAAATTTATACCAAATTAGATTATATATTTATTAGTCAGATTCTACTCCCCAGTTTACACAGCTCCACAATTCATGCATGTGTCTGGTCGGACCATTCTATTATCCAGATACAATTAGAGGGACTGGTCAATGTGGACAGACAAAGGTCATGGACTTATGATCCAAATTTATTGAAAAAACCTGAATTATATGACACAATTATGCATAACTTGACAGAATACTGGAAGATAAACACAACCCCAGAAACCACCCCAACGATCACGTGGGCTGCTCACAAACCATTCATAAGAAGTTTATTGATAAAGGAAAAAGCTCTATACACAAAATAAGTTAAGGCTCACATAGAGATACTCCAACAGGAAATAGAAACGCTTGAAATCCACCATACAAGCACACTAACCTCAGATATTTTCAATAAACTAACACATAAGCGACAAACACTAGCTAAGATTTTAAATGAGAACTCCCTCAGAGCTATGCATAAGTTGAAGGCACATTACTTTATATATGCTAATAAGCCAGATAGATTTCTAGCTCACAAACTAAGGGAAAGGACGAAAAATCTAACTATACAACAACTACAAAAAGAAGACGGGACGCTGATATATCACCCTCAAGACATAACGGACTGCTTTGCACAATATTATGAATCTCTTTATGACGGGAAAAAAGTTCAACATACTACTCAGACAAAAACACTTAGACACCATTTTCTGCAAAAGGCTAAACTCCCGAAACTTAATGCTACAGACATGGAAGCCTTAAACACAGAAATAACAATAAACGAAATCGCCCTAGCAATAAAAGATCTTAAAATAGGCAAGGCGCTGGGTCCTGACGGGTTATCAGGTGAATATTATAAAGTATTTAAAAAATGTCTGGTCCCCCACTTGCACAAATTCTGCAATGACATCATGCAGGGTACCCGTATCCCACAGGACATATTGCAGGCCAAAATAGTGGTTATACCCAAACCAGGAAGGAATCCCAAAAAAATACCAAAACTATAGGCCGATCTCATTGATTAACCAAGATTTAAAAATTTTTACAAAAATTTTAGCAAATAGACTCAAATAATATCTACCCTCATTGATACATCCCGACCAGGTAGGATTCATAAAAGAAAGGGATGCCTCAGATAATGTGAGACGAACGGTGTCTCTGGTGGAGTACTTGGTGGGGACAAAAACGCCTTCTCTGCTCCTTTCTCTGCATGCAGAGAAGGCGTTTGATAGGGTCGACTGGGAATATATGTTTGAGACACTAACATTCATGGGTTTCAAAGGACAATTCATGACGGCTATTAAAAACCTGTATTCAGACCCAACAGCAACTATCAGAGCAACGGGCCATCAGTCTAGGCCAATTAAAATATTAAATGGGACACGTTAGGGCTGCCTGCTATCTCCTCTATTATTTGCACTAAGCATAGAACCTTTAGCGCCCTACATCAGGGGAGCAAAAGACATTACCGGAGTAAAAATTAACAAAGAAGAATATAAACTCACCTTATTTGCGGATGACATTTTGCTTACATTGACGAAACCTTTAAGATCACTCCCTCATCTATATCAAGTCATTGATGAATTTTCAAAAATCTCAGGCTTCAAAATAAATTCAGATAAGTGTGAGGCTATACCACTGACACTACCACTACATACTCGTAAGTTGATAGAAGCAAATTTTGACTTTAAGTGGGCTAAAAAATATATCAAATACTTGGGAGTTAACATAACAAACACACTAGAGGGACTCTATAAGGCAAACTATACTGAGATCTTTAAGACCGTAAGAAGGGACTTGGGTAGATGGAGGAGGGGGTGTTTCTCCTGGTATGGCAGATTATCGATTATAAAGATGAATATTCTACCGAGAATATTATATCTCTTCAGAGCATTACCAATCAAAGTACCGCAAAGAGAGCTAGCAGATCTCCAGATGGACCTAATTAGGTTCCTACGAGGACACAAAACAGCTAGAATAGCCTCCCAACTATTAAAACAACACAAACAGCTAGGGGGAGTGGGGGTGCCCAATTTGTTAGACTACTATCAGGCAGCTAGGTTGTCACAAATTGCGCTGATAAGCAAAAACTGTCTAGACTAGAGGCAGACTTAGCTGGGGTGAATGATCCAGCCACAATTGTTTGGAACACCTCAAACACTACAAACAAAACACTATACAAACTCAAGGTGACAGAGGAGTCCAAGCATATGTGGAAATACCTCACATCTTCTCTAGGCCTCATACCCAAGGGTAGTAAGATAATACCATTGGGTGCTATACTTCCTGCAGAATTTCAAACACTAATATGTAAGTGGGAAAATAAGGGCCTCTACAGAGTTGCAGACTTTTTAGATAAAGGTAAAATGCTCACATACACCCAACTGAAAGATAAACTTCAGCCGGACACCTTACATTGGTTCCTATATCTTCAGATATCCACCACAATATACAAATACAGACAAAACAAACCATTAAACCCATACACTACAACAGAACGCATTATTGCAACCCCAGGTAGAAATAAAAAACTAATATCACAACTGTACTTGGCAATACAAGATGCAAAAAAAGGCTCCAAATTGCCACTTCATGAGAATTGGGAAGGAGACTTAGGTGAAACATATAATGATGACAGATGGACACAAATACTTTCTAGGATTAGCAAGAGGCTGATATGCGCAGACCTTATCGAAAATTCTATTAAAACATCTTACAAGTGGTATCTTACACCCATAAGAACTGCACATTGTACATTGCAGAAAAGTAGACTCTGTTACAGAGGCTGTGCAGAAATTGGAAATTATATGCATATGTGGTGGGAATGTGGGGAGATTAAACAAATTTGGAACAAACTTTCTAAATTGATAAGTATCCTATTAGATAAATCTATGACGCTAACGGTGGCGCAGGCCCTCTTGCATGTTTCAGATGAATCCTTAAACTTAGCTACCAATATATTCATAATATATATAGTATATTCATAAATATACTTTGTACAACCACGAGGATATGTATAGCCAAACACTGGAGAACAGGTTCACCAACGTGGTCAGAAGTGATTAACAGGTTAGATAATATATATGCTATGTCAGAATCTGCCTCTTGGTTGCAGGATACAACAACACATTTCCAAAAGATTTGGGTCCACTGGATCATGAACAGAGAGAGAAGTGAAATAAGGGAAATTTAAGTCTTTCAAGAGTTATAACACGATAGGGGATCTCTCCTAAACTTATTGCCACTAAGTCTCTTATGGGGAACTTATATACATCTTAGATACAATTTGATGGTTCTCTCTCTGCTCGATGGGAAAGGTTATACAGTTATGAGTTTATTGTTTTACAGTTTCAAAAGTTTATGTTTAATGTTTATAATTATTAAAATAAAAGGAAAACACATTAGAAAAGGGAGGGGAAGGAAGACTATAGATAATTTCGTTCCTACTTCAGGAAAATAAAGAGGACCTCATATATTTCCTATGCCTGAAGGGAACTTCAGTAGGTGGGAGCTTTTCCTAGGACTCTATGGACTTTCAGAGATTTCAGTAATGATGGAGATACATTGGGAAAGCCGGATGGATATACTAATTGCTGAGAGAAGTTGTTTCATCCTCCAACTCTTTTTCATGTTGTTTGAGACAGATATATGGAATTATAAAACTTTATCGAACATGATAAGAGGTCCTGAGACTGTAACAATGAATATAAATATGTTTATCTGAACTAGGGGCATGATGTATTAGATATGTCTCTTGTCTTCCTTTCTGACAATAAAGATTATTTCAACTAAAAGGGTTAAAAATATAAGAGATTTTGTAGTGAAAGCAGATATTGGCAGTAATAAAAAAGATCCAGTTAACTATCTGACAACTGCAAATAAGGGATCATATCCCTGTCTACATTGTGCTCAATGTAACTCAATGATAAAGGGTAAGAATGTTGCACAAATTAATGACACTAAAAAGAGAGAAATCAATGGCCTCTTCACCTGTGATACTAATTATGTTGTATATATCTTGAAATGCCCATGTGGGCGGGGCTATGTAGGGGAGACAATTAACCCCATCAGGGACAGAATAAGTGCACACAAGTCCTCTATAAGATGCAAGGATATGACATTACCTGTCTCATCACATTTTATAACAGCAGGGCACACTGTTAGTCAGTTAAGGTTTCAGGTCATAGACCATATTCCTAAACCAAGGAGAGGAGGCAATAGAGAGTTGCTACTTAAAAAGAAAGAAGTATGGTGGATAAAAAATCTGAAAACACTATATCCAAATGGATTAAACAAGGATTATGATCTACATTTGTTTTTATAATTGTTTTTAAATTCCTGTGTATAAAAAGTGTGGATATGTGTCTATTTGTAATATATTATAAAGAAACATATATGACATACCACATAAGCATACATTTAAGTGTTGAGAAATAAATGTTTATTAAAAAATAATAACAAAGTTGAATAATAAAAGTTTAGTCAGAACCTTACCAGTTGGGGATACCAACATGAGCTAAGTGCAGGTAAAATTCTGTAATTAACTAAGCCACACCCTATACACAGGTGTACATAAGGGAGATGTTTGTTCTTAATCTATAGCATGAGGAAGGGCCCAAGAGGCTCAAAACATTGCTGTATTTTATCCTAAAATGTTACTTTAATAAAGAAGAAGTGTTTTAAAGTAAAGTGCTGTTGCCATTGTCTACTTTGGAAATTATATATGGGAGCATGGCAGGCCTCCCAGGCAAACGTGCACTGCAAAGGTAAACCTACTAGAAGCTATACCACGCGGACAACAACAAAGCATTTCCCAAACAGAGAAGTGGTCTAAAGTTCCAAAGAAGAAACAAAGACCCTGAATCATGGAGTAGACAGTGACCGAGGCTGGGATTTTTTTTTCTTTGCCTTTTTTTGGCACATATTTAGAAGAGCGCTACTCCCTGATCTCTTGGACTATACCCTACATGTGTCCCTCATAATATTGGCAGAGGATACTGGATACAGATGAGTATATAAATGTCAATCTACAAAACTAACTTTGCTTGGGATATATTGATGGACATAAAGATGTAAAATGTATGTTATATATAGTCATTGGTTACTTGTGATGGAGGATAAGCAAATTAAGTCCAACATTCACATAAGATCTGGGCAATATCTTTGCCGTATGCCACTACAACCCGCTCCTTAGACCATATATATAATTCCCACTTTCAATAAATTTAAGTTGTTAGTAACTCTATATATTAAGAAACTACTATCCCGACATTATGGTTAGAACTATGCAAATATGTTACAGGGAAAAACAATGTTATAAGATTCAAATGTTTATTGTTGTTTGTTTTTTGTTTATTTCAATTTATTTTATGTACCG